>NC_045030.1:103452917-103456308 GCF_008632895.1 Mastomys coucha | reverse complement strand
GACAGGGTTTCTCTGTATAGCCCTGGCTGTCCTGGAACTCACTCTGTAGACCAGGCTAGCCTCGAACTGCCTCCCAAGTGCTGGGATTAAAGGCGGCGCCACCGCTGCCCGGCCTCCAGTGATTTCTTAAAATTTCATTTTCACTCTTTTCTTTCTGCTGCTTGCTTGAGGTTTAATTTCCTTACCTCTGAGGGTTGTTATGGTGGACTTTTAATTTGTTCCCGTCAAATCTTCTTTCTTTTGTTGTATAGACATTTAATCCTATAATTATCTCTCCAAAATTTAGCTACAGCACATTACAGATGTGCTGTACTTTTATTTTCAGTTAGTTAAAACATGTTAATTTCTCTTGAGACTTGTGTGACCCATAGGTTATTTAAAACTATGTTGTAGAGTTTCTAAGTACTTCCAAATTACAGACACTCTAATTATGGTTTAGATTATGTTTTTGGAGTATGAACATTGAGTTTCACATAATTTCTGCTGGTTTCTAGAATTTTATTAAGAAAGATATATTTTATAGCTCACATATGACACATCTTAGTAAATAATTCTCTTTATGCTTTCCTATTTATTTGTTTGTTTTTCTGAAACAGGGTTTCTCTGTGTAGCCCTGGCTGTCCTGGAACTCACTCTGTAGACCAGGCTGTCCTGGAACTCAGAAATCCGCCTGCCTCTGCTTCCCAAGTGCTGGGATTAAAGGCGTGTGCCACCACTGCCCAGTCCTCTTTGTGCTTTCCAATGCACTTTATTTTGCTGTGGTTGGACTCAGTGGTTCTTCAATGTTAATGCTGATTGAGACTACTATCTACCTTTAATCCTAGCACTTTGGAGGAAGAGGCAGGTGGATCTCTGTGAATTCCAGGCCAGCCTGGTCTACAGAGGGAGTTCCAGGACAACAAAGGCTACTCAAAGAAATCCTGTCCAGACCACCTACATCCCCACCACCCCCACCCAACCCCCACAGAGAGAAAGGAGAGAGAGAGAGAGAGAGAGAGAGAGAGAGAGAGAGATTTTCCTTAGATTTTTGCTGATTTTTGCCTACTCTCTGTTACTGACAGGGATGTGGTCTCTCTAGACTACAAAACTGGCTTTGTTTCCTTTTCATTTCTAGCAGTTTATCGTCTTTGGATATTCTTTAAAATTCCTTAATTATTTTGCAATGCTATTCTTCATCTCCAATAATCTTTGTTTTATTTTTTTGTGTTCCTGAGTATGAAGCCCAGGGCCTTATTCATGCTAGTCAAGTGAGTGCTCTGTACTGGTCCACACCTCCTGCTCTAGTCTGCTTTCTATTGCTGTGATGAAACACTGACTATCTTAGTCAGGGCTTCTATTGGCTGCGACAAAACACCAGGACCAAGAAGCAAGTTGGGGAGGAAAGGGTTTATTCAAATTACACTTCCACAGTGCTGTCCATCACCAAAGGAAGTCGGGACAGGAACTCACACAGGGCAGGAACTTGGAGAAAGGAGCTGATGCAGAGGCCTTGGAGGAAGTGCTGCTTACTGGCATACTCACCAAGGCTTGTTCAGCCTGCTTTCTTATATAACCCAGCCCAGGGACAGCACCACCCACAATAAGTTGAGCCCTCTTCCATCAATCACTAATTAGTAAAAGACCTTACAGCTGGATCTTATGGAGGCATTTTCTCAATTTAGATTCCCTCCTTTCAGATGCTTCTAGTTTGTGTGTCAAGCTGACACAACACTGGCCAGCACACTGACCAAAACCAACTTGGGGAGGACAAGGTTTATTTGGCTTACAGGTTACAGTCTATCTTCAACAGAAGCCAGGGTAGGAAACTGGAGGCAGGAACTGAAACAGAGAGCAAGGAAGAATGCTGCTTGGTCCCCAGCCCTCTCCTGGCTTGATACACAGCCCAGGCCCACCTGCCCAAAGATGATACTGTCCACAGTGGGCCGAGCTCTCCTATCAACAAGCAATTAAGGAGATGCTTCACAGGGCCAGTGGGATAGCTCAGTGGTGAAGGGTCTTTGTTACCAAGCCTGAGTACCTGGGTTTGGTCCCTGGGACCCACATGGTGGAAAGAGAATTGAATCCCTCTGATCTCCACAGGCAGATAAATTCTGTCTCTGTCTCTGTCTCTCTCTCTCACACACACACTGTAATAATAATAAAAGAAGAAAATGCCTCGTGGATATGACACCCACATGAACACCAAGCTGCACATTTGCCACAAATGTATAGGGGGCCTAGGTCCACCTCCTACATGCTCCCTAGTTTGTGATCCAGGCTCTGTGAGCCAGTATAGTCCCAGGTTAGTTGATTTTATAAGTCTTCTTGTGGTGTCCTTGACCCCTTCAGCTTGCTCAATTCTAACCCCCACTCTTCGACATGATGCCCCAAACTCCACCTAATATTTGACTGTGGGTCTCTGCATCTGCCTCCATCTGCAGCTGGACGGAGCCTCCCAGGAGACAGTTATGCTAGATGCTCTGCCTGTAGCAGAGTACCATTAATAATGTCAGTGGTTGGCTCTCTTACATAGAGTGGATCTCAAGTTGGGCAGCCATTGGTTGCCTATTCCCTCAGTCTCTGCTCCATCTTTATCCCTGCATATCTTGCAGACAGGATAAATTTTAGGTTAAAGGTTTTGTGGGTGGGTTTGTGTCCCTACCGCTCCACTGGGAGTCCTGCCTGACTACAGGAGGTGGCCTTTCTGGTTCCATATCTCCACTGCTGTGAGTCTCAGCTAAGGTAATCCTCATTGATTCCTGGAAGCCTCCCCTATCCCAGGTCTCTGGTATATCCTTGAGATGCCTAATGCCTGCCCTCCTTTCCCACCAGCAGCTGCAGATTTCCATTCATTTTCATGACCACCTAGCCATCTCTCTTGTCTCTCCCCACAACTGAACACCCCTTCTATTCACCTCAATCCCCTATTGCACCCAGTTCCCTCCCTCCATCTGCCTCTTATTTTATTCCTCCTTCTGAGATTCAAGCATCCTCACTTGGGCCTTCCTTCTTGTTTATCTTCTTTGGGTCTGTGGATTGTATCATGGGGATCCTGAGCTTTATGGCTAATATCTACTTATCAGTGAGTACATACCATGCATGTCCTTTTGGGTCTGAGTTACCTGACTCAGGATAATATTTTCTAGTTCCCTCCATTTGCCTGCAAAACTCTCCATGTCCTTGTTTTTAAAAGCTGAGTAGTACTCCATTATGTAAACGTACCACATTTTCTTAATCCATTCTTTGGGATGTTAATGAGCTTATTTTTATTCAACATGCATTTTGTAAGATTTACTTGGCATCATGACAGACTAAACTTAAATAGGTGATTAAAAAAAGACATTGTTGCCGGGCAGTGGTGGCACACGCCTTTAATCCCAGCACTTGGGAGGCAGAGGCAGGCAGATTTCTG
>NC_045030.1:103450568-103451704 GCF_008632895.1 Mastomys coucha | reverse complement strand
TCTCTCTCTTTCTTTCTTAGACAGTGTTTTTCTGTGCTGATCTTGCTGTCCTAAACCTAGCCCTGTAGACTAGGCTGGCTTCAAACTCAAAGAGAACCAGCAACTTCTGCTTACTGGATGCTGGGATTAAAGGCATGACACCCCCAAACCCCATTTTCTTTTATTATGCATATACTGACCTTGTAGTATTTCAGTGTTTATTTCTAGACTGCTTTGCATAATGAATTTTCCAATTTACATTCTTATGTTATGCAAAGGCTTTCTTTGTTTCACATCTGGCCAATACTTAGCTTTTGTCTTTTCTTTCCTTTTCTTTTTGTTTTCCTTCTTTTTTTGTGGGGTGGGGGAGTTGTTTTTCAAGACTGGGTTTCTCTGTGTAGCCCTGGCTGTCCTGGAACTCGCTCTGTAGACCAGGCTGGCCTCAAACTCAGAAATCCTCCTGCCTCTGCCTCCCAGGTAGCTTTTGTCTTTTCTATAATCATTCTAAGCAGGCATAAGGAAGTGTCTTATTGTGGTTTCAGTTTGCAGTTTCCTGGTAATAAGTGCCTTAGTCCTGTCACTGTGATCAAATATTTCGATGAAAGAAACTGAAAGGGGAACAGCTTTATTTACTTCATAGTTCAAGACACAGGTCTTCCTGTTGGGGAAGTCAAGGAGGTAGAAGCCTGAAGCAGGTAGCCATATCAGCCACAGATCAGAAAGCAGAGAATGGTGAGCATGTTGATGCTTAGCTTTCTTTTTCCATTCCGTGCCTTCCAGGCTGCCCTATCCAGGAAATGGTTCTGCCTGAAATTAAGGCGGGTTTTACAGCCGGGCGGTGGTGTCCCACACCTTTAATCCCAGCACTTGGGAGGCAGAGGCAGGCGGATTTCTTTCTTTCTTTCTTTTTCTTTTTTTAAAAGACTTGTTTATTATGTGTAAGTACACTGTAGCTGTCTTCAGACTCACCAGAAGAGGGCGTCAGATCTCGGTGGTTGTGAGCCACCATGTGGTTGCTGGGATTTGAACTCAGGACCTTCGGAAGAGCAGTCAGTGCTCTTAACCCACTGAGCCATCTGGCCAGTCCCAAGGCGGATTTCTGAGTTCAAGGCCAGCCTGGTCTACAGAGTGAGTTCCAGGACAGCCAGGACTACACA
>NC_045030.1:103442854-103450484 GCF_008632895.1 Mastomys coucha | reverse complement strand
TGTATGTTTTCGTACATATATATCTATATATGGTATTAGCTCATTACCAGGTGAATGGTTTGGAATTATTTTCTCTCATTCTGTACATTGTCTCTTCACAAATCACTTGTTTTTTTCCTTGTCCAAGTTTTTCATGTCATTGCTCCAAAGTCGCCAGGTGTGTTGGCGCATGCCTTTAATCCCAGCACTTGGGAGGCAGAGGCAGGCAGATCTCTGAGTTCGAGGCCAGCCTGGTCTACAGAGTGAGTTCCAGGACAGCCAGGGCTATACAGAGAAACCCTGTCTCAGAAAAAAAAAAGAAAGAAAGAAAGAAAGAAAGAAAGAAAGAAAGAAAGAAAGAAAGAAAGAAAGAAAGAAAAAGAAGTAAAATAAAAATAGCCCCAAAGTCACTAATCAGACTGGTGTCATAGAGTTTTTCTCCATGTATTACTGTGTTAGTTACTTTGCTATCACTGTTGTGATGCATTGTAATGAGGTAACTTATGGAAGAAAGGTTTTATTTGGTCTTGTGTTTCCAGAGGGTTAGAGTCCATGATGTAGAGCAGAGGATGTGGGCTGTGGGCATGGCAGCTGGAGCAGAAGCACTTTTCAAACCACAAGCAGTAAGCAGAGTGAACTGAAAATGCTGCAAATCTTTAAACTCTTAAAGCCCACCTTCAGGCACATACTTCCTCCATCAAGGCCATACCTCCTGAACCTACCCAAACAGTGCCACCAACCTGGGACCAATATCCAATGCTGAGGCTGAGGTATATATCTGTATTCTCAGCACTTGAGAGACAAGAGTTATGAAGACTGCCACAAGTTTGAGGCCAACCTGGTCCACATAGTGAGTTCCAGGCCAGGCAAAGATGTAAATTAAGACCATGGTTCCACAATAAAGAACTAAATAAAATAAAAACTTTTGCTAGTATCTTATATTTTTCAATGTGTAGATCCATGTATCTTTGGTTAAATTTATTTCGATGTATGTTCACAACTGTGAGATTGCTTCTGTGAAATCTTTCATCAATTATTTCCTGTCAGCATGTCAACTTATTACTGATTTTGCATATTGATTTTGTGTCCTGTCATTTTACTGTACTTACCAGCTCTGACAGCTTCTGGTTGAGTCTTTAGAGTTTTCGGAAAGATTATAAGATGATGTTATCTGAAAACAAGGAAAGTTTAACTGGCAGAAAGACAAAGGAGCTATTCTTGCTGCTAATAACCTCGCAATCATCAACAAGCCAAGTTTAGCTCTTTAGAACTCTTTTAAAGTTCCGTTCTTTCCAGGACTCTTCCTTGTTTTATTTGCTTTTTAAATTTTATTTTCAACAATTTCATACATGTATATAATATACTGGGATGATATTTACCCTCTCTTATTCCCCCTCCTACTTCTATAGACTCCTTTCTTCTTCCAAACTGATTCCTGTCTTAATTCTCTCTTCCTCCCTCCCTCCCTCCCTCCTTCCCTCCCTCTGTCCCTGTCTCTCTCCCTTCCTTCCTTCCTTCCTTCCTTCCTTCCTTCCTTCCTTCCTTCCTTCCTTCCCATTTTTCTTCCCTTCCCTCTTCCTTGTCTTCTCCTCCTTCATCTTCTTTTTTTTTCGAGACAGGGTTTCTCTGTGTAGCTTTGGCTGTCCTGGAACTCACCCACATCAGGCACTCTGTAACTCCATTTCCAGAGGCTCAGAGGCTCAGAGGCTCTGATACCCTCTGAGCTCTGTACACATGCACGAACATCATGTACATAAACCTATGTAGATACACATATATACACATAAATAAAATTTGTTTTGTTTTCTTGACAGGGTTTCTGTTTGTATCCCTGGCTGTCATAGAACTCACTCTGTAGAACGCCCCTCCCCCCCCTGCCCTCTGAGTACTGGGATTAAAAGTGTGAGCCACTACTGTTTACCTAACAAAAATTTCTTAAGGAAAAAAAAAGCCATCAGGGCTGGGTGTCATGGTGCACATGTTTAATTTCAGCATTTCTGATTGGCTAGACTGACTGCCCATTCTTGGAGTGCCAAGGATATGACTGTCTTCACCAGCTCTGTAGTTACAGATATAACCCACCATGCCTGGCCTTTACCATGGGTGCTGGGATCAGAACTCCGGACTGAATACTTGTGAGATAGTTTATCTACTAAGCCACCTCCCCAGTCCCTGGGCCCAACTTTTGACATTGTTTTTATTCTAATATTCTGAAAGTGTTATCTCATTATCTGTAGCTTCCATGATTTCTAGTGAGGAGTCTGTTGTTCATCTTTGTTTTGTTTTGTTTTTTTGTGGTTTTTCAAGACAGGGTTTCTCTGCGTAGCCCTGCCTGTCCTAGAACTCACTCTGTAGATCAGGCTGGCCTCGAACTCAGAAATCTGCTTGCCTCTGCCTGCCTCTGCCTCCCAAGTGCTGGGATTAAAGGAGTGCGCCACCACTGCCTGACAAAATTGCAACATTTTGACATTCTTTCTTTCTTTCTTTCTTTCTTTCTTTCTTTCTTTCTTTCTTTCTTTCTTTCTTTCTTTCTTTCCTTCTTTCTTTCCTTCTTTCTTTCTTTCTTTCTTTCTTTCTTTCTTTTTGAAATAGGGTTGCATGTAGCTCAGACTGTCCTTGAACTCACCATATAGCCAAGGTTGTCCTTGAACTCCTGATGCTGTTACATCATCTCCTGATCCTTGGACCTTCACCTTCCTTGCGCTGGGATTCCAGGTGTAAGTTATCATTCTCACTTCTTCTGTTATAATTTTTTCTCCTGTTTTTAATTATTATTTTTTTCACATTCCAACTATAGTTGCCCCCCTTCTATATCTCCTCCCAGTCCCACCCCCCCATCCATTCCTCCTCTGTATATATTCAGAAAAGAGCAGGCCTCCCCTGGATATATATCAACCAAATGTGACATCAAGCTGTAGTAAGACTAAGCACCTCCTCTCATATTAAGACTGAGTTCTCTCATCATGTCTTCAAAGTTCTTTCTATTTTATTTTCTTCCTTCTCTCCTTTTGTAATTCTTGTAAAGTTCATGTTGACAAAGTAAGTGATGTATTATAGGATTCTTAGATTCTGTTCAGCTTATTTTTCTTCCTTCTTTCTGCTGCTCAGACTACATCATTTTTTGTTTGTTTTTTGTTTTTGTTTTTGTTTTTTGAGACAGAGTTTCTCTGTGTATGAGCCCTGGCTGTTCCAGAACTCACTCTGTCAACAGCCCAGGCTGAGCTCAAACTCCTAGAGATGTACCTGCTTCTGCCTCCTGAGTGCTGGGATTCACGCACCGTGCCCAGCTCAGACTACAGAATTTAACTAATCTAGCTTCAAGGTCACTAATTCCCTTTTCCATGACTTCAAATTTAGTGTTGAAACCTTCTTAGTAGCCAAGCTTTGTAGCACCTGCATGCAATACCAACTGTTTGGGAGGCCAAGGCTGGAAGACTAAGCTTAAGGCCCTTGAGGGCTACACAGTGAAATCCTGTCTCCAATTGAAAAAGGAGGAGGAGGAGGAGGAAGAGGAGGTGGCTTGCTGGGGGTGTAGTTTAGTGGTAGAGCATTTGCCTAGCACTGTATCATCTAGATTAGAACTCAGAACTACAAGAAAAAATCATCCAGTAAATTTTTTTTGTTTGTTTGTTTTGTTTTGTTTTGTTTTGTTTTTCAAGACAGGGTTTCTCTGTGTAGCCCTGGCTGTCCTGGAACTCACTCTGTAGACCAGGCTGGCTTCAAACTCAGAAATCCACCTGCCTCTGCCTCCCAAGTGCTGGGATTAAAGGCATGTATCACCAACTGCCTGGCTGTGTGTTTGTTTTTAAGAAAGGATCCCATGTATCCCAGTCAGGCTTCAGACTGTATAGCTGAGGATGACCTCAAAGTCATGATCCTTCTGCCTTTATCAACCTGAATGGGGAGATTAAAGGTATGAACCATTATGCCTGGTTCTATATAGTGCTGGAGATCAAAACCAGGGCCTTTTGCATGCTAGGCAAACACTCTACCAGCTGAACTACATGCATAGTCAAAATATGCATTCTTTATTTTGGTTATCTGTCCGCATATCACTTTCCCATCTTTCCTTTAGATATTTTTATATGCTCCCTTAACATCCAAGTAAAATTATGATAATGGACTTAAAGTCTTTGCTTAGTATGCTCTATGTCTATGTTTCCCCTCAGGCACAGTATCCAGTAATTTCTTCTGGGAAGTATTGCTATACTTCATTGATAATTTTACAATCAGTTATTTTTATTGAAAATTGAATGCTCAAAATATTGGAAATCAGATATTCATCCCTCTTTAGGCATTACTTGTGTTCTTGCAGTATCTGTAGCTGTTGCTATTTATTTAATACTGTTCTAAACCACCGTTTTATAGTATTTATTTTATCTGTGTACCTGAGTGTATGTATGTGCACTACATGTTTGTATGAGTCCGTGGAAGTCAGAAAAGTGTGTTGCATACCAGGGATGCTCTTTATGTCTCTGTCTCTTTCTGTCTTTCTGTGTGTCTGTCTCTGTCTTTCTGTCTATGTTTCTGTCTCTCCTTTCTGGAGCTGAGGAATGAATCCAGAACCTCTCACTTGCTAGGCCAAGTGCTCTACCACTGAGCTAAATCACCAAACCCCTTTGTACCATTTTCCAAACTCCTCTATCAGGCTAGCCCAGTGCCAGACAAGGTTGTAATAGAAGAAGAGGGGAGAGACATTTTCTCTGGCAGAGAACTGACTTTTGGAGTTATCTAAAATGTTTGCTTAAATACAATTAAAGACAAAGAGCTTCAACAGTCTATGTAATTTGAGTTTATTGCTTTGTAGCAATTATCTCTCACCTCCTGGAGTTCCCTCCTGCTCAGGGACATTTCCTGTGGTTCATGAAGAGAAGGCCTTTTAAAGGCCTTTCTATTTTGAAAGGGATTAGAGAAATGACTGACAGTTTAAGTGTCTGTCTCTTCCAATGGCATTTGTGTTTTAACTAGGTAGCTGCAGACTAGAGTTTCAGAGATCAGAGAAATTAAGCTCAAAATCCATGTTTTACAGACCAGGATGACACTAGAGCTCTGAAAAGATGAGGCCTCATGGTCAACTTGTGAAGATAGGAAGAGTTTTTGAGACCAAAGCAATAAATCTCCCACAGGGATATTTTAAGCCTGAAAAAAATGAGAAAGAGAGATGGAGAGACAGAGACAGAGAGAGACAGAGATTGAGATTTTCTGTGAATTTTGGAAATGGGTGAAAGCATATGGGGCCTTCCCAAACATGTTAAGAGGGTTAAAACTAGAATAAACCTTTAAAAGGCAATCCAAAAAACACTTAAGAAACAAATTAATGACACCACAGTCTCTTTTTGGTGAAATGACTTAACTAAAAAAATTCACATAGCTCTTTAGTTACAGAATCAGATAAAACTAGAAATGATCTCTTATTCCTCAACTCACCAGTACCTTTTAATACGATTTTACTATGCACTATCGATTTGCAATAATTTCCTGGATGACAGACACACGATATGGGGCTTCTTAGTTTTACACTGCCATTTGGAAGGTTTAATGGTCATATACTCAAGTCTGCAGCTACTTTTCAAACCTATGAATTAGCATTCTATGAGACACTCAGCTATTGCCAATTATTCATGTCTCTCCTCAGCAGCATATTCAAGTATGAAAATGAGAGCCAGAGAGACTCATTTGAAGGACTGAGCCTAAATTATAGAATGTGGCTACTTCTATTGGTGAAATTCTCTCTAATGAGTTCTTACGCATTTGTTATCAGAGTTATAATAACTCTGCTGTAATTATTTTGTAGTATTGGGGGGGTTTGAAATGGGCAGGGTCTCATGTAACCCATGTAATTATATAGCCAAGTGTCTTCTAGTCTCCCCATCTTGAGTTCTGGGATTATAGGCATGAGCTACTATGCCCCATTTATACAACTCTGGAGACTGGACCTACAGCTTCATGCTAGGCGAGCACCCTATGAATTGAGCTATGTTTCCAGCCCCCTTGTAGCATTATTAATGAGTAAGTGACACACAGGAAGTTGATGGGTTTTGATATATGTAAACACACTCAATGCTTTGGAGACTGATGGCTAGGTACCTCTTAAGTGTTCTTCATACCACCTTTCAATATATTCCTCCCTTCCAGTCCTTTCTTACTGGCTCCCCTTCTCTTCTTGACTTGGCTTGGTAACATTAAAACGTTTCCGTCAAAGAAGTGACTAGTTGTCTGGATCTGAGCCAACAGTGGAAAACTTTTCCTTGGACCTTACTTCCTCCTGTATCTGGAAATAAGCCAGGTCCTCCCAGTAATCTTTGTTGTTGCACACAATCTCTAAGATAAGATCAGGGGTGTTCAGTAAAGTATTTGAAGACTAGAACACTGAATAAGTTGCAAAGACTCTTCTGCAGTGTGCAAATTACTTGAGGATGGGAAAAATAGTATGCATAACTTTGAAAAATAATGAAAAGGAAAACATCCCTCCTTAATTCCTCATTTACCTGACTGAACCCTGGTGGCCATTTGTTGAGTTTCCATTTCTGCCTTGCTCCTACCCACTCCTTCTTTATTGAAGCTACTTAGAGTGTAACCTTTGAGCTCTGGTGTTATCTTTCTTCTGCCTACACGCCCCCAGTATATACCACTGTAATATAGCCATAAAAGTAGGGGATGTATCCTTTTCTCAGCACCCAGAGAAATAACAAACACACATATATATGCATATATACATATATATATTTTTAGAAAAAAATGCCTTTAATATGCTATTAAGAAAAAAATTCAGGGTTTTCAGAGTCTAGAGAAATAGAGAAACATCAATAGCTTTACAACAAGAAAGGGCAGCTTCCATGTAAATGTGACAGTTACCACCAAAGGTGTGTCTTTTGTGTATTAGGAATGAGGTTGGACTTATTCTTGCAGACAGATCACCATCTGTAGGCAGAGAGGTCCTGATCAGCGTTCACATTGGCCTTATTTTCTATCTTTGGAAAATGACATGATGCTCACTCCTCATTTTGCTCATTAGTAAAATGGGTGATTGGTACCTTCCTTATAATGTGTTGGAAGGAATATACTTCCAAGAGGTCAGGTCAGAAGTGGAAGTTTTCTTCCTTAAATCTTTCGGCACAAATTGATATATCCTCAGTAGGAGCCATGGAACCATAAACCCCTCTTTTGACATTTCCTTAAGGGATGGGAGGACACGGTTCTTATTTTCAATCCCCAAGCAGGTAATTGTGACACCTTGTCTTTCAAAGGGAGATTTAATCTTTGGCCATTTTAATGTGTGAACAATGCACTATGCCAACACAAAAGCTCCAGGCCACCTTGCTCACTACAGCACCTTTGCTTACCTGGACTGTGTGTTTTTAAGCAGTGGACTGCTTTCTTTGAGAATGCAAGGGTATTTGTTCTGTATGTTGAATATCTATCTGTCTTGCTAGCAACTCAGTTAACCTGGCCTATATCATTCTAGTCTGACTTCATTGTTTTGACAAGATTTGAAATAGATACATCTTCTGAGTTCTATGGTTAGGCAATTGATAGCGGGTGAGTATTCAAGGAGAAAATGGTCTTCATTTAATTAACTAATGGCAATAGATTTGTAATCACCTCCTGATGCTGTTTTACAAAGTTAGCTTGTAAGAAAACTGGTTGTTAG
>NC_045030.1:103436530-103442615 GCF_008632895.1 Mastomys coucha | reverse complement strand
GAAACTGGGAATGGAGAAATTTACATGTAAATAAAGAAAATATCTAATAATAATAATAAAAAAAAGAAAACTGGTTGTTTTTTAATTACTCCCCCAAAAGATACCTCCAGATAGAGAAATTTATGCTTACCGTACTCCTATCCCCTAAAAAGACCAAAATCAAATAACAAATACAAGAGCATATGCACAACAAGTTTCTGAAGTTGTGAACAAAGTTTCAAGGGCTCTTGAGTCTAGACTTTAAGGAGCAAAGCTTATCACACAGCTTTCTGCCCATCTCCCATATAACAGCATGGAATAAGAGTTGTCTAGGAATGGTTTCTGAATATTAGAGTCTTCTGAAATATCTCCAACTCCTTGTGTGTCTACTTGTTGGGAATTGTGTCTTATAAGGAATTATATCCAATCTCAACTGCCCTGCTGTTATCTTAGAGGCCAAAGAGATGCTGTAATAGGAAGGATGCTTCAGTTTCTCTGCTCCTGTTTCATTCGGAAACTATGACCTGCTGTATCTCAATTGGCTGAAATCCACGGACAGCTGATGGAGTGGTGAAGAAAGCATTAGGCAGTTCTCCGGGGCTAATGGAGCCAGAGTCACTTTGCACGGAACCTCCACTGTTCTCAAACTGGGAGATTTTCTTTTTGATCATCTTCCTCTCCTTGGCTCTGCGATTCTGAAACCAGATTTTCACCTGAAACATAAAATGCTTTATACTTAATGGGGACAACTCCCTAAGTGTAATCAACACAGTGAGTGCCAGTTTTACAAGGCTCCTTCACACATATTACTTCATTTGAGCCTCAGGGGGACTTTGTGAACTATACCCATTTTACAGGTTCGAAAACACTGTGGCTCAGAGAGGGCAGGTGCTTTGTAAGAAATGAGACTGAAGTCATCAAACCTAGGACTACTGACTCTGAATGCAGAGCTCTCGATATTACAACTCACTTGCATCCTCTGTTACACAAGTAGAAATAATTATATAATGATGCTGAGGACTGTTGATGAAAGAGAATGATTTAAATAACAACAGTGATTACAGTCGGTCATTAAGAGAAATTTCCTTATGTTAAAAAGTTAACACCTAGAACTGGGTGAACAAGGTCATGAAATACCATCTATTTGTTGTTGGAAATCAACACAAGAGTGGTATTAATGCACCTATACATGGTTGGAATGCAAACTGCTTGAGATAAGGCAATGCATTAATGGATTTTACATTTCTACACTTCTATGATTCCAGCATCACTCCTAGACTTAGGGAAAACTCACCAGGTGCCCATGTAATTGCCAAGTCTGAATGAGTGGAGACTGCTGACCTTTGCTGTAACTTGATCTTCATTGAGTATTCACAGTAAGCTAAATTCAAGGCAGGCATCATAATATCATACAGAGCAGAGAAGATTACATTTCCTGTTTTGAATAACAGAAAGGCTCTATCCATGGAACTGCACTGGTGTGAAGCTCCTCTTGTAGTTTGACTAATAGGAATCAGGCAGCGGTCACAGTTGTGAAATTTCCACTTTTCACACTTTGTTAGTAACTACTTGAGGGACCAGATCATTGTTTGACTTGATTGATGAATTATATTGGACTTCTAATCTCTTTGTACCTCTCTGCTCAATCTCTTGCTCCCAGGCCCACATGATACCTGCCCATTAAATAGTTAATAAATCCTCTGGCCAATGAAACAACACAAGGTGAATATGGGTTTAGGAGCACTTAGAAAAGCATCTGTCTTCTGTTTTGCTATTTCCTCCAAACCCTAGCTAGGGAATGTTTGGTAATACCTGTCTCTCAGAAAGGCCCAGGTTAACTGCCAGCTCTGACTTCCTCCGGATGGTGATGTATCTATTGCAGTGAAATTCCTTTTCCAGCTCCAGCCTTTGATGATCCGTGTAAACCACACGATACTTTTCTTTTGTCCTGGTTTTCCCTGTTGAGAAAGCATGACATTTCATCTTATTCTTCTCTTCTGGAGATAATTTGGGTTGAGGGCACCAGCTACTCTTCTAACTTTCATTTATTACTTTGAAATATAAAGGAATTATATTTTTAAATCAATTATGTCATGTCAATTTCTCCACAAATGCATTATCATATGTGGTCACGTCATCTATACCTAGCTGGATACGAATATAAACATCCATCATTCTCCTGAAATAATCAGTCAAATTATAGCCACTCTACCATTGACCTACTGTTATACCAAAACACTTAAAATACTTAAACACTCAACCCACAGTTTTTATTACATTCCCATCCAAATATAACAATTGAATTAACAATAATGGCAACAGCCACCATGAATTATACTTTGCTTTGTTGTTGTTGTTGTTGTTTTGTGTTTAGATAGGGTTTCTCTGTGTAGTTCTCGCTGTCCTGGAATTTGCTCTGTAGACCAGGCTGGCATCAAACTGTCTCTGCCTCCTGAGTGCTGGGTCTAAAGGCATGCCCTATACCTGGCCCTCATGAATTACATTTTATGCAATGCTTTCGTGACTGTTTCCCATTATCTTATCTACTCAGAAATTACACAGAAAAGTGTTATTGTCTAGACAAAGAACTTGAGGTTCAGTATAGGTAAGTGAATTTGTGCTGGTGAGCCTAGGAGGGCAAACCCAAGCATGTCCCTTTGACTCTAGGCTCAGTATGATGTTGGGAAGTATAATGAATCCTGACATTGTAGTTATGTGTATTACCTAGAAAGAATTTGTATAGTTTGAAAAGAAAATAGTTATTGCTACTTAGAAAATTATGTTTCAAAATGGCACTTAATGTTTATTAGAAAAAGTAATATTTCTCCTGTGGGAGTCTTAAGGCTTTTTTATTTCCAAGTGAATAGTGACTGGGGGAAGGAGGGTGTGTTGACTTAAGCAGACTGAAGTGAGAACTCCACGTGCTTTGAAAAGATATACAAACATTTGGTTTGTGTTACAACATCTAGCTAATTTCTCGTGCTTGCCTTCAAATAGAGTTCTATTCTTCCTTTCAAATTTTCCAAAGGTGATTAGGAAGTCTCCCTTTCTTTTCAGCTTCTCTAACCCCCTCTAGGATCTCGCTTTTTTCTCTGTGGCTTTTAGAAAGTTCTTCTGATCTTCTCTGGTTGTTTTTGATGTGAGATTTTGGGGGGCCGACCTGTAGGACAAAGACCTCTTTAAAGTGGGTCCCTAAACTCCATTGAGGTGTTAAGATGCAGCGCAGGCCTAACAAAGGAGCTACATAGCATGGATCCCATCCTGAACCCTCTTTACATTCAGGAACATCAACCAATTGGCTTGGAATTTACAAGCCCTAAACAAATGTCAGAGACACCCTTTCATCTCCAGGAAGAGGAGGGGGCATGGATGTAGAAACAGATCTACCTTAGGATTCAACTAAATGGCTGGATAACTTATGGGCTACTCAGTGCAAGGAAAATTCCCTCCCTTGAAATGATGAGCCCTAAGTCCCAGCCAATTAACTTTCCTCAAAGGCCCAAACTTCGAGCCAGATTTCTGGATCCATGCAGAAACACAGGAAACCAGGGAGCTGGCTTTTGGCATTTTCCAAAGACAGAATGTATATTGAAGGATGAAAACAAAAATCTGAGGTTTAATTTGTTTTCAGGACCTCAGTTTTAGAATCAAATTATATCTTTGAGGAGATAGTTCCTCAAACCCTTCCCGATCAAAAAAAGGGACTGAGTTTACATTTTAACTTGAATCAGGGAGGTTAAAATTCAACTTGTGTGTGTCTGTGTCTTCAGCTCAGTCAATTAATCAGTAAATATAACCAGACTTCAAGAACTCTGGAAAGATTGCGGTCCTTCCCCACCCCCATTGGTCATAAATTCCCCTCTTGCAGTTTCTTTTGAGGACAATAAAGTCAAGACCAGGCCTCTTTATTTGCCATGAAAATGCTCACCCTTTCCGGCAATATAACCTTCGAAGAAAGGGGCAATGACAAGAGCTGAGATGCATATCAAAGCTGAACAAGTGTTAAAACGGGTCTGTAGGCCCAATCTGATGATAAGACTGAAAACCCCAAAGACAAGGGAGAATACTACTTGCACAGTTTACAAAGAGAATGAAATGGAAATGTCTTCTCAAAACCATGGCTCCTTCCCCTATAGCTTCTTCCCCTGAGATAAGGGAAGGGATTTGGCCACTTTCTGGTAGAACACAATGTCCATATTCCCACACTAAAGCCAAAGACCAACAAAGCATGAGGGGGACTTGTTTTTATTGCTTAAGTTCCTTTATTTTCCAGAGACAATGACATTTTGAGACCAGGGGATTTCCTTCTCAGCCAATACTGTAAGTTAATTTAGGAAAGGAAAAAAGTCTAAGATTTATTAAAGAGCTACTTCCACTCCTCTGAATGAGAATTTCGTTACTTCTTCCTCGAAGACTTGAACAATCACCTCCATAGTTCATGATGGTCCTTCCCACCACCCAAGAGGCAGTACCCTCTTCACAAGGAGATGTCACTATACAGGATGACACTGTCACCATAAGTGTGGTTGAAATGGTTTTTGGTGGAGAGACTAGCAAGTAGCTAAAGTGATATTAGGCAGAAAAGGCTTCCCTATGAAGCCTCAGGATCACAATGGTGATGACAATAGAGAAAAATGATGGAGACAGTACACCGTGATGACTTTTCACCTAATGGCAATCTTTTACTGCTTTTTAACTAAAAATCACATCCAAACTCATTTTAAAAGTTGTCCAGAAAAATATGGAAAAACTAAGGAAGAAAATGACAAAAGCCTCAAGGATTATTAAGCAATTCAGTTTATGAGTGTGCTAACTGAATACAGCTTTTAAAGTATTTCCTTAGTGTCCAGTGGCTTAATTAGAATCGCTCAAATGACTTCCTTTCCTTTTGTAAACAGGAAAGCCTCTTTCCAGCTCTGCTTAGCCTGCAGCCTGGCCAATACTCATACAGGGCCACAGTTCTATACTAAAGAAAACAGTGGCAAACCACTTGTTCTAGTGCATTGGCATTGTTTAACATGTGAGACTGCTTGAAAAATATTAACCTTGAAAAAAAGAGAGAATATTAATCTTGATAGAAATGTTTGGATAAGATAGATTGCATATAATGACATGTGTTTGGAATAGGATACTAAGAAAACTACACAGTACTCATGAGGTGGAGATAGGTGGATCTCCATGAGTTCGAGGCCAGCCTGGTCTACAGAGGTAGTTCTGGGACAGCCAGGGCTACACAGAGAAACCATGTCTCAAGAAAGAAAAGCAAAAAAAGAAAGAAAACTATGTACAAATAAAAACAAATGCCTTTTAAATCAGATTATCTGGAAGGCAATGACTTATTCTACATGTCAATCTCCTTGCTTTAGATTTAGCTGTAATGAGTGCTACACACACACACATACACACACAATCACACATACATACACATACACACTCACAATACACACACACACACACACACACACACACACTTAAGTCTGTTTCAATTATCTTCATTAATGGAAAAAAAAAACTTTCATGGGATTGCCTTAATTTAGGGAAGGGCTACTTCCAGTCTGCTGTTCACAGATTTTTTTTCTCTCTCTCAGCCCTAAACTCATTGCTCATGTGCAATGGAATAAGGTGAGGAGAGAGCTTAGGAAGATCTGACTCGTCCATTCACTTAACAGACATTTAACATCTGCTCCCTTGTTAAGCATATAGAGGGGTATACTTTGGTTCAGAGTATCCAATGGGGTGATGACATTGATTTTTGTGGAGTTTATGGCCCGATATCATGAAAGATACTCAGTGAGTCTAGAATGTCCAGAACGTATGCAGAGCATCACTTATGTGTGTGATGTGAAGTGCTCTCATTTCATGCATATCTATCATCTTCTTAAATCGTTGACAAGTAGCAACCTGAGCTACAAGAATATGCAGAAGAGTGGTATTAACTTACAAGGAATTCAAATGAAACAAATGTTGATGTGAACAAAACTTTGTCTATAGGACAAGTTGCCAAGAGTCCAAGGAGCTGCAATGTCATTCTCAATTTTAAGCTTCTCCTAAACACTGAAGAGGTACACAGACTAAGGGGGCTCCTTCTCAGCTTCTCTTGGCATCA
>NC_045030.1:103435455-103436380 GCF_008632895.1 Mastomys coucha | reverse complement strand
GGAAGACTTCAAGCAAAACACAACACTGCCATGTTTCCCCTCAGCAACATAAAGACAATTAGTCACAACTGAATTTTCTTATTGTGTCCTTTTCCCCACACTGTTTTCCATTCTAAAAAACAAGCTAGTGACATTTCCCCCTACAGTATTTCAAAGGACAATCCTAGACAGTAGCTATTTTTATGTCCCTTAAAAAAATATGTATTTTGCTTATTCTTAGGTTTTGGTGAATGGACGTTAATTTTACCCTGAGGATTAGATGTCACAACAGCACTGGGGATGAATACCCTACCCTAGCCTCATTTTTTTTTTTTTAAGTTACATGTCTCACCCATATTTTCTTCTTAATATAAGTTCTTAAGTGTTACTTTTAACTTGGGATCTCTACTCTAGTTATAAAACTAGAGCTTTCTCCTTCTGGCTGAAAATTCTCCTAAAGATAAAAAATGCTACCTCCCTATCCTTTCACCTTTGCTTTTTGGAGGATTGAGAAGGGAAAACACAGGGTTGTGGAGAGCATAATCATTATGGACAAATACTATTGAAATGCCATTGCCTCCCCAGAGGGATGACTGTGATAGTCAAATGTCACTAATTTTCTCTAATGACAGGGAGCAAGTATTGGAATAATAAAAAAATGTTAAGAGAGCAACCACAGCTGAAAACAAACACCGTCTCCCAGTCCAAGATTAAAAGTGGAGTCCTCATTTCCTTCAAGCTCGCGCCTCCCTCCGCACCAGCTAGCTGCTCCCAGTGGTTGCCCACCAGGGCTTACTGGTCAGCGACATTAGACCTTAAACTGGGATCCTTACATCTTTTCGGGTTTTGACGCTGTTGCAGATTTGCATGCTGCTTCTGCATTTGTGGCCACCTGCCGAAACGGCGATGAGGGTTTTGGCCACTTAGTGGGGGGAGGGTCGGGGGG
>NC_045030.1:103428652-103434760 GCF_008632895.1 Mastomys coucha | reverse complement strand
CCACCCACCCACCACCCACCCACCCAACCAAACAAACAAACAAACAAAAAAGCCTACCTCAACAACCCCCAGAAGAGGTTTAGTTCCAAGCGCTACTTTTAACCGACTTTGAATTTAGGCGCAAAGGAGGGAATTACTTATCCCGCCAGCCAGCTATGCTGTGGGCTGCTTAGTTGAACTCTCCTGCGGGACGCGGTGTGACGAGTAAGAGGGTAGCAGACCAAGAGTAGAGAAGAGAAGAAACAGTTGGACGATGGATTACTCACCGGTCACCTGCACAGTCTTGCGCATCCACGCGTAGGGGCTGTGGCGGCTCCTGCTGGGAGAAGTGGCGCCAGAGGTGCCTGAGTTGATGGAAACCAGTGACTCGCTGACCGGGTCTGGCAAGCTACCGCCGTTGCTTGCTCCGCTGGTGGTGCCCAGAGTGCTGTAGTCTGGGGAGCCGAAAGCTGGGGAGGTCATGTCGTTCATGGGCACTGTGCCCATTGTACTGGGCGGCCCAGGGTATGTACTCCAGTCTTCCCGGGGTGGACTGTAGGGTGAGTTCCAGGCTCCCAGCGAAGGCCCGTGAGGATCCATGTTGGACATATGAGGATACCCCATGTAGTGTGGGTAAACTGGGGCTGCAGTAAAGTTGGAGGCAGGGAGAGGACTACCACTGCCCCCAGAGGTGCCCACTCCTGCTGTGCTGCTTCCTCCGGGGCTCCTGAGAGTGCCTGGGTACATACTTGCTTCTTTTTCTAAAAGGCAGCTTCCATACATGGTGACTTGGATAGAAGTTGCCCCCTAAGCCATCCTGAGGTCCCTGTAAACTTAGAGACTCAAGAGACTATCAATGGGTCAGCACTAGCTGCGCTGCTAGCTCCTCTGCGCCGGCTCGGACTACTCCATCCTTCGTTCCTACCCTAAATTTCCAGGTGACTGGTAGTGGGCCATAGGAGGGTTACCAAAGGCTGGGCTGACGTCAAGGGGCTTCAAGCTTTTACATAGCATTTGCATTCAAATGAAGGGCCATTTAAAGTCTACAGGAACTTGTTCACCTTCTCCCTCTAGCTCCTAGCCCTTCCGTGCCGCTTTGGTGATTCTTCTGCTTTCTTAGCACCACTTTTGCGCTTTTGGAGGCAGTTGTTCCTCAAGAAATTTCTCATCGGCTTTTCCAAAATGAGACTGAGACGCGCAAAGTCTTACTTTCTTACACTGAGGCCTGCCTTCCGTTGATCTTCCAGAGTGCAGCTTATTCTCCAGGTTTCTCCCTCTGCCCATACTCTCCTGGTACGGATTTTCCAGCTGGTACTGGCCCATTATGCCACTGTAAAGGATTTTCCCTTCTCCCACACACAGGAGAGGACTTTGTTTCTGTGGACAGATAGATATTTGTTTCGCAAATGTATATTCAGTATCTACAGTGTGCCAGGAATTGTTGTAGGCACTGGAGAAACAGCACTGACATATATTTCTAGCTTCCTAAAGTTACATTCCAGTTGAATGGAAGTCTGAGTTAATTAGATGCTTAACAAATTTGCTATATCCTAGACCAGACCTTTCACCCATTTAAAAATAGAAGCCCCAACTGCATCTCCATTACAAAACAGAATTCACTAAGATGAAGCCCGTAACCAGCTTGACTGCTGTACTCATCCACTCATTCATTGAATACAGTTATTGATAGCATTCTTTTCTTTAAAAAAAAAAGGATTTATTTATTTATTATATATAAATATGCTGTAGCTGTCTTCAGACACACCAGAAGAGAGTATCAGATCCCATTACAGATGGTTGTGAGCTACCATGTGGTTGCTGGGGTTTGAACTCAGGACCTCTGGAAGGGCGATCAGTGCTCTTAACCGCTGAGCCATCTCTCCAGCCCTTTGATAGCATTCTTGATCAGGTCCTTACTCAAATAAGTTGTCACCAATTATTTGACCCTTATAACATACTATAGATTTTTAATAGTTTGTGCAACCTGCTCCCATACTCCATTCCCTCTATTCCCTCTAGTAGACTTTTTTTTTTTTCCTGATTGGTTTCCTTTCGATTACTGAGTTATTGGTAGTTTGCAGCTTTTCCTGCAAAGACTTCTTAACACAACAGTCTTCTTTCCTTTCTACCTTTCTTGGCCTGTGGTCCCTGCTCTGAGCTGCATCCTCCTCACTCTTTCTCTGCACACTCTTCCTTACACCCCTTCTCTTGCTCATCTATTTCTGTATTCCTCCTTTGCAGCCCTCTCTGTACTGCCTTCTCTTGCACTCCCTCTTTGCAGTCCATTCTTTGCACCCTTTTGCATCCCCTTCTCAGCCTCTTCTTTACAGCCCCCTTCCCACCTGATTTGCTTTTGTTGCTGTCCCTACTTTCTTCACTTCGGCTTTGTTTTCTCTGGATCAGTGAGGATTGTGTTCTGTTGCGAGGTCCTTGTGTGTGGGTTTAGTTCAATATGATTCTCAGGCTCTTCTTAGATTCTTGTTCAGGAGTCTGATGAGTCATAGTGTGTGTTGTTTGCAGGGCTCTTTAGCTCTCTGGACTTTTCAAGATTCTGCTGAGGTCTGTATTGATCTTCTTGTACATGGAAGTCTATCATTATTCTTGAGGAAAATAGTTTTAAACCAAGTGGTAAATGATTCATCTAACTTCCAGAAAGCCCTGTCAGTACAAATGCAGCTCTCCCATGTCCACCAGGAGCAGTTTGCTTACATTAAGCAGAGCAATTCCAAGGATTTTTTTTTTTAATGAAGATCTTGATGATGCCATTGTCTTCATTATAGGTGATGCAGGGTCCTCTGCAGGTCCACCACAATGACACTTGCTCATTTTGCTCTTGTCAGCTCTCATTTATGAAGAAGCATAGAGCTTTTAAAAGCATTTTCATTACATTTTTAAGAATTTCATAATCTTTAATCTTATTCATCCCTTCCTTCCTCTCCTTCCAGATCATCTCACCTCCTCCTTGCCCACCCAACTTTGTATTCTCTCTCTTTTAAAATTTACTTTTATTACTTTTAAGTGTGTATGTGTGTGTGTGTGTGTGTGTGTGTGTGTGTGTGTACATGAGTGTGTGTTGAGTGCAGGTACTTAAGGCCAAAGCTGGCTAGATGCTTCTGAAGCTGGAGTCACAGGCGGTTGTAAGCCACTGGATGTAGGTTCTAGAAATCCAATTCTGGTCTTCTGGAAGAGCAGTATAAGCTCTTAACTTTGGATTATCTCTCCAGCCCTCCTCCTTTGAAAACAAAACAAAACAAAACAAACAAAACAAAACAAAACAACAACAACAAAAGAGTCTAGTTGATGTTGGCCAATTACTCTTGGGTGTGGGGTCCCTCTTGATATTGTTCTAGGTTTTAAGTTTCTTAAGTTAAACAGCTTTTGTGGCCTTGCAACCTTCAATCTTATTTTCAAACAAACAAAGAAAATTCAGGAACTTCTTTAATATGATAACTTTTAGGCAGAAATAACCAGGGCACAACACAAAAATGACATACAGGTTTTGGGCTCTGTTTATTCTATCATGCTAACAATGCCAGACATTGATTGAGCCACATGGGTGGTCTCCTCAATACAAATGTCTAAAGACATCTGGCTAGATTAGTGGGTTCCACCATCTTAACCGTGGGAATTCCAACTGTAGTTTTGCCAGTATCGGGGTTCAGCACTAGTCTTTGAGTTGCTAATTCAGTCAGTACAAAGCTGCCTATTGGTTTTATGCAGGTTGGTTTGAACATATTCACACTATCTTGTTAAATGGGAATCTTGAACATAGTGGACACATTCACAATTTTATCCCTTTTCAGAGTAAAACAAAGAGGAAACAACAACTCATCTTATTGAACACGGAAAACACGAAGATACAAACTCTCCATCAGGTACACCTGCTCAGTCTCAGGCACCAAAGGAGTCTGTTTATAGCAGAGCTTGTGTTCCTCTCCCTGCCCTCATACTCAAGATGCTTTTAAGATCCAAGGAAAGCTAGAATCCTAAGGATTCTTTTGAGAATGACCAGCAGTCACTCGTCCTGGGTTGCTTCAAAGTACAGAAGCCCACATTGCCTCTAAAATGATGTCATACAGTGACAGAAGCCAGTTTTCCACCAGAAACAAATGCATTGCATAAGTCAGATGTTTTTGGTTATTGTTTCCTTGTTTCTTCTCCTGAAGACTTATATTCTTCACCCTTTAGCCTTGCTTATTAGTCCCAAGAGCTAGTGAAAGCAATGAACCTTCCACTCACTGTAGTAGTCAGAGGAGAAGAAAAAAATACTTAAGTACTGTGTACTGAACTGTGTATGGACACATCATTAATGAATAAAGCATCTAACCTTACTAAACTTGGATTCTATATTTAAAAATATTACATTTACTTATTATTTAGTGTGTGTGTGTGTGTGTGTGTGTGTGTGTATCTATGTATATGTTGGAATGTGGAGCTCAGAGGACAACTTATAGAAGTTGAGCTTCTTCTGCATTGTAGATCCTGAGGATTAAACTTACATTAGCAGGTTTGTCAGCAAGTATCTTTATTCCCTGAGCCATCTCACTTGTCCTTAAACTTGTATTCTAATGGGATGTTATTAGATATTTACATTTTGTGGTATGTCAAACATCAATCACTTTTAAGAAGAAGAAGAAAACGGTAGAGGATGTGGACTGCTAGAGAGAGATGCTGCAATTTTAAATGAAGTGGTTGCTAAGAACTTCTCTTAGAAGTAACATATGGGGCGGTGGTGGCGCACGCCTTTACTCCCAGTACTTGGGAGGCAGAGGCAGGTGGATTTCTGAGTTCAAGGCCAGCCTGGTCTACAAAGTGAGTTCCAGGACAGCCAGGCCTACTCAGAGAAACCCTGTCTCAAAAAAAATAAAAACCAAAAAAAAAAAAAAGTAATATGTATAAATTACAAGAGTTGGTGGACTATGTCACAAAGAAGACTCTATACCAAGAGAAAAAGTGAAAAGATAATGCTTGTTTTCTATTGGGGAAAGGTTTTGTGGTTAAAGAGCAGATGAGGTCCAAATGTTGAGGGGAGTATAAGACTTTGCAAAGATTAGGTTTTTTCTAAATGAGGTGGAGACGTTGTAGAATTTTGAGTAGATGAATGCTATGGTGAATTGCTTTGGACATTGAATTTAAAATAGACTTTAAATTTGGCATGGAAGAGCATATGTATATGCAACCCCAGCATTTGGCTGGTAGAGGGAGGAGGATCAGTTTTCAGTGCCATCATAAATGACATAGCAAGTTCAAGGTCAGTCTGGACTACATAAGAACCTACCCCCAAAACTAACAAACAAGTGAACAAATGACCCAACAGTGTAAGCAGGCAAAGTAGATTTAAGAAGATCAATCAAATGTTTCCTGAAATTTTGTGAGTGGGAGTAGAGATAAATTCTTGATATATTTTAAAGTTGTTTCTGAGAAGAAATAAAGAAGTAATTGATCAGCAAAAAGCTAATGGAAAGTTTTGTGCTAGGGAGCAGGACTAAGGACATTCATTACCTCTAGGTAATATACCTATAGGTACTTTGCACATTGATCTCACTAAATCTTGGCAATAGCTCCACAAATGATTTATTATTCCTATTTTAGAGATGAAAAGACTGAGGCTGTGAATCATCCCTTTACTTATTGTATCCTGAGGCACACTAGTCTTCGTGATAGTTGAGGCAATGTGTCAGGACAGAGGAATGTGGAGGACCTTATCACTCCTATAACAGAGCAGGGTGGCTCATGCCCATAATCCCAATCCCAGCATTTGAAAGGCTGAGGTGGAAGATTGCTACAAGTTTAAGGTCAGTCTGAACTGCATAATGAGTTCAGGCCAGCCTGGGCTACAGAGTAAGACCCTGTCAAAAAATGGAGAAGGGGTTATGGTGGAAAGGGGAAATAGGAAAGGGAAGTGCTAGGGAGAAAATAACAGACACCAACCAAAGAAGTCAGTGTCATACATGGGGAGGCAGAGAGCTTGAGAAGGTAAGATTTTAAGGGACCAAAGGGACCAAAGGACAGAACTATGATTGAAAAACAGGTCTGTTAGCCGGGTGGTGGCGGCGCACACCTTTAATCCTAGCGCGTGGGAGGCAGAGACAGGCGGATTTCTGAGTTCAAGGCCAGCCTGGTCTACTG
>NC_045030.1:103427357-103428552 GCF_008632895.1 Mastomys coucha | reverse complement strand
AAAAAAAAAAAAAAAAAAAAAAAGAAAAGAAAAAAGAAAAACAGGTCTGTTGACTGTCATATCAGAATTCTTTTCACTAAAATAGTATTATTTTTACATATGTATTCTCCTGTGCCTAAACTATTTCCACAATCAGCAAGTCATGGACATGAAAAAAAAGTTGTACTTCTCTCTATTTCATAAGACTCAGCTGCTATACTGACCACCTCCCTAAAGCCTCAAGGAGTAATCGTTCTCTCAGAAAGTTCTCTTCTTTTTGTTTGAGTCCCTGTAGCGACTCCTGTTCCTAAATGACTGTGTTTGGTCTGCTTCAGACATATTTGAACTCTTATCTGATTCTTTTTGGTATTTGAGCACTTTGAGAGAACATGGGCTGATGTGTGTGAGTCCAGTAGAATGGAACACACTCTACTCAGCAGTTTCGGAAAATATTTATGTAATGAATCAGTAAAGAACCTTTGGATGGTGAGAGGACCTTTGGATTGTGGATTGGACACCACAGTGACCCAGTGACCTAGCTACAGGGACTAGGAGCAGGGGTGGTAAGTACACTACCCAGTGTTTGCCAGCACTCAGCTTCAGGACTCTCCAGGCCCCTCCCTCTCCCTCTCCCTCTATCCCCCTCTCAATCTCTGTCTCCCTCTCTCTCTCCCTGCCTCCCTCTCTCTCCCCTCCCCCCCTGTGCATTTTGGAAAAGGGACAAACAAGGAAATCTAGTTTGTTTAAAAGCAACTTTTGATTTCTTCCTAACTTGAATACTAGCCAGAGAGGTAGCTTTACTGCAGGGAGTGAAGTTTACAGAAGCATGGGTGGAATGGAGGCTCAAACCCTGATGACTCTCACTGTTGAGGTTAATTTTAAGGCTTGAAGGATATATTAAGTGTGAAATTATTGATGGATCATGGGGATCATGATGGAGCATGGTTAAACCTTTTAATGCTTGGGAGAATCTTGAAAGACCCCCAGAACTGGGGAGATCCTTACTCAAGTCTCGGGATGACGCGACCACCCAATGACTCACAAGAGACCGAACTTGCTGCAATCACATGAGGTTTATTGGGGATACCGGTACCGGGCCGATCTCATGACCTTGCTGGCCAGAGTTCGACCCCGAACACAAGAAGTGTTGAGATATTTAAAAGGGAAACCCACGAGCTGGGGGTGGAGAGAGAGTTACCAAGGAGACAGAACATAA
>NC_045030.1:103420592-103425260 GCF_008632895.1 Mastomys coucha | reverse complement strand
CAGAGTGAGTTCCAGGATAGCCAGGGCTACACAGAGAAACCCTGTCTCAACAAAACAAAACAAAAAACAAAAAACAAAGCTCTAAGTGTTTCTATTTAGCATTATATTCTGGGAGCAAGTCCTTGAGTTAGTCAATTTCCAAGGCTGATTTTTGAAGTAGATGAGTTAGCAAGGCCATAGGCCATACCTTGTCTCTTTTCTCCATGCTGTGCATCCCTCCTCACTCTTGGCCTTTTTCCTTCTCCATGGAACCTTGGCAAACCAAATCCTAGAGTTTCTTGGGTACAGCTCTCTCTTTGCATTTGTCTTTATGTTTCAACTCTGACTTATTAGGGAGCCTTATGAAAATCAAAGTTATCTTTCTTCCTCTGCCTAGAAAAAAGTTTTAGAGGTTTAGTCCATTATCATCACCAGGAGAAGCATGGCATGGCAGCATGTGAGCAGACACTGGGGGGGAGAAGGAACCGAGAGTTCTACATCTTCATCTACAGACAGCAGAAAGAGACAATCAGCTTCAGTTTTCAATATTATGAATGAGAGGCTTCCTCTGACAACTGATGGGAGCAGATGCTGAGACCCACAGCCAAACATTAGGCCGAGAGAGAGAGAAAGAGAGAGAGAGAGAGAGAGACAGAGAGACAGAGACAGAGACAGACAGAGAGACAGACAGAGAGAGACAGAGAGACAGAGAGACAGAGACAGACAGAGACAGACAGAGAGACAGAGAAAGGGGGGGAGGGAGAGAGAGGGAGAGGGAGAGGGAGAGGGAGTCTAAATTGAAGATCTCTACAGGGTTACTCTGGGAACCCTGGGAAGGGGGGGAGGAAGAATTATAGGAGCTAGAGGGTTGGTCAAGGATACTGGGAGAACACAGTCCACAGAATCAACTATGCAAGCTCTTAGGTGCTCACAGAGAGTGAACCATCAACCAGGGAGCCTCTATGGGTCTGTGCTTGGTCTTCTGCAAATATTATGGCTGTTAGCTTGGTATTTGTGGGACTCCTTACTGTGGGAGTTGAACTAGTCCTGACTCTTTTCTGTACTTGTGGGACCCTTCCCCTTCTACTGGATTGCCTCTCCTGATATGAGTGTTTGTGTCTTTTTTTAAAAAGATTTATTTTATTTCATTTTTATGTGTATGTGTACACTGTAGATGTATACAAATGGCTGTGAGCCATTATGTGTGTGGCTGCTGGGAATTGGACTCAGGACCTCTGCCAGCCCCGCTCACTTCTGCCCTGCTCGCTCCGGTGTAATTCACTGTAGCTGTCTTCAGACACACCAGAAGAGGGTGTCAGATCTCATTACGGGTGGTTGAGAGCCATCATGTGGTTGCTGGGATCCAAACTCAGGACCTTCAGTAGAGCAGTCAGTGCTCTTACCCACTGAGCCATCTCACCAGTGTTTGTGTCTTGTCTTATTATAACTTGTTACACTGTGTTCTGGTGATATCCCTGGAGGAGAGCTACTCTTTTCTAAAGGGAAACAGAAGTGGATGTGGAAAGAGGAAGGGAGGGAGGGAGGGAGGAGAAATGGTGATTGGGTGTAGTGTAGGAGAGAAGAAAAGAAATAATGCTTTCTATAGTGATGTTGAGCAGATTCCAAGATTGGGCAGACTCAGTGCACTCAACATTTAAATAGCTATTGTGGCTGCCTTTCTCTGGGTGGCTGAGACTACAAAGCATGGGCTCATCATGAATGGAATGCCTGCTAATTGGTGAGAAGGTTGAGAACAGTTTGGACTCTCTGCCTGTTGACTCTCTGTTTCAAGCTTTCCCAGTGCAATCTACCTACCATTTTCATTTTTCTCCTTGAGCTTCTTGGTGCCTTGGTGATGGTAGTGCTCAACTGAACTTCATCTTCTAACACTCTTTTACCATGCTGATGAACATTTGCACTTCCTGGGAAGAATCCTTGAGGGAATTAGAACCACTAAGTGTTGGTCAAAGCAAGACTAAGGTATGTCGGTTTTTTTATTTTAAAAAATTTTTTATTTATCATTTTATTTGTTTAGATTTCAAGTGATATCCCCCTTCCCAGTTACCCCTCCACAACCGCCCATCCCATCCCTCTTCTCCCCCTTCCCCTTTGCCTCTATGTGGGTGCTCCTCCACCCATTTACCCACTCCTGCCTCACCATTCTAGCATTTCCCAAGGGGAGGCTTCAAACCTCCACCGGACCAAGGGCCTCTCCTCCCATTGATATCAGATAAGGCTACATATGTATCTGGAGCCATGGATCCACTCTTTAGTTGGTGGTTTAGTCTCTGGGAGCTCGGGGGGGGGGGGGGGGGGGGGGTCTGGCTAGTTGATATGGTTCTTCCTATGAGGTTGCAATCCCTTCAGCTCCTTCAGTCCTTCCCCTAGCTCTTCCATTAGGGTCCCCATGCTCAGTCTGATGGTTGGCTGTGAGTATCTGCATCTGTATTGGTCAGGCTCTGGCAGAGCCTCTCAGGGAACAGCCATATCAGGCTCCTGTTAGCAAGCACTTCTTAGCATCAGCAATAGTGTATGTGTGAGCTGGTTTAGTGTCTGCAGATGGGATGGATCCCTAGGTGAGTCAGTCTCTGGATGGCCTTTCCTTCAGTCTCTGTTCCAGTTTTTGTCCCTGTCTTTCCTTTGGACAGGAACATTTCTGGGTTAAATTTTTTGAGATGGATGGGTGGCCACATCCCTCAACTGGGAACCTTACCTATCTACTGGATATGGTCTCTACAGGTTCTATTTCCCCTTTGTTGCATATTTTGTCTAAAGTCATCCCCATTGAGTCCTGGGAGCCTCTCCTTCCCTGGCATCTGGGTCTTTCTATTGGCTACCCCCAGTTCCCCATCTCCCACTGCTACATATTTCTATTTGATTTCTTGACCCTCTGTACTTCTGTCCCTTCCAATACTTGATCCTGCCCCCCTTCCCTTTTTTCCCTCCTCTCTCTCCCTTCCAGGTTCCTCCCTCCCAATACATCCCATGATTATTTTGTTTCCCCTTCTAAGTAGGTCTGAAGCATCCACATTTTGAGTCTTTCTTCCTCTTGAGCTTCATATGGTCTGTGAGTTGTATCTTGGTATTCTGAGCTTTTTCTCCTAATATCCACTTATCAGTGAGTACATATCATGTGTATTCTTTTGTGACTGGGTTACCTCACTTAGAATGATATTTTCTAGTTCCATCCATTTGCCTAAGAATTTCATGAAGTCATTGTTTTTAATAGCTGAGTAGTACTCCATTGTGCAAATGTACCACAATTTCTGTATCCATTCTTCTGTTGAGGGACATCTGGGTTGTTTCCAGCTTCTGGCTATTATAAATAAGGCTGCTATGAACATAGTGGAGCATGTGTCCTTGTTACATTGTTGGAGCATCTTTTGGGTATATGCCCAGAAGTGGTATATAGCTGGGTCCTCAGGTAGTACTATTTTCAATTTTCTGAGGACTCACCAGATTGATTTCCAAAGTGGTTGTACCAGCTTGCAATCCCACCAGCAATGGAAGAGTGTTTCTCTTTCTCCACATCCTCGCCAGCGTCTGCTGTCACTGAAAGGCTGGAGAATCTTAGAATTTAAAATGAGGGCATTTAATAGAAATGTATGTATAATGTATAACCTTTACTTTAAAAAGGCATAGGAAGTCTCTGTCATGAGCCAGGAAAGTGGACTGGTCAGTTCCAGAAACTGGATATAAGTTATCTAATTAGTCCTAGGAGCGGTCAGCCATTAAGATAGCACTGACCAAACCACATTCCTCTAGACAATGAGGATGACTTCCTTGTGACCTGACTCAGCTAGGTAGTGGATTCCTTTGGAATTTTCCATTGTTCTCTTGTTATGTTTCCCTGGTAACCCCTTCACCCCCCTAGTTTGTGGTTTTTCCTTTAAATACCACTTACTCCTCTTGCTCTTGGTCAAACCCCTCTGGCCTGCCAGGCTATGAGTTCGACCCCAGACCTGGAATAAACCTCATGTGATTACAGCAAGTTCTGTCTCTTGTGAATCATTGGGTGGTCGCGTCATCCCGAGACTTGAGTAAGGATCTCCCTAGTTCTGGGGGGTCTTTCATCACCTGTGTTTATTTATGATCTTAGCCATTATGATTGGTGTGAGGTGGAATCTCTGGGTCTTTTTGATTTGCATTTCCCTAATTACTAAGGACGTTGAATTTCTTTTCTTTCTTTCTTTCTTTTTTTTTTTTAAGTATAGAATAGAGTTTATTGGGGCATGCGGAGGGGAGTTGAGAAGTTGAGAGTGTAGTAGAGACAGAGAAAAGCAGAGAGAGAAAGAGAGAGAGAGACAGAAAGACAGAGAGACAGAGACAGACAGACAGAGACAGACAGACAGAGAGACAGAGACAAAGTTGAGAAGTAGAGGCCTACCATGAGCATATGGAGAAAGAGGGGGGAAGGGGAGTGCGGACAGAGCAAGAACAATAAGATAAGAGCAAGAGTGAACATTTCTTAAGAGCTCCTCGGCCATTCGAGATTCCTCTGTTGTGAATTCTCTGTTTAGCTCTGTTCCCCATTGTGTGTGTGTGTGTGTGTTTTTCGAGACAGGGTTTCTCTGTGTAGCCCTGGCTGTCCTAGAATTCGCTCTGTAGACCAGGCTGGCCTGAACTCAGAAATCTGCCTGCCTCTACCTCCCAAGTGCTGGGATTAAAGGTGTGTGCTACCACTGCCTG
>NC_045030.1:103411214-103419559 GCF_008632895.1 Mastomys coucha | reverse complement strand
AGAGAGAGAGAGAGAGAGAGAGAGAGAGAGAGAGCAAGGAAGGAAGGAAGAAGGTTTTAAGAAGGTTTTAGTCTTATGACAGTGTTCATGCCTGGCCTGGGGATCAGGACTTGGAAAATATAGGTTAGATACTATGGCCATATATGTTGAAGACAGCATGAGAAGGAAAAGTTACAAGACTGTAACAGGAAAGACCAGTTCTGAAGAAGAACATGCCTTCTGCAAGATTGAGAAGGTACTGATGTAGGAACAAATTGATCAAAATAATATAGAACCCCTCTCACAACTTCAGCCATCAACATTTCACACTGTAGTGGTACATTACTGAAACTATAGTTTTAGATTTTTCTCTTGATAAATATAATGTGTGGGTGTTGTCAAATATATGACACATATTAACTGATGTAGGATTATATAGAATACTTTCACTGCTCCAATGGTCTAACTTTTGCCTATTCATTCTTATCTATCTCTATGCCTTAGCAACTACTAATTGTTTAATTAATTTGGTTTGGCCTTTACCAAAATGACATATAGTCAGAATTACATAATAGCATTTTCAGATCGCCTTTCATTGAGTAATACATGTTTAAAGTTTCACCATGTCTCTCAAGGCTTTATACCTCATTTATTCTTAGCAGTGAACAATATTCCATTATTTGAATTGCTGTAGTATATTTATCTGCCCACTAAAGGACATCTTGACAATTACTGGTGAAGCAGCTATATCCATAAGCAATTTTTTGTATAGACATAAGTTTTCAGTGCATTAGAGCAAATATCAGGAAGTACAACTTGTGACTTTGCCAGAGTATCTTCACAAGTGTCTCTACTGTTTTTCTTTCCTGTAGCAACACGTGGGAGTTACAGGTGGTCCACACCCTTGCCATTATTTGGTGTGGTATTGCCAATGCTCTATATTTTGGTCATTTTTAATTTCGTAATAATATATGATGTTGAACTTTTTTTTTTGCCATGTATCTACCTTCTTCAGTGAGTTGTTCAAGAGTTTTGCTCATATTAAAACTAGATTGTTTTCTTATTGTTGAGTTAAAAATTATAGTTAGTTATCTATTTGTGCACTGTGGAGAGAGTATGCCATGGCATGTGTGAAAACCAGATAACAATTTACAGGAATCAGTTGTCTCCTTTCTCCATGTAGGTCTTACGGCTCCAACTCACGGCTTTAGGCTTGGTGGCAAATATGTGTAACCACTGAGCCATTTCATTGGCCCTCATTGTAGAGGTTTAAGAAATGACTGTTCTGTGTTTTTAATAACAGCTTTTACTACACATGCATTCTCTAGTTTTAATCTTAGTTTCTGTCTTGTCTTAATATTCTCTTGACATTGGTTTCTACAGTATGTAAAGGTTTTTTTTTTGTTTTGTTCTGTTTGTTTGTTTGTTTGTTTTTTGTTTTTTGTTTTTTGTTTCGAGACAGGGTTTCTCTGTATAGCCCTGGCTGTCCTGGAACTCACTCTGTAGACCAGGCTGGCCGCGAACTCAGAAATCCACCTGCCTCTGCCTCCCAAGTGCTGCGATTAAAGGCGTGCACCACCACTGCCCGGCTTGCTCTGTTTTTTCGAGACAGGGTTTCTCTGTGTATCCCTGGCTGTCCTGGAACTCATTCTATAGACCAGGCTGGCCTCGAACTCAGAAATCCACCTGCCTCTGCCTCCCAGGTGCTGGGATTAAAGGCGTGCACCACAACAGCCAGGCCAGTATATAAGTTTTCATAAAGTTCAGCTTATCAAATATTCCTTATGTCTATCTTGTCTCTGGCATTGTGTCTCAAATATTCCCACGTATTCAAGTTCATTTATATTTTTCCCTTGTTGTCTTTAGATGTTTTATAGTTTTACACTCAGGTGTATAGTATAAGTTATTTTTTATAATCCGGTTCTGCCTTGGTTACTGTAGATTTTTGTGAATTCTTGATGCCATCTGGTGCTGATCTTCCGAGTTTGTTTTTCTCTTTCAATGCAGATATTTTGGGCTATAAGGCTATTCCCCGAAAAACTTTAAATGAGTTGAAAGTATTATACATTGACTATATATTTGAAACAACTAACCTGTTGAAAACGATAGCTTACCGTAACCTATCTTAAACATACCAAGAATACTTACCGTAGCCTGTAGTCAGACAAAATGATTTAATACAAATCCTATGTATTAGACTTGCATGTAATTTATTGAAAAGATTAAAATTCAAATTTTGAAGTATCATTTGTACTATGTGGTCTATTTGAAAAATCACATCCATTTAGTTGTTTTTATGCTCTAGTTTTCCCCTTACAGAATAAGAAAGTATTTAATTTCTTTTTTTATTTTGCAAGAAACCACAGTTAGGAGACTTTAGATATTTTAAAGAAAAACTCAGATATTTACAAAGTTGAAAGTTTAAAGTTTGTGGGACCTTTAAAATTACTCTGTATCATTTTTGTTGTTCTTGCTGCTGTGATAAAACACCATGACTAAGACAATTTATAGAAGAAAGAGTTCATTTGGGCTTCCAGTTCCAGAGGGATGAGAGTCCATCATGGTAGGGAGGCTGGAGGCTGGAGTAGGAAGCTGAGCGCTCAAGCTTTGAACTGCAAGCACAAAGCAGAGCTAGGAAACAAGACTAGCATGAGTCTTTGAACTTTCCAGAGCTGTATCTATTGACATACTTCATCCAGCAAGGCCATAGCTCTCAAGCTTGCCAAACATCAGTTGAGGACCAAGTTTCAAATGTATGAGACCAAGAGGGACATTTTTCATTCAAACCACCATACACCATATTTTATTTGTGATATTAACTTGAGACTTGGGGGGAAGAAAATAGAAAGTTATGAAGCATTGGGAGGCAGAGGCAGGCAGATTTCTGAGTTTGAGGCCAGCCTGGTCTACACTGTGAGTTCCAGGACAGCCAGGGCTACACAGAGAAACCCTGTCTCGAAAAAAACAAAAAAGCCAAAAAAAAAAAAAAAAAAAAAAAAAAAAAAAAAAAAAAAAAAAAAAAAAAAAAAAAGGAAACAAAGAAAGGGAAGTTTATGGTTTAATCATGATATATCTGTATGCCAAGTTGATAAAGGATCAATTTTGCTTGTTTTTAGAAAATTGACATATACTATAGTTATTTGAGAAGAGGGAACCTCAATTAACTTCACCATATTGGCCAGTGGGCTTGTCTTTTGTATATTTTCTTGGTTAATGATTCATGTAGGATGGCCTAGTCTACTGTAGCCATGTCACTTTTGGTCAGATAGTCCTGGGTTGCATAATAAACCAAGCTGAGCAAACCATGAAAAGCAAGGCAGTAGGTGGCATTCCTCCATGGTCTCTGCTTCAGCTTCTGCCTTGAGTTCTTGCCTTGGCTTTTATGTAAGATGCAATAAACCTTTTCTTCCCCACGTTGCTTCTGGTCACAGTGTTTTGCCATAACAACAGAAACCTAAGTATAACAACAACAAAAAGTGATAGCAATAGCTTGTGGGTTTTTGGTCCCTCTAGGGTCTCCCTGACCAATAATTAATAGAGAGATAATATTCTGTTCTTGGCACTGAATTTTTCATTTAATGGTTCATATCATTTGAGAGCAGTACTGTCTGCCCATGAAGGATATTTCTGCTAAAAATGTGTTTTAATAGTATATTGTATTTTAAATCAGTATACCGTCCTCTCTCTCTCTCTCTCTCTCTCTCTCTCTCTCTCTCTCTCTCTCTCTCTCTCTCTCTCTCTTTCTGTGTATGTGTTTGTGCATGTAAACTTGACACAAGCTCGGTTCAGTTATGAAGAGGGAAACACAGCTAAACAAATATGTCCATAAGATCCAGTCAATGGTTGGCTACTGCTGTGAAGAGACACCATGACCAAGGCAAGTCTTATAAAGGACAACATTTAATTGGGGCTTGCTTACACATTCAGAAGTTCAGTCCATTATCATCAAGGTGGGAGCATGGCAGCATCCAGACAAGCATGGGGCAGGAGGAGCTGAGAGTTCTATATATTGATTTGAAGGCCCTCAGGAGAAGACTGGCTTCAGGTAGCTAGGAGGAGGGTCTCAAAGTCCACCCCACAGTGATACATCTACTCTATCCAACAAGGCCCCACCTCCGAATAGTGCCACTCCTTGGACTAAGCATACTCAAACCACTTCTGAGTTCAAGGCCAGCCTGGTCTACAGAGTGAGCTCCAGCACAGCCAGGGCTACACAGAGAAACCCTGTCTCGTAAAACAAGAAAAAATATAAAAGATTGGCATGTAGACTAGGCTGTATGACATTTTCATTATAGGGAATTGATGTGGAATCAACAGGCCACTGTGGGCAGTGCCGTTCCCAGGTCCTAGGGTGCATAAAAAAAGTGAACTGAACAAGCCAAGAGGAGCAAGCCAGTAAATATGGCTTTTGCTTCAGTTTCTCCTGCCTTGACTTCCTACTGTGACCTTCCCTCAGTGATGAACTGTGGTTACGATGTGTAAGCCAAATAAACTCCCCAAGTTGCTCTTAGTTAAGATGCTTTATTACAGCAATAGAAGCATAGCCAAGATACCTACAAAATAATGGACTTCGGTATGGCTTCTTCATACATTGTTAGTTTTGGTTAACTCACCTCCTTCACCATATTCTTCCCTATTTCCCTACCCACATTTTTTAAAATTTTGTTTCGAGACAGAGTTTCTCTGTGTAGCTCTGGCTCTCCTGGAATGCTCTCTGTAGAGCAGGCTGGCCTTGAACTCACAGAGATCTGCCTACTTCTGCTCCTTCACCCCACGAATGCAGGATGAAAGGCATGATTCACCTTTTCTACCACCACCTGGCCCCTATTGATACTTTTAACCCAGAATATTCCCCACTATCCTTTCCTGTCATTTGTGTGCTATATCACCTCTGATTTATCTATATACATACATACATACATACATACATGCATACATACATGTGTGGGCGTACACACACACACACACACACACACACACACACATACATGCACATACACATGTACTTGAGTTGCAAGAATGGTAGGTTTCCATATAGCTTTTTCATCCACCTTTGTTTTTGTTTTTGTTTTTTTTGGTTTTTTTTGAGACAGGGTTTCTCTGTATAGCCCTGGCTATCCTGGAACTCACTCTGTAGACCAGGCTGGCCTGGAACTCAGAGATCTGCCCGCCTCTGCCTCCCAAGTGCTGGGATTAAAGGCGCACGCCACCACTGCCTGGCTTTTCATCCACTTTTCATGATTGAATTTTTTCCCGTCCATTGTTAGCCCACCACTACTCCTTTCGTGTTTGCATCCAGCATTCACCTTCTCTATTTTTATTTTGCCATATTTTATCATATTCTTTCCCTAAATGCACCCAACTTCAGTATCCCATTTCTAATTGCCTGACTTCTGCATGCATTCCAAGTTAAAAAGTATAAAACAAAAGAGTTAATGTTATGATCCACATTGAAGAGAACATGTGGCATTTGTCTTTGTAAACCTGGTTGACCTCTCTGAGTAAATTTTTTCTAGTTCTATCCATTTGCCTGCAAATTTCATGCTTTCATTTTTCCCTTATAGCAAGGCAACATTCCTCTCTCTCTCTCTCTCTCTCTCTCTCTCTCTCTCTCTCTCTCTTTCTCTCTCTCTCTCATTCTCTCTCTCTGTATGTATGTATGTATGTTTGTATGTATGTATGTATATCACATTTTTCTTATCCATTTATCTGCTGATGTATATTTAGATCATTTTAGTAATCTCTGAGCTATTTTGAATAGAGTAGTAATCACCGTGGATGTGCAAGTATCTCTGTAACGTTCTTTGGTATATGCTCTGAATTAGCATACCTGGGTCACTCGGTAGATCTATTTCTAGCTCTTTAAGCAGCCTCCAGACTGATTTCCAAAGTGGCTGTACTAGAATACTAGGTATCCCCTTATTAACAGTATAAAGGTGCTTCCTCACATCCAGGTCAACATTTGTCATTTCTATCTCAGGTTATCTCTACTCTGACTGCAGTGAGATGGGGTGTTATTGTGGCTTAAATCAGTATTACCCTGTTAAGCTATAGTTATTATCCATTTGTATTTCTTGTTTTGAGAACTTTCGGTTTAGTTTTATAGCCTGCTTTTTAATTGGGTTGTTTCTTTCCATGATTTTTAGATTCCCCTCTAATGGATGGCTAGGTGGCAAACATTTTCTCCCATTCTGTGGATTGTCTTTTCATTTGATTGACAATTTCCTTTGCTGTATTGACAATTGTCTGATTGACAATTTCCTTTCCTTTGCCTTTAAATTTCATGAGTTTCTCTTTGTCAATTGTTAGACTTTGTTAACAATGAAAGTCCTGCAGAAGAAGTCCTTGATCACACCTCTAAGTTGAAATATTTTACCTAATTTTTGTTCTAGCAGTTTCATAGTATCAGATAATATTGAGGTCCTTGATCACTTGGAGTTGAGTTTTGTGTAGTATGAGTGACAAACATTCAGTTTCTTTTTTTCTGCATGTTGAGACTCAGAATTCCTAACACTATTTGTTAAAGAGATGTCTTCTATAATGTGTATTTTTGGTATCTTTGTCAAAGATCATTTTACTATAATTGGGCAGACTTTGTATTTGGATGTTTTATTCCATTGATCTATGAGTTCCTGTTTATATCTGCACCATGATGTTTTTATTATTATTATCATTGTGGCTCTAACATATAATTAGAAATCAGATAAAGTGATACCTCTTGAAGTACTGTTTTTTATTGAAGTTTGCTTTGAACATCTCACAGCTCTGCCTTAGCAGAAGCTGCAGACCCATAGTAGAGTCAGAATTGAACTCTAGTTTCACAAGCAAGTGTAAAGTTCCACATCTCTTGCTTCACAGAAACTGCAGACATATGACAGGGACTGGATCTGACTCAGAGTAAAGCCCACAGATAAATGAGGTGTTCCACAACTGACAGTGAAAGCTGCAGACCCAGCCAGGAGGCTCACACCTACACAGAGTAAGATAAGAGACAGTCTCTAGCCCTAAATACCAATCAATCCCAAAGAGGTGCAATTCCTCAACCCCTACTATAATTTAGTCTTCCCCCTGAACCATCACTAGTAGAAAAAAAACCCATCACTAATAGAAAAAAAAAAAGAGGGCTGGAATTTAAAAGAACAAATACAGAATTAAGAAAGGAAGGAAGAAAAACATAACATGAAAAAACAAGATAGCATGTTTTTCGAAAAATCAATAGTCTAGTCATATAGTAATAGCTCCTAATGGTGACAATTTGGAAAAAAAATTCAGAAAACGTATTTAAAAGAATAATTGAAGTAGTCTGAAAAATTTAAAGAATGCGTAATGGACTCCAGGAGAACAGAAACAGAAATGGATGAAATAAAGAAGTAAACCCAAGATAGAGAACTTGAATTCAGTAAAAAGAAATTGTTGAAGGAAAAACAAACTCAAATGATTGCTAGAAATAAAAACTCAATAAGCCAAATGAAATGTTCAATGGAAAGCCTCACCAACAGAATGGATTGTGTGGAAAATAATCAGGGCTGGGATATAAAGTAGGGAACTTAGATAAAGTAGGGAAATCAGAGGTCCTGAGTTCAATTCTCAGCACCTACATGGTGGCTCACAACCATCTGTAATTTCTTTCTTCTGTTGTGTCTGAATACAGTGACAGTGTACTCACATACATAAAATAAATAAATCTTTTTTAAAAAGTCAATGAGGAGCCAGGCTGTGGTGGCCCACGCCTTTAATCCCAGCACTTGGGAGGCAGAGGCAGGCAGATTTCTGAGTTCGAGGCCAGCCTGGTCTACAGAGTGAGTTCCAAGACAGCCAGGGCTACACAGAGAAACCCTGTCTTGAAAAACAAAACAAAGAAGAAAAAACTGTGTGGTGAAATTGAAGAATAAATAAAAAGTGCCCATGATAAAAATAGACTAAAGTAATTTATGCTTACTAAGCCAACTGTGCAGAGGATACGGGGCAGAGTATGTCAATCTATAGATCAGGATAACCATGAAGATGCCACAGGAAAAAGTAAACAAAACCAAGACAATCGAAAGAGGTTTAAGAAAACCCCACAAAGACAACAGAATCTCCGGAATCAAGACAAAACTGACAATAGTAAGTCTATTTATAGCCCTCCCTGTCCTGGAACTTACTCTGTAGACCAGGCTGGCCCTTGAATTCAGAAATCCGCCTGTCTCTGCCTCCCAACTGCTGGGATGAAAGGCATGTGCTACCACTGCCTGGCAGTAAATCTTAATATTAATGGTCTCATTTCTCCAAATAAAAAGATATGGGCAAGAAGGTTGAATTAAAAAGCAGGATCTATCAGGCTGGGTAGATATGGTCCATGTCTTTTTTTTTTTTTTTTTTTTTTT
>NC_045030.1:103397857-103410923 GCF_008632895.1 Mastomys coucha | reverse complement strand
AAAAAAAAAAAAAGAAAGAAAGAAAGAAACTATCATGTTTCCTTAAATATTTATTGCATATATGAAATACATTGTAGTTGTCTTCAGACATAAGAAGGAATCGGATCCCATTACAGATGGTTGTGAGCCACCATGTGGTTGCTGGGAATTGAACTCAGAACCTCTAGAAAGAGCAGTTAGTGGTGCTTTTAACCACTGAGCCGTCTCTCTAGCCCTGTATGGTATTCTTTTAAAAGATTCCTTTTTTTTTTTGCCATCATATAAAAGTCAAAATAAGTTTTTCTTTGTCTGCGAAGACTGTCCTTGAAAATTTTTTTTTTGTTTTTTTCTTTTTTGTTTTTCCAGACAGGGTTTCTCTGTGTAGCCCTGACTGTCCTGGAACTCACTCTGTAGACCAGGCTGGCCTCGAACTCAGAAATCTGCCTGCCTCTGCCTCCCAAGTGCTGGGATTAAAGATGTGCACCACCACTGCTTGGCTGTCCCTGAAATTTTGATTGGGATTGTAGTGAATCTATAGCTTTTTGTAGGGTGGCCATTTTCATAAGATTAATTGTTCCAGTACATGAAGGATATGCGCATAGAAGGTCTTTTCAGCTTCTGGTGTCTTCCTAAAGTTCTTTTTTTCCCGTGTCTTCATGTTTCCATTGTCGAGGTCTTTCTTTCCCTTGATTAGGTTTATTCTTAAGTATTTTACTTTTGGATTGTTTCCCTGATTTCTTTTTCAGTTCATTTGTCATTGGCATATAGAAAGGCTATTGACTTATGTGTTTTAATTTGGTATCCTACCACTTTAGTGAAAACAGTTTTAAGAGATGTTTTGGGTGGAGTCTTTTGGTTCTGTTATGTAAAAACCATATAGAGATGTTTTCTTTTCCTTCTCATATCCCTTTTATTTCTCCCTCTGGTATAATTGCTCTAGCTGACTTTAAGCACTATATTGAATAGGAGTTGGGAGAGTGGGCACTGTTGTCTTGTTCTTGATCTTAATGGGATGCTTTGAGTTCATTTTGCCATTAAGCATGTTGGCACTCAGCCTTTATTATATTGAGGAATGTTCTGCTATATCCCTCATATCTCTATGGTTTTTTTTGTTCAGTATTTTTTGTATAATCATTTTTTTTTAACATGAATAGATGCTGAATTTTGTCAAATGCCTTTTCTGGGTTTACTTAGATGATCATGTGATTTCTGTCTTTTAGCCTATGTGCTGAATAACATTTATTAATTTTACTAAAATGCATTGAACTATTTCTACATTTCTGTTATGATGCCAACTTGGTTGACTTAGATGATCTTTTTTGGTGTGATGTTGAATTGCATTTTGCATCTATGTTTATTAGGGAAACAGGTCAGCAATCAGCAATTTTCCCTTTTTCTTGATATGGTATGATGTCATTATCTGCTTTTAGTGTTAAGATAATTAAATTGAATTAAAAAGCAGGATTCATCAGGCTGGGTGGACATGGTGCATGTCTTTAGTTAGGAGGAAGAGACACATGGATCTGAGTTAAAGGCCAGCTCTGTCTACAAAACAATTTGAAGGGCTACATGGAGAAACCCTTTCTCGAAAAAGGGTTCATAAAAAGGGTACTCAATTGCTCTAGACTATAGGGGATATTTCAAAGTATCATAGGATCTTACATACTCAAAGCTGACCTTGAATTCATTTTGTAGTTGAATATGACCTTGAACTTTTGATCCTGTTGTCTCTACCTCCAAACTGTTGGTATCGCAGTTATGAGTTAGCATGCCTGATTTTATGTGGTGCTCGGGATTGAGCCACAGGGTTCATGCATGTTAAGCAAGCATACTACCAACTGAGTTATAGCCATAACTCTTATATTTGTTAGTCTTAAGGTACTAAAGACTACATCCAAGATCATACAAGGTAGGTTATTACTGAGCTATATCCTCATTCCCTAATTTTAAATCAAGGACAGAAATCACATGATCATCTCAATAGATGCAGAAATTCATTTTGACAAAATCCAATATCCTTTCATGAGAAAAGATCAGTGGAAATTAGTAATGGAAGGAACATATTTCAATATGATAAAGGCAAATCTATATAGTCAACATTATACTAATTGGGGAAAACTGAAAATTAAAATCAGGAATACGATGAGCATGTCCACTTTCTTCAATATGTATCTTGAATGTATCTTATTCAATATAGTGCCTGAAGTCTTAGCTAAAGCAATGAGAGAAGAAAATAAAAGAGATACAGAGAGGAAAGTAAGAAGTCAAAGTATCCTTATTTGCAATGATAGGATTCTATTCATAATAGATCGATCACACTAGAAAACTCTTAGATCTGACAACTACTTTCACTAAAGTGGCAAGATGCAAAATTAACACATAAAAATCACTAAATATGCAAATAACAAGCACGTTGAGAGTTAAAGCAAGAAAGCAACCCTATTTGCAGTTGTCTTAAAAATATATTGGGAGCCTGGCAGTGGTGGTGCATGCCTTTAATCCCAGCACTTGAGAGGCAGAGGCAGGTGGATTTCTGAGTTCAAGGCCAGCCTTGTCTACAGAGTGAGTTCCAGGACAGCCAGGGCTACACAGAGGAACCCTGTCTCGAAAAAACAAATATCTATCTATCTCTATCTCTATCTCTATCTCTATCTCTATCTCTATCTCTATCTCTATCTCTATCTCTATCTCTATCTCTATCTCTATCTATCTATCTATCTATCTATCTCTTGGGAGCTAAAGAAATGGTATAGTGAATAGGAACACCTGGTAAGATATGGAGCTAAGTTTAAATCCTTAGAAACTATATTTAAAATAAACAAGCAAACAAATAAAGCCACCATTGTTAGGGGCAGAGACAGGAGAATTACTAGGCCTTGCTGGTCAGCAGCCTAGTGACAGGCTCAATTTGAGACCCTGTTTCAAAGGAATGGGTGGATAGTGGCAGAAGCCAAACTACTCTAGGTGGTAGTCAAAGTGATCCTGAACATAATAGATACTGAGAAGGCTAGGTTCATTCCATGACAGGCTTCCAATTTGCAGTTAAGGAGATTAGGCCTAAATCTCTATTTCCCAGAACTGGGTAATTGCAGGCTAGTCTAGCCCTCAGAAGCTGCCCTACCACCTGGCTTGAGGCAAGGACAATGGATCTGCACCAGCGTCCAGAGCTCTCCTGCAAGTTTCCAGCCCCCACACCCAAGTAATGGAATGTCCATAGAGATGGATACAACAGATTAACATAGAGCTCACCTACCCCTGGAATTCTCTAAAGTGATGTAAATCAAGCCTACAAGCTCATTTGGTGTCTCTCTATTCTGGTAATGGGAGACCCCAGCATGCTGGACTTCTGCAGAATAAAACACTCTTTAAGTTTACATACTATCTGAGTCCAGGGTATCATTGTTCGGTGAATCATGAACCCTTATAATATTATATACCAAAACTGACTTCAAGTTATACTGTACAGCTAGGGGAACATACTTGCCAGTGGCACAAAAACCAGACAGGTAGATAAATGGAATAAAATGGAGGAGCATGGAGATAAACCCATATAGAATACAGCCAATTGACTAAAAAGGTATAAAAAATATGCATTGGAAAAAAGTAAGTTTCTTCACCAAAAGATGCTGGGAGAACTGGATATGCATCTAAAGAAGAATGAAGCTAGATCCCTAGCTCTATACGAAAATCAACTCCAAGTGCATCAGAGTCTGTAATGTAATAAACTCTGAGACCCTCATGAGAAAAAGGAGGGGAAACATTTCAAAATATAAAAACAAGTAAGGATTCCCCCTGAGTACTTTACTTACTCAGGAAATAAGCCTAAAAATTGACAGATGGGATCCATGAAATTAAGAAAGTTTTGTACCGCTGGGCGGTGGTGGCGCACGCTTTAAATCCCAGCAGTTGGGAGGCAGAGGCAGGCAGATTTCTGAGTTCAAGGCCAGCCTGGTCTACAGAGTGAGTTCCAGGATAGCCAGGGCTACACAGAGAAACCTGTCTCGAAAAACAAAAGAAACAAACAAACAAAAAAACAAACAAAAAAGAAGAAATCCAATAACTCAATGAAATAAGCAGATAGTTCTCCAAGTACAAATGGACAATAAATATATGAAAATGTCTAATTCCATAGGTGTGATAGTTAATATTGTCAATTTGACAAGATCTAAAATCACCATGGAAACATCCTGGGCATGTCTTGAAGGGTTATCTAAATTAGGTTAAGTGAGATGGGAAGATCCAACCTAGCCATGGGAGGCATCCTGGACTAGGGTCCTGGCTGCAGAAATTGGAGAAAGATAGCTGAGCATGAACAATCACGGGTCTGTTCTCTGACTAGATTGAGTGTGACTAGCTTCCTCATGCTCTTCCTGTCATGCCTTCCTCAATCTATCTCCTCAATCTGTGGGCCAAAATAAATCCTCCTTTAAATTGTTTCTGTCAGACATTTTGTCACAACAACAACAAAAGCTGCTAACTCACTAGTCACCTGGGAATTGCACATTATGATTCCATTGAGATTCCATCGAATTGGAATCACAATGCTAGTCTTTAAGAAAACTGGTGGCAGCTCAGTGTGGTGGCACTTACCTTTCAGTTCAGTACTCTGCAGGCAGAGGAAGTCAAATCTCTCAGGTCCAGGACAGCCTGCTGTACCAAGCTGAGTTCCTAGGCAGCCAGGGCTGCATAGATACCTCATCTCCAGCAGCTTTCCCTCCCTGCCCCCAAGAAAGAAAGAAAAGAAAGCGAGAAAGGAAGAAAGGAAGAAAAAAGGAAGGAAGGAAGGAAGGAAGGAAGGAAGGAAGGAAGGAAGGAAGGAAGGAAGGAAGGAAGGAAGGAAGGGGTAACAATGTATGCTGATGTGGATGTAGATAAATGAGAACACTCACACCCTACCAGAAGAGGAGTTGGGTGCATGAGGAGTGTTGTTGGGGAAAGTGTTGGGGGGCACTAGTAAGATTTATGAAGCCACAAGTTGTTTTTATTTTCCCCAAAACATGCTATGTGTGTATGTGTGTTTATGGGAGAGGGTACTGCTAGCATTTATAAAGCTGTGGATGTGAGAACCGCAATTTTTTTTTTATCCACCCCCCACCCCAACAACCAGACATGGTTTCACTATGTCTCACTGGTTGTCCCGGAAGATGCTCTGTTGATCAGCATGGCTTTGAACCCAGGAGACCCACCAGCTTCTGCCTTCCAGGTGCTAGGATTAAAGGTGTGAGCCATCACTGATCAGCAAGAGCGAGAAATATTAAGCTCACAGGGTTTAGCCTCCTTGAAACAGAAGAAATAACTGCCAAAAGGAGAAAATGACTTGCCTTGTGTTGTGAAATGAATTAGTAACAGGAATAAAACCCCAAATCTCCGTCTTAGATTCCGAGATCTTCTTGCTTTTTCTTTGTACTATCTTCCTTCACCATAGGCTACCTCTGGCCCTGCTCTGAGACCCCATCTGGAGGTAGGAAATAGGCTGAATGAACTATGAATTTTGAGATTCAGGGGTCTTATGAAGGAATGCAAAGCAAAGAGCGCAAACTCTGAGAGACACCATGCACATCTGGTTTTTCTCAACTCAACACAAGTTAAGAGTCTTCTGGGAAGAGAAAACCTCAGTCCAGAAAAATGCCTCCATCAGATTGGTCTGTGAGCAAATCTGATCGGGAGCATTTTCTTGCTTAATGATTGATACAGGAGCTTCCAGATCACTATGGATCATGCCACCCCTGAGCACGTGGTCTTGGATAGTATAAAAAGCAAACTGAGTAAGTAATGGTAAACTTACTCAGAGCTCCTCATGGCTTCTGATTCAGTTTCTGCCTTGAATTCCTGCCCTGACTTTTTATGATGGACTGTATGCTATAAGGTTAAAACAAATCCTCTCTAAGTTGCTTTTGGTCTTGTTGTTTATCACAGCAATAGAATAACTAGAGCAGATACTCTGAAAGCTCTGCTATAGTTCTGGGTGCTATTAAATACTGTTTCTATGCTAATACAATAGCTTCTACGTCACACAATGAACAGCTTTTAGTGTTCTTTTTGTTTTTGTTTTTGTTTGTTTTTTAGAGACAGGATTTCTCTATGTAGTCCTGTCTGTCCTGGAACTCACTCTGTAGACCAGGCTGGCCTCGAACTCAGAAATCCGCCTGCCTCTGCCTCCCAAGTGCTGGGATTAAAGGCGTGTACTACTACATTTAAAAAATGTGCATGTTTTTGAAAGGAGCAAGCTGCTTCTCCACCTGCAGCTGAACTTCTGAGCTAGAATATTCAGGGGAAGCATATAAATTTTTTGAACAATAATCGTTCTCCAACTGGGGATTTATTCAAGTTAATGAAGAGAATTTGTTTTAAGGTAGGACTAATGTGTCATAGTATTTAGCTACATCTTCCATAAAGTCAAGTTGCTATATATTTATCATTTGTTGGTCAGAAAGACAAACAATCTGATGTGTATCTAGCATTCTTAGTAGGCTGTAGAGGATTCATAAGATATCATCAAACGAGACCTTTCCTTTGCTTTTGTGAATCTCTGGCTTCTCAGAAAGGTGCATGATTATTTTGAAATGGTACCAAATTGCTGTAGTTTTAAGTTTATCTGCTACATGCATCTTCTATGCTAGTTCCTGAAGCCAGCTTTCTAAACATTCTCTGTGTAATTCCCATTATTTACACACTAATATTTTCTGTTTGGAATGTCTTTTCCCCTTTCACTTACTGAAAGCCCACACATTCATTAATAACACCTCACATACAAAAGTTGCCTACTAATTGATAACTGAGCCAAAAGATGATGTTCTCATAAAGTCCCAAGGATCAAAATGTCGGGCCTGCTTATTCTTGAACACAGTCCATGTAGTCATTGTGCTTTTTAAAATGTTTTACACATTTTATTCTGCCATCATCTTTTAAAAACTAAAAATGCACATATTTGCATTTATCAGTGCTTCTCTCTTTAAATATTCTTTCACTTCTGTCCCCCAGGCTCTGGTTTCCATAGTATCCATTTTCCATGAGAGTATAAGAGGTGTTGCGTTCACCAGACACTGGCTGGGCTGACTCACCGTCAGCTGCATAATTTCTTCTAGGGCTTTTGTAACAGACACAATACATATAACAGGACTTCTTTTGTTTTGTTTTGTTTTCTTTTTTCTTTTAAATATAAGCATATTTCCAGGTTCTCACATTTTCTTTGAGTGTACTGCGAAACATTTTATTATTAAGAAGGTATTACGTCTCAGGCAAAAATGTTGTTTTGTTTCATTTGTCTCCACTGAGGAAGTGCCGTGGGTGCCTTGCCCACAGTATTCTTTTCTAAAATAAGCATTATTTTCTAAAAGAGGTAAGTGCTTGTTGTCTGTATGGCTATCATCAAAGAGGACTGAACAGATGAGCTTGTAAGAGCTAAGTCTGAAATGACAACAAATTACTCCTACTGTAAAATTTCCAGTTTTTATGTAACATGCCCATTGTTGAAAAGATTCTTCCAAATAATACCAAAAAGACTCCTCAGCGACTGTCTCTATGAGAAAACTGAGATAGTGTTAATCTCAGAGATGGGAGACAAAAACCACTAACCTAAATCATCATGACCAAGTTAGTTAAAACAAGCAATTCATTAAAGTTTTTATTTATTTATTTATTTATTTATTTATTTATTTTTGGTTTTTCGAGACAGGGTTTCTCTGTGTATCCCTGGCTGTCCTGGAACTCACTCTGTAGACCAGGCTGGCCTTGAACTCAGAAATCCACCTGCCTCTCATTAAAGCTTTTAAATTCATGTTACCCAGGCTACCTCTCCCCTAAGGAGGGTTTCAAGAGGTCAGCATTGGATGTGTAAGGTTAGTGATGGGTATAGCTTAATCCTTGAGGAAAAAAAGGTTTAATCATAAACAGGAGTAGATTTTGGCTTTGTGGAAGCAGGCTGGTTCTTCAGTAGTATTTTATACATTTTTCAGAGGACTCAATGGCTGCCTGCAGCGCACTTCCTCCCTTTCCCTCAGAGAGGATTGATGGATGTCTGCTGAAATCTTGTATGTCTGTAGGTTTGCTGGCATGACCGCAATAAAATATTGTAACATCTGCTGTGATCTATAGTCCTATTCTGTGAGAAATATCTATTCTATGAGAAAAATTGTAAGAATCATGGTTGACAAGTTGCCACCCAATGTGCATGCCCTTGAGGAAGTGGGATTGCCTTGCCCACAGTTATGGGAGAATGCCCTTTTGCTTTATTGGTATATAGATGACCATGGATTCTGCATGCATCTGGAGAGAGTGATGAATCAACTTCCCTTGGTGGGAGTGCAAAGTACTCTTGAAAAAGATGTTCTTCTGCTATGTACTATGAGTCAGCTGCCCACATCCTTTGTTACACTCTCCCCTGTGCTGAAAAGTCAAATATTGTTGGACTATGAACTTGACCATCTGCAGACACACAACCATTTTCTCTGTTAAATCCAGTGATCTGCTCCAAAATTACTGATACTTCATGGTGACAGTCATTGCTATGCTGATTCTCAACTTGCTAGAAAAGTCCTTGTGTACTTCACAGCCATACTTCAGTCATTCATCTTGATATGCTGACAATTGTTTATACGCATAGTTTCACTTCATGAAATTATACTTTTACTTTAAAAAAAATTTTTGAAATTAAAATATAATGACATAATTTTTCTTCTTCCATTTCCTCCTTCCACTTCCTACCATGTAACCCTTTGTTCTTTTTAAAAGTGCTGTTTTATAATATAACACAAATATATAAACTCAATCTTCTCAATGTATATCATGTTTGTGTATATATATATATATATATATATATATATATATATATGTATACACACATATATGTATATATATATGGTTTCAGGACTAAGCATTTGGTATTGGATAACCAATTGGAGGCTCTTCCCTGGAGAAGACAATGTCTCTTGCTTTCAGCATTTCTTAGTTGCCTATAGACCTTTGCCATCCTTGTTCAGGTCTTATTTAAGTAACTGTGCTGACTTCATGGGTGTTGCTTCTTGACATTTCTAAGGAACACAGTTGCACAGCAAACTTCCTATTTCTTGGATTCTTACATCCTTTCTGCTCACCCCCTTTTGCTATGATCTCTAAGCCTTAGGCACAGGAGCTGTGTTGTGAATAGGTTGGTTGGGGCTGGCCATTAGAGACAATCACTTGTTCTCTGAAGTTTGATTAGTTGTTTTTTGTAATGGTCTCCTGTTGCAAAGAGATATTTCCTTGATTAGGGGCAAGATCTATACTTATCTGTGGATATATGGTTAAATATTTATAAAGTAGTTAAGGATTATGCTGGTTTAGTAAAGTACTGGTTGTAGATTCTCCAAGATCCATGACTTCATTAACCCCACATTGTTGGTATGGTTTGCAATACCAGCCATAATTTCCCTTTTGCTGAGCAGGTCTTAAGTCCAAATAGAGAACTGTTGGTTATCACCAAGGTATGTGTGCTGCTATTGCACCCTCAGGGTTATTGGGCCATACTGGTCAATGTAGTTCACAGACATCATGACTAGGTAGACTACTGATTGCTTTCCTCCCTTGGAAGTTTGCAGGACACTAACTAGTACCATAATTGCCGTAGGGAGGAGGCTTTTAGGTCACATCCAGTTCTGATCTTCTGTGTCTTATGTCTGAAGTATGTGGTAGCTTCAGCAATATGGATTCACCTTGGATCTCTGGGAGGAAATCAAGGGCAACAACAATAGTTTATAATATTTTGGGAGTCTTTTGGACAACTCTAACCAACTCAAATGGACGCTTCTCATGCTTGTTGTTGATTTTGTTTGTTAGATAGTCTATGGTTCTTTGGTGGACCATTGTTAGTATGAATAGGGAAGTAAACAATATATAAATGTATATGTATGTATTATCTGTAATTTTAAGTAACTAGATAATAATGATTCTCAATGACTTTTTCAGACATCCTTATATTACCCTCCTCTCTTCTCCTTCTGTAACTTTAATTTTGTCATCCTATTTTTTTTTTTTTTTTGAGACAGGGTTTCTCTGTGTAGTCCTGGCTGTCCTGGAACTCAGTCTGTAGACCAGGCTGGCCTCGAACTCAGAAATCCGCCTGCCTCTGCCTCCCAAGTGCTGGGGCTAAAGGCGTGCGCCACCACTGCCTGGCTAGTTTATCTATTTCTTTGTATCCTTTTTAAACTCTTTGAATTCTTTGATGAAGCTTATGCTTATCCTTTTAAATTATGTTTTCTTCAGCTCATCTAGGTAGTTCTCATAGGGGAACATGGGACATAGGACTAGTAAATTTTGGTGTGTGTGTGTGTGTGTGTGTGTGTGTGTGTGTGTGTGTGTGTGTAAATACTATCTTGACCTTTGATATTGATTATTTTTGTGATGAGATCTGGGCACAGACTTGAAATGGACATAGCAGTTTGGGGCAAAGGACAGAATATGTGGGTCGGATGGTTCTAAAGGTTATATATAGCTTAAGTGGAAGGAAGTCAAGTGGAGGGAAGTCAGATGAACACAGGGGACTGTGTTGGCAAGCAGGATGTACATCATGGTCCTAGCCTGGAGTTGGGGGTGGATCTGGAAGCTGAGGAGAGTTTGTGGAGGGGAGAATCTGTTGCATTCACCAGGTCAGACCCTGGTGCAAGATATGCAGGACCTGCCTTGACAGATTGTGTATGGCACATGAACGACCTTTAGGTGGGGGTCACAGCAATCAAGGTTGGCCAAACTAGGTCAGGGTACTGATGTAGGATCTTGGCTAAACCTAGGGGTCTGAGGAGGCTGTATGGATGGAATGAAGGATAAGAGAGACATACCTGGCTAGACCCTGGCACAAAATGCACAGGGTCTGGCTAGATGGACAGATTAAATATGATGTACAAGGTACCACAGATTGGAGAGAGTTGGGTTAAAGTGTATGTGTATGTATATTTGTGTGTATATATATGTTTATATATAATATATATGTTTGCTATATGTATATGATATATACTGTATATTGAGAACTTTCAGATCTCCTCATTGTTTACCATATATATGGTATATATGGCATATATATACTACATATGGAATCTATATAATACACATATACACTAAATATATACTAAACCATATATATTATAAATGGTAAACAATCAGGAGATCTGAAATTATTTTACAATAAGGTATTAGGTAAGTGAAGAGACATTCAGACATATCTACTGGCATAGATTGAATCACTTCAAGGCAAAAAGAAGAATAGTTTTTGTAGACTGGTACCTCAAGTATTTTGCATTTTATTATAAAGAACATTGATTTCCCTTGCTTTTTTAAGATAACACATTTGTTTCCTTGCAATTCAGTAGGTGGCTGCTATAGGTGACTCACTCTGTTTCAGCTCCTGCTTTTTCTTTTTCTTCATGAGTCATCTTTCTCTTCATGCTAGAATATACTTTAATGTCCTTAGTAAACAGACCCTTCTGTTCCTTGGAGACTGTTCCTCTATTTAAAATGAAAACAAACAACTTGTATGGAATGATTAACTAATGAATGAAGCCAAAATGTCTCATAATGAAATTCTATTTACTTCATGCAAAGTAACAAAGTGCCCCTGTTTATAGTTATTTCCACAATTGTAATTAGTATCTTTTCAAAAATTAGGGTCAGATTAGAAGCTCTGTTTTGCCATTCATTTGCCAAGTATTTATTGACTGCTCTTTAGTATTTTCTCTATTAGACTCCAGAGATAAGGAGACAGTACCCATGCTTTCAATGAGTCACAGGTCCAATGTGAAAGGCAATTATTTGTAGTTAATTACAAATAAAGAGAAATAATGGCTGTGATAGCTGGGTGTAAGGAGCTGCGAAAGTAACAGGGACAAAGGAGCTAACTTTGGCTATGGACAAAGTAGAAGAGCAGTAAGTGGGTGACTGTGTGATGGGAAAAATGAAGGAAAGGATGGAGAAATAGTGGAAGGTGGGGATGCTTTGCCAAACATATGACATCCATACTAAATGTCAGACAGAGAAACTAAGAAAGGAAATCCCTGGTAGAGAAGTCATGTGAAAAGATACGAATCATGGTTCATTGTTGAACTCAGTGACTGCTTTGAGCTCATATCTTCCTTCCTTCCTTCCTTCCTTCCTTCCTTCCTTCCTTCCTTCCTTTCTCTCTCTCTCTCTCTCTCTTTTTCTTTCTTTTTTTCTTTTTTATTTATATAAGTATACTGCAGCTGTCCTCAGACACACCAGAAGAGGGCATCAGATCCCATTACAGATGGTTGTGAGCCACCACGTGGTTGCTGGGATTTGAACTCAGGACCTCTGGAAGAGCAGTGAGTGCTCTTGACCGCTGAGCCATCTCTCCAGCCCGTGAGCTACATTTTAAGAAAAGGAAAAAAGCTGGTTGTGATGATGTATGCCTTTAATTCCAGTACTCTGGAGGCAGAGATAGCCCCTGACAACACATTTAATCATACTCCTCTTCCACCATTTCCTTCCCTTCACTTGGTAAGGATTGTTGAGCTACAGTATGGATATAAAAACTTGGGGTTGTGCATGCCTGAAATCTCAGCACATGAGTGGCTTAAGCAGAAGTACCTTGAGTTCAAAGCATGCCTGGGCTATAAAGTGAGACCTTAGAAGGAAAGGGAGGAAAAGAGGGCGAAGCCGAGGAAGAGATACATACATACATACATACATACGTACGTACACACACAGACAAACAGAGGTGTTCATAGTTAAGATTAAAGTTCAGAGCTGGAAGCCAGGAAGTTGTGGGGCATACCTTTAATCCTAGCACTTTGTTTTCTTTTTTTCTTTTTTGTTTTTTGTTTTTCTCAAGACAGGGTTTCTCTGTGTAGCCTTGGCTGTCCTGGACCTCACTCTGTAGACCAGGCTGGCCTCGAACTCAGAAATTCCCTTGCCTCTGCCTCCCAAGGGCTGGGATAATCCTAGCACTTTCAAGGCAAAGTCTGTCAGATCTCTGAGTTCATGGCCAGCCTGATCTACAAAGTGAATTCCGGGTCAACCAGAGAAACTCTGACTCAAAAGACCAAAAATGAACAAACACATAATTACAAAGTTCAAAACGGAAAGATAGCTCACTGATTAA
>NC_045030.1:103393887-103397847 GCF_008632895.1 Mastomys coucha | reverse complement strand
TCCCCAACTGTTCCACATCTCACACCTCCTTCCCTCACCCCCTTATCCAAGAGGCTGCTCCACCCCACCAGACCTCCACACTCCCTGGGGCCCCAAGTCTCTTGAGGCTTAGGTGCCTGAACCCAGACCAGGAAGTCCTCTGCTGTATGTGTGTTTTGGGCCTCATATCAGCTGGTGTAGGCTGCCTAGTTGGTGGCTCAGTGTCTGAGAGATCTCAGGGGTCCAGGTCAGTTGAGACTGCTGATCCTCCTATGGGGTCACCCTCCTCCTCCGCTTCTTCTAGCCTTTCCCTCATTCAAATACAGGGGTCACCAACTTCTGTCCATTGGTTGGGTGGAAATATCTGTATCTGTCTCAGCTTTGGTTGGGCCTCTCAGAGGACAGCCATGCTAGGCTCCTGTCTGTAAGCACAGCATAGCATCAGTAATAGTGTCAGGCCTTGGAGCCTCCCCTTGAGATGGATCCCAATTTGGGCCTGTCACTGGACCTCCTTTTCCCTCAGTCTGTTCTCCATTTTTGGTTTTTCGAGACAGGGTTTCTCTGTATAGCCCTGGCTGTCCTGGAGCTCACTCTGTAGACCAGGCTGGCCTCGAACTCAGAAATTCGCCTGCCTCTGCCTCTGCCTCCCAAGTGCTGGGATTAAAGGCATGGGCCACCGCCCAGCCTGTTCTCCATTTTTTGTCCCTGAAATTCTATTAGACAGGAATAATTCTGGGTCAGAGTTTTGACTATGGGATGGCAACCCTATCCTTCACTTGATGCTTTGTCTTTCTACTGGAGGTGGACTCTACAAGTTTCCTCTCCCTACTGTTGGGCATTTCATCTAAGGTCTCTCTCTTTGAGTCCTGAGAGTCTCTCACCTACCAGGTCTCCAGTACATTCTGGAGGGTCCCCCCCAACCTCCTGCCTTCCCAGGCTGCCTGTTTCAATTCTTTTTGCTGGCCCTCAGGGTTTCACTCTTGTTTTCCACCCCAACCCTTGTGGATACCTGACAGAAGAACTGATACAGAAAATGTGGTTCATTTACACAATGGAGTACTACTCAGGTATTTTTAAGTTGGATATTTTATTAATTTACATTTCAAATGTAACCCCCTATCCCATTCCCCTCCTCCTGCTTCTATGAGGGTGCTCCCCCACCCACCCACCCACTCCAGCTTCACCACCCTAGCATTCCTCTACACTGGGGTATCAAGCCTTCACGAGACCAACGGCCTCCTCTCACCTTGATGCCAGATAAGGCCCCTTCAGCTCCTTCAGTCCTTCTCCTACCTCCTCCATTGGGGACCCTGTGCTCAGTCCAATGGTTTACTGTGAGCATCTGCCTCTGTATTTGTCAGGCTCTGGTACAGCCCCTCAGGAGACAGCTATATCAGGCTCCTGTCAGCAAGCACTTCTTGGCATCCACAATAGTGTCTGGGTTTGGTGTCTGCATGTGGGATGGATCCCCAGGTGGGGCAGACTCTGGATGGCCTTTCTTTCCTTCAGTCTCTGCTCCACTCTTTGTTCCTGTATTTCCTTTAGACTAGAGCAATTCTGGGTTGTTGAGATGGGTGGGTGGCCCTCTCCCTCAACTGGGGGTGGGGACATGCCTAACCTCTGGATATGGTCTCTACAGGTTCTCCCTCCCCTTTGTGGGCTATTTCAGCTAATGTCATCCCCGTGGAGTCCTGGGAGGCTCTTGCTTTCCTGGCATCTGGGACTTTCTGGTTGCTACCCATAGTTCCCCATTCCCCATTGCTACATACCTCTTTTCAATTTCCTGACCCTCTGTACATCTCCTCCATCTCCTCCCATATCTGATTCTGCCCAACTACTCAGCTATTAAGAACGAGGACATCATGAGTTTTGCAGGCAAATGGATGGAACTAGAAAATTTCATCCTGAGTGAGGTAACTCAGACTGAAAAAGATGTGCATCGTATGTACTTACTAACAAGTGGATATTAGCCAAGAAAGTACAGAATTCCCAGGATACTTGCTGCTCTTATAAAGGACCACAGTTCAGTTCCCAGTTCTTACTTTGGCTCTTAAGCACTGCAACTCCAGTTTTAGGATATCTGACTGACATTCTCTCCTAGCCTCCATGGACACTAGGCATGTATATAATGCATATATACACACAAGCAAAACACACACATGTAAAATAAAAATAAATAATTTAAAACAACAAATAAAAAAAGAAAGACAGGTTGGGGAGATAGTGTGTTTCAAATTTGAGGACTGGGGTTAGGTTCCCTAGCACCCACATAAATGCCAGAGTAAGTGTGGCGGCCCTCTTGGAATCTTGGTGGGAACAAGCTGACAAGATGAATTGGCTAGTTCTAGGCTCATTTTAGGCTGGAGAGATGGTTCCGTGGTTTAGAGCACTGACTCCTCTTTCAGAGGTGCCGAGTTCGATTCCCACCAATAACGTGGTGGCTCACAACCATCTGTAATGAGATCTGATGCCCTCTTCTGGTGTGTCTGAAGACAGTGACAGTATCTGCACATGCAATAAACAAACAAACAAACAAATAAATCTTAAAAAAAAATCCTGCCTAACCTGGGAGGTGGTGTAGCAGGCCTTTAATTCCAGCACTTGGGAGGTAGAGACAGGGGCAGGCTGATCTCTGTGTTAGAGAGAGAGGGGGGGGGAGAGACAGAGAGCCTCAAAATGTAAGGTGGTGAGCAGCTGAGGAACACACTGAAGATCAACTTGCCTTCTCTTATAAACTGCTTTCTGTCCCAACTATTTTGTTACAGCAACAGAATGAAACTTGAATAATACAGTATTTCTTTTTGTGTCTGGGTTATTTCACTTAGCATAATGTCTTTCAGGTTTAACCATGCTTTTGCAATTTTGTATTATTTAATATTAGTGTGTATATACATGCTGCGGTATGTACGTTGAGGTCAGAGGATAGCTTTGTGGAATTTTTTTCTCCCACTTTTCCATGGGTTCTAAATATCTAACATGGGCCATCAAGCTTGCATGGCAAGCACATCTTGCCTGCCCCAATTTTAAGAAATATTTTACTTAATTATTTTAACAATGTATTTTACTCATTCACTCTCTCCCCACTTCTCCCCTTTACTCTTCCTATATCTTCCCTACCTTGCAACTTTGTGTTCTTTTAAAAATAATACACTAACTCCAATTTGTACAGCCAATATATTCCAAGGTATAGGACCATCAACTGGAAAATGGTCACTCTACAAGGAGCTGCTCTTTTCTTGTTCTTTTTTTTTCTTTTATTGGATATTTTCTTTATGTACATTTCAAATGTCATCCCCTTTCCCAGTTCCCCCCAACTCCCTTATCTCATCCTCCCTCCCCCTACTTCTATGAGGATGCTCTCCCTTCCACACACCCACTCCCATCTCACCACCCTAGCATTCCCCTACACTGGGACATCAAATCTTCACAGGACCACGGACCTCCCCTCCCATTGATGACCAACTAGGCAATCCTCTACTATATATATGCAGCTGGAGCCATGAGTCCCACCATGTGTACTCCTTGGTTGGTGGTCCAGTCCCTGGGAGCTCTGAGGGAGTCTGGCCGGTTGACATTGTTGCTCCCACGATGGGGCTGCAAACCCCTTCAGGAGGAGCTGCTCTTTTAAAGAAAACTGACTATCCCTCCCCTAGAAGCCACCAACTATCCATAGTTCCTCAGTTAGTGGTGAGAGCTTGGGAAAGCCTCCCTTTTATATACTAAGATGTTTACTGGCTTCATCCTGAGCAGACAATCGTAACTATGTGGCACTTAATGATTGCAGCAGTTCAGTCATGTTCAGAAGACATTATTTTCCTTGGTCCTCCTCAACTTCTGTCTTTTAGTCTTTTAAAAATTATATCTTGTTTATATTATTTGTGTGAGTAATATATGGCCAGATTTTCTTCTTTATCAAGGCTAAATTCTATTTCATTGTGATATGTGTGTGTTTGTGTGTGTGTGTATGATATTGTTATATAC
>NC_045030.1:103387152-103393444 GCF_008632895.1 Mastomys coucha | reverse complement strand
AAATTCTATTTCATTGTGATATGTGTGTGTTTGTGTGTGTGTGTATGATATTGTTATATACTTATACACATGTACACCTACACATTAACTTTGACTGCTTTTGTTCTTTAACAATTTCATACATTCATATTCTGTATCTTGATGTGATCAACTCCTAAGTCCCCTCACGACTCCTCCTAGGCACCCTCCAACAATTCCCCCTCCCTCCTTCATGTGCTCTCCTTTAAAATTAATTTTTTAATCATATTTGTTTGTTTGTTTGTTATTTAGTTTGCATGCATTCAGGCAAGCAGGCTCATGCATGGACATGTCATAGTATGTGTGTGGAGGTCAGAGAACAGCTTGCTGGAGTTGGTTCTCTCTTTCCACAATTCAGGTCCCTGGGATTGAACTCAGGTTGTCAGGATTGACAGCAGGTGCCTTTACTAACTGAGCCATCCCACCAGCCCACCTCCTTTTTCTCCTTCTAAAAGCCATCTCATGACCAGAAGAAAACATTCCATAGTCTTCCTCCCTATTTTCTGGCTCTTAAATTCTTTCTCTTCTGCTTTTAAGACATTCTCTGGTTCTTTTTTGTTTTGTTTTGTTTTGTTTTGTTTTTTCGAGACAGGGTTTCTCTGTGTAGCCCTGGCTGTCCTGGCCTCGAACTCAGAAATCCACCTGTCTCTGCCTCCCAAGTGCTGGGATTAAAGGCGTGTGCCACCACCGCCCGGCCATTCTCTGATTCTTAAAGAGCAGGTTGACATAGATGTCTCATTCACAGCTGTCTCTATTCTCAGTTTCTTGTCTTAGAAGTTAGTGTCTATATTAACTGCTGCCAAGTACAGAGAGAAGCTTCTCTGGCCAAAGTTTTTAGAGCTACATTAATTTGTGGAGTCCATTGCAGGCACAGCTATGCTGAGCTATGCTAAGCTGAAAGGTGATATTCTGAGAACCCACTAATGCTGTATGTATGAGAAGAGCGAGCTGCTGTTCTCTGCAGCTTGTGTTCTTGGGGTTTTGGTGCTCAGAGGTCTCCTCCAATTCATTCATGCTGTTGGAAGAACATAATCCCCATGGCTGCAGAACTCCTGAAGGCTACATCTCCATTTATATTCTTGTTTGTTTGTTTGTTTGTTTTTCAAGACAGGGTTTCTCTGTGTATCCCTGGCTGTCCTGGAACTCACTCTGTAGACCAGGCTGGCCTTGAACTCAGAAACCTGCCTGCCTCTGCCTCCCAAGTGCTGGGATTAAAGGCGTGTGCCACCACTGCCTGGCTTATTCCTAGGTTCTTTAGCCCATTCCATTGGTCTATTTATACACCAATGACATGCTTTCCACATGGTTACTATCATTTTGAATAAATAAAGCTTTTTTTTTATTTCAAAAACTTTTTTTTTTCCTTTAAGATTACTTTGGCTATTTTGGGACTTTCTGCTTCTGTATGAATTTTAAGATTATCCTTCTAGCTCTGTGGATAATATCATTAGTGTTTTGATGGTCATTGCATTGAATCTGTAATTTTTTTGGATAGTATGGACATTTTAAAAATAATAATGTATGCAGTTTATCTTCATATGTATTACTTCATTAGAATATTGTACTATTGCTTGTTTTTGATATGGGGCCTCTCTATGTGTGTCAGGATAGTTTTGAACTTGTGATTTTCCTGGGTTGCGCATGAACATCAGGATGGGAACTATGTAGTAGCTAAAGATGCTCATCTTATGATAGCCGGGAAGCAAAGAAATAGGAAGTGCCACATCCTTCTTCAAGGCGTATCCCCAATAACTTAATACTTCCTAGTACATTCTCCTTAGAGTATTCTATTACCTTCTAATAGTTCCACACTGAGGATTAAGTCTTTAATACTTGAGTCTTAGAGGCAGGAGTGATTCTAGATTGAAAACTATAGTCCTTTGCTTCGGGCTCCCAAAGACCAAGGTGCATTTAGTTCATCTCCAAGAATCCTCTTAAAACATCCCAACATTGCTCGGGGTCTTAAAACATTGCTCGGAGTCTTAAAACATCCCAACATTGCTCAGGGACCAAATCCAAAGTCTCATCTGAGACTCAAGGTAGGCTCTTAGCTGTGAGCGCCTGCAAAAATCAAAAGACAAAATGTGCACTTCAAGAAGCAATGGCTTACTCCCAGCACTTGGGAGGCAGGGGCCGGCGGATTTCTGAATTCGAGGCCAGCCTGGTCTACGGAGTGGGTTCCAGGACAGCCAGGGCTACACAGAGAAACCCTGTCTTGAAAAAAACCAAAAACCAACCAATCAACCAACCAACCAAACAAACAAACAAAAAAGAAGCAAGGACACATAGCAAACATTCCCATTCCAAAAGAGAGGTACAGAAAAATATAAAAGATAGATCGGAGCAAACAAAATCAAAATGTAGCCAAATACTGAATCCTAAGTGTATTCAAATATTGACACGTGGCCCATGCTGAGGTAAGGGTTGGGCAGTGCTAACTACAGCCTTGCTAGGTGTAGTTCACATGACCCTCTTCTCCAGTCAGTTTCACCTGCTTCCTTTAGCTAGCTGAGCATGTCGCTGACATCTCTTTCCTTCTGGGGTCTCTATTGATGCTTTCTTTAGCTTTACCTTCACATCTCCTTCTCAGTGGGCTGCTTGTAGCACCTTTAACCCTGCTGCACACTGCCTGGCCTCCTTAAAGGGAGAATTGCCAGCCTTTCATTGTTAAATATCATACTAGTTGTGGGCTTATTTTATGCGGTCTTGTGTTGAATTACATTTCTTCTCTGCTTGATTTGTGGAGTTGTATTTTTTTTTCTCTTGAAAGGACAATGAATCCTGTCCAGAGGCTTTTTAATTTTAATTTTATATTATTTAAGATCATCAAGTAGCTCTGTGCTCGTCAGCTTCTTCTCTTACTTTTCTCAGGGCAGCCAGTAGAAAGCTAATCTCACGATAATCATTATTTTTTGGAAAGCTATTTTTTTTTTTTTTTTTTTTTTTTTTTTTTTTGGTTTTTCGAGACAGGGTTTCTCTGTATAGCCCTGGCTGTCCTGGAACTCACTCTGTAGACCAGGCTGGCCTCGAACTCAGAAATCCACCTGCGCCTCCCAAATGCTGGGATTAAAGGCATGTGCCACCACTATTTTAAGAGATCATTATATAGGCATCCAGATCTTGCCTTTTATTAATATTTGACTAAACAATATGTTGTATATCTCTATTGCTTCATCATGGCAATGGATGCTTTATTGTCCTTTTTATTTAGCGCTAAGGTTAGTAAATTCCAGGAAAAAAAAAACAGAACCAACTCAGAAAACAGCACCAAAATCAGCAGCAATGTTTTGAAGCTGGCACTCTATGCCACAGAGGCGTTTTTTCTCCCTCTTCAGGGAAACCTCAATTTTTCCTTTAAGGCCTCATTAGAAATACACACACACACACACACACACACACTCACACGAAACACACAAGCCCTGAAATCTACAAAACAATGCTTAAATAAATCTACATGACACAAATAAGTAAACAGAGAAGTGACATGTATCCACTGATTGAAAGACCGCGTTGTGTCAATACTGGCTGGCGTGCTGGCCTCTTTGGTCTTGTGGCTGAGAGTTCCCCCCACCCCCACCCCCGTCCCCCGCGGCGAGGTGAGGTTGTCAGGGCAACCAATGCGGAGCACCACAGAGTGCTGCAGCCAAGCTCTAATGTCTGCTCTACTGCAGTGCTCTCAGCCTTCAAACAGTACCTCAGGGCCAGCCCTGCAGAGCAACCGATGTCGCATTCCCATCGAAAATCTAGTAACGATGGTGTACGATTGTAGATGGCGCGTTGTCCCCTTCCAACAACAGTGTACTAGTGTACTTTGAAATGTGGCAAGAAACATCTGGCTGAAACATTTGAGGTCCACATCTGCTTGTGAAATTCTCAATAGGTGCTGGTGTCTGTGAAGTACCCGCGCTAGACAGGGAAGATCTATGCTCCTGCAGATTAGTCACCATGGACAATCTAGTTCTGCGTCAGGAAAATGAGGCGTTCTGTCTTTCCTTGCGGCTGCCTGCGTTTGTCGGTGTGAAGTTCTCTGCTCCAATCTTATTACCTGTCTCGGAGGCTCTCTTCCTTGTTTGCTTTAGTCTACCAAGCTGCGGCCTACCGGTGTCAGCTGTGGAATACCCTGGCTTGCACTTCCTCTTACTAGAAGCTTCCAGGGCACAATCCTGTGTGAGAGCCCAGCACCTTGATGCTCTCCTGGCATGAAACCTTCACAACGTGACAGGGAATGATGGTGGGGGAATTCTTAGTTTATTCCAGCTGGCAAAGGTACAGTACTTTATGAATTCGGGGAAAGAATTGCAAGTGGTTTCATCTACATTACTCAGGAAGGCAGTGCTTTGTTATGGGAACCTCCATTTTTGGTTTTAGAGACATGCAGATAATATGGGGAGATGATACAGAGGAAATTGGGGCCCTCTCTTGGGGTTCTTAGTCTCCTTAATAAAAGCATTTAAGATGAATTCAAATGGAAGCTCAAGGACAGTTTTATTAGAGATTAAAAAAAAAAAAAGCCATGTCAGGCAAGCCATAAACGGCAGCAGCTGCCTGGAGAAGGCAGGAGAGAAGGGAAAAGCCACGTGATTGAGGTTGTTCTGGAGGTTTGTCAGACACACGGTGGGGAGGGAGCTTTACAGAAAGAGTGAGGAGGCCCAAAATGGCAGAAAAAAGGAGTACTTAGGTTCTGGTCAGCTTCTGAAAGAGACAGGAAAAAAAAAAAGAAAAAGCAGAAGTTGTATCTGAAGGTGGCTCAAGACATTGCTCTGAGGGAATTCTGGGAAGGAGAAGTACACTGGTTCATTAAAGGAAAAATTATTTAGCCTATTTCTTTAGCATGCCTTAAAGTAAGCCCAACTTCCTAGGAATGGGCCTTAGTTGGGTGATTTACCCAGCACAACTGGGATTTTACATCTCTACCCAGGCCAGAGCGTCTATTCTTTAAACCAGAATAAGTTTTCTCTTAATGGAAGTTTACAGCTATTCTAACAGTCTGTCTGTAAGCAATACGCCTTAGTGAAGGAGAGAGGCCTTTCTCTTTGGGAATGTTGACACTGAAAGGCTCCTGCAAAATCACTGAACATCTGTAGAGGGACTGTGGAAACCCCCAGCTTTGGTTCCTTGCTAGAGACAGATGAGGTCTATCACATACACTTAGAAGTTGTAATCAATAGAATTCCTCAAAGAGTGGGCTCAATTTGTGGTGGGAAAATTGCATGTTGAATTGGGCAGTGAGCAGAACTGGAAGGTGACAGGAACTGGAGTATTCCAGACTCCTTTACCCTACCTTTGTAGGAGGGCCAGAGCAGATTTCCAGGGCCTTTGTTTGCTGCCTGGCAGACAACTCAGAGAGATTAAAGGGCAATCAAGATGAAGTCTGTAAGCCTAGGCATTTGGATGATAGTCTTTAGGTCCTAAAAGACACCAGGATAGTCCCATGGCTATGTGAAAAGACTCTGGGAGGCCGTGAGACTGTATCATTCCTTTAGTACTTGCCAGAGACGCTAAGCGATCTGTGTGAACTGAAGGGACTGTGAGGCAATTCTTATCAGTGTGGAGAAAGATAACAGTAATTCTAAGCAGAATTGTTTAAAGATCAGGAAAAGCTTGATAGCAATCTCTGTGTAGGTCCAAAACAAACAAACAACACCCCTCCCCAAGATTTGGCAGTAGAATGAGTGGACTTTCAAGAGAGTTCTTAGCTGACAATTTCAGCTGTAGCTTGTGTGGCTTTTCTTGATGTTTGCGTAAATGTCCTTCCTAAAAACATCTGATCTGTAGTAGAAACAGTTTTCTTTGTATATTAAAAGATAGTTTAAGAATAGCAAATTGCTTCATCAGAGGAAAGGTGTTTCTAGGTCCTGATCCCTTGTTGGTAATTAGCAATTCATCAGTATCAGTTTCCTTAAAACTTGAACTCGTTCAAAAGTCCAGACTAGTAACTCACTTAGGATCAATATAAAAAAAGACTTTTATTTTATGTGTTTACTTTTTTGGCTATATGTGTGCCTGGTGCCCAAGGAGGTCAGAAGAAGGCATTGGTTAGCCAGGACTAAAGTTTCAGGCAGCTGGGAACCACCATGTGGGTTCTGGGAGACAAAGACCAGCATGCTGCAAGAGCAACAAGAACTCTTAACCACTGAACCATCTTGCCAAACCATCTCGCCAGTCTGTTTTCTTTGATTCCTACCTGGCTTGCCAAATTGCTCTTCACCCTTTTTTTTATTGTTGGGTTTTTTTTGTTTGTTTGGTTGGTTGGGTTTTTTTTGTTTTTGTTTTT
>NC_045030.1:103385073-103386892 GCF_008632895.1 Mastomys coucha | reverse complement strand
TAGTTCCAGACCAAAAAAAAAAAATCATACAACACTGTATGCTCACTTACAGGAATGCTTGCCACTTTTGCTAAAGTTTGGGGTTTCTGGGAAAAATGTCAGACTTTGTAGATATTTGGGATGAAGTGGCATTTGTCCATGAAAGGGAACCAATACAACCCTCATTTTTGGACCATGGCTTTAAAGACATTAATTTAAGTAGGAGACTGATATCTATGACTTTTTCTAATCTTTTTTCTTTTACCATTTAGTAGAGCCTGACTATAGGTTGCAGTTTTAGCATTCCTATTAAACACTAATTGTGAGAATGAACAAAAGTAAACACTTTATCAGGATTTTACTGCCACAAGAAAGGTATTTCTACATCATTGACTCTTGGAAAAATTAATTCCGCCTTCCTCCTCTGTCACAGCTGATATTCTTCTATAGAAGATATGCTCTTACGTGTGTGTGTGTAAAATGATAGAGCTATAACTGGAGGGACAGCACGTGATTAAATTTTTAAGTACTCTAGAATTATATACTGCACCCGTGAAGAGAGAAAAGTGTAGATGTTACACATTGTAAAGGACTTGTCTAAGTTTAATGGAAAATTCTGAGAATCGTGTTAGTTAAGTTTTTGACATAGCAGTGTCAGAGAATTCCATTAATAACTAGCCCATAAAGATAGGCAGATATTAATTATATGCAGATTTTTAGTAGACTATCTAGCTTATACTTACTATTTAAATCTTTACATAATAAAATGCAATGATGAGGTATAAGGAGAAACACATGAAGGGAGCTGGAGAGAGTGTTCTGGGGTTAAGAACATTTGCTGCTAAATCACAGGGACTGGAGTTTGTGGAACAAGCATGCCTTTCTGTAAACACCTGGCATTTTTGATTTGTTTTGGTTTTCTTGGTTTTTCAAGACAGGGTTATTCTGTGTAGCTCTGGCTGTCTTCGAACTTACTCTGTAGCTTCAAATTCACAGAAATCTGCCTGCCTGTCTCCCAATTGCTTGGACTAAAGGCATGGGCTACCCCCTGCCGCACACATACACACTGTAAACACCTGTAAATCCAGCTTCAAATGCCCTCTTCCGGCCCTGTCCATGCACAGGCATGCACAATAGCACACATGTGAGCGTACACTCACACAGACACAGTCATACCCATACATAAAGAAAATGACTCTTAGGAAAGATAACAACTGGCTGGGGGAAGGTGCTGCTAGAGAGAGGGATGGCTCAATGTTTAAGAGCACTGACTGCTCTTCCAGAGGATCAGGATTCAATTCCCAGCAATGACAGTTCACCACTGTTCCTTAACTCCACTTCCAATGGGATCTGGTGCCCTCTTCTGGCCCCTATAGGCAAACAGTCACACACCTATTTCAAAGACATGCCTGCAGGCAAAATTTCCAGACACATAAAATAAAAATAAATAAAATATCAAAGAAATTCAAAGACCAAAAGATCACTACTGGCCAAAGTGTCTGTTGTGGTTATTACAGACAGGCCTAGAAATGGCCTCTTCCCAGCGAAATGTGCATCTCTTAACATAGAAAAGGAAAATCTCACTTACTGAGTAGTAGACATTTTTTTCAATAAATTTTACCAGTGGCTGTTACTATCACATTAATAGACGATCTTTACCTTTAATGGAATAAAACTCTAATGACTGTAGGTCATTATTTTTCTTTTCAATTTCTCAGCTCAGCATCTAAAATTAGAACAAAAGTAGAGGCTTGGTAATTAAGAAACATCTGAAAAAATGTTTTTTTTGTTTTGTTTTGTTTTGTTTTGTTTCTTGTACTTTCACAGTAGATTGCTTTTC
>NC_045030.1:103381937-103385042 GCF_008632895.1 Mastomys coucha | reverse complement strand
CCAAGTGCTGGGATTAAAGGTGTGTGCCACCACTGCCCAGCAGCTTTTCCATTTTTTAAGTGAACCTACATACTAAAAATGAATTTGATCATGGCATTGTCATACATGTGTTGTTAAACTGTTCAATAAGAACAGATTCCCCTCCCCATCTGCGTCCCACACCCCTTCCCTCTCCTTAGTCTCTAAGCTCTTTCTTAGTCTCCACATCTGCTTTTATGTCACATACATTCCATTACTTCCTCTTTTCTTCCTTCTTTCTCCCTCTCTTAAGGTTGCTTTCTCTCCTCTCACAGTCTCTTTTCTACTTTTATTAAACACACACACACACCAGAGAGAGACAGAGAGACAGAGAGACAGAGGTATTCTGCATATGAGAGAAACATTGTGTCTCTACACGTGGCCTATTTTGCTTATATAATGATCTCTAGTTCAATCCATTTTCCTGAAAATGTCATGATTCTGGCTTTTTTTTTTTCAATGCTGAATTGAATCCCACTTTAAACCACATTTTTTCCATCCACTTATGTGTTGATAGCCATCTAGGTTGATTCCATTTTCTAGCTATTTTGAAGAGAGCCACAGTGAATATGCATGTGGAAATATCTATGGTAGGCTGTAAAGTTGTTTGTGTGCATGCCCAGGAGTGATATAGCTTACTCATGTAGGAGGTCTATTTTTTTTTTCCCAGAAAACTTCACACTGTCTTTCATAGTATCTGCTTACCTTTCTACCAACAGTGCTTAAGGGTACCTCTTTCTCTGTGTCTTTACCAGCATTTGTTGACATTTTTTTTCTTTCTTACTCCTCTCTTTCTCCCTCTTCCTCTTCCTTCTCCACTTTTTTTGTTTGTTTGTTTGTTTGTTTTTCGAGACAGGGTTTCTCTGTGTAGCCCTGGTCCTGGAACTCACTCTGTAGACCAGGCTGGCCTCGAACTCAGAAATCCGCCTGTCTCTGCCTCCCAAGTGCTGGGATTAAAGGCTCCACTTTGTTTTTAAGTGGGAGAGACTTGATATTTGATAGCCTTTAGGGGCTGTAGAGATGGCTCAGTGGTTAAGAGCACTGACTGTTCTTCCAGAGGTCCTGAGTTCAATTTCCAGCAACCACATGGTGGCTCACAACCATCTGTAATGGGATCTGATGCCCTCTTCTGGTATGTCTGAAGACAGCTACAGTGCACTCATATAAAATAAATAAATAAATAAATAAATAAATAAATAAATAAACCTTTTAAAAAAAGTAAGTCTTTAGGAACAAAGCATCTAAGAGTGGAAACCAAATGAGCAAATAAGGACAAAAAGCAAGACTTTCTCTTCTTCCTTCTCTGTCTGCCTATGTATCTATGTATCTATGTATCTATGTATCTATCTATCTATCTATCTATCTATCTATCTATCTATCTATCTATCTATCTATCTATCTTGCCTGTCTATCTATTTTTTGTAGTACTGAGGGTAAATCCCAGGTCTCACTCATGCTAGGCAAGCCCTTGACCACCAGGCTACAACCTCAGCCCATGTCATTTGTTTTCTTGATTACCTCCATTTTGAGTGGGATGTGATGGCATTTTAAGGCAGTTTTCCCTGATGGCCAAGGATGTTAAAATTTTTCAAATACTTATTGGCTCATTGTATTTCTTCTTTTGATAATTATTTAACATCAGGCTGCTTTTAAAGTCATTAAAATATGCTCCTTATTTAGACTCACTGATATATACATATCTACAACCTATTTATCCTGTTTTAATCTTTTATCCCCTCATCTTGAAACATAAGAGGTATTGATCATATCATTGAATTTAAGTGTACTAATATATATTACTTCAGAATAGTTAATTTATGAGATGAAAGAAGATGTGTAAATATCACTTAATTCCTCTTTGGGAGAAGGAATTCGTGCATGTTTCATTGTTCAAGATGAATCATGTTAGGAGAAATTAAGATCTTATTATTGACTTTGAGATTAAGTATTTCTAAGGTGATCTAATTACCCCAGCACCAATGACAGACCAAAGTTAAATTTCACCTTCTCTGGAACCTTGTTTGGTGAAATCTGTGACTTTATTGGGCTTTCTTATGGAGATTAGTGTGGTGACCTCACGGAAGCTGTGTTTTGGAGTTCTGACTTTAACCCTTGACTTCCTGTGTATAGTAGAGATCTCCCAAGAGCACCTGCAGCTTGAGAAGGAAGTAAATAGCTGGAATGCCAAGGGAGGGTCTTTCTTAGTGAATGTCAATAGCCCCATTACCATTAATTACCATGGCATCTTGTTTATACTCAGAGGAAAAAACAATATGCACACATACAAATGGCTAGAATGTTATTCTGACAACTTTTCCTTCCGAATAACGGACTAAATGCATTCATTCAGTTGAAGACTTAATTTGATGGAAAAAGCCTGATTCTCAATGACTAGGAGAAAAGACTTGTATCTGACAGGTTCAAACTAGGTTAATGATTATTCTTCTGGCTTTAGTTAAATCTTACTGCATTAGCTAGGAAAAAGTCAAAGTTATAAGTATTAAGGAAGGCTGGCTGAAGCTTTATAGTGAATCTTCTTTTTTGTTTGTTTCTTTGTTTGTTTTTTGAGACAGGGTTTCTCTGTGTAGCCTTGGCTGTCCTGGAATTTACTTTGTAGATCCAGGCTGGCCTCAAACTCAGAAATCCGCCTGTCTCTGCCTCCCAAGTGCTGGGATTAAAGGCGTGCACCACCACCACCTGGCCATTTAGTGAATGTTCTTAATCACAAATATATTTGTGGGCCTGGAGAGATGGCTCAGTGGTTAAGAGCACTTTCTGCTCTTTTTCCTCTTAGAGAGCACTTTCTTTTCTGAGAGGATTTGAGTTTGGTTCTCTGCTCCCACACTGGTTGGTGATGACTTCCTGACTTCCTGTAACTCCAGCTCCAGGGACTCGACAATTCTGGCTCCATAGGCACGAGTGCTCGCACGCACGCACGCACGCACAGTTAAAAAAATAATTCTGGGGCCTGGAGAGATGGCTCAGAGATTAAGAGCACTGGTTGCGGGCTGGTGAGATGGCTCAGCTGGTAAGAGCACCGATTGCTCTTCCGAAGGTCATGAGTTCAAATCCCAGCAACCACATGGT
>NC_045030.1:103376357-103381875 GCF_008632895.1 Mastomys coucha | reverse complement strand
AAAAAAAAGAGCACTGGTTGCCCTTCCAGAGATCCTGAGTTCAATTACCAACAACCACATGGTGGCTCATTACTATCTATAGTGAGATCTGGTGCCCTCTTCTGGAGTGTAGGCATACATGCAGGCAGAAGGCTATATACATAATAAATCTTTAAAAAAATTCTTAAAAAACAAGTGTATACTGCTGCCTGAGTTCAGTTCCTGGAATCCATTTTGGGAGGAATACAAATTATAGTTATAATAGAGACTATTATAGAAGTTCCTGTAAAATTCAAAAATGTCTATGATATCATCTGGCTATCCTACCTCTGGATACCTATGCTAAAGCAATGAGATCAAAATGATAGATGCATTCAAGTTTATTGCAATGCTTCATAACAGCTAAGATATTAACTCAACTTATGTGTCCATCAATAGATTAACAGACAACATATTACTGTAATGGCATATATAATTAATATATAATAGACTATTATTTAGCCATAAATAAAAATGTAATTTTTTTTTTTTGCAGAAAAATGTATAGAACAAATGGCATGTCATTAGCTGAAACAGGTTATAAGTACCAAGTGTTCTTTCTTATATATGGAAGCCAAAATGTCAACCTAAATGTAGAGTAGTATTATTAGAGGTTGGAAAGTATGGAGAGAAGAAGATAGGCAAAGGCCGGCTGGATTTGATCGTAGCCGATTATGCATTTGTGTTGAAATATCACACTGAAAGTTACTAATAAGTGAACATAACATATTAAATAATTATAAAAGTAAAAACTTTAGGTATATATGGGAAGACAAGTGTTTCTTTAACATTGATTTTGTGTCCTTTGAACTATATACCCAGTAGCAGGATTGCTGGGTCATATGGTAGTTTTGTTTTTATTTTTTTGTGGAAGGAACTTTAATAGTGTTTTTGTAATGGCTGTGCTTACGTTCATATGAACAGCATGCAAAGATAATTTTCTACATTCTTGGTTTATTTGCTCTCTTTTGTCTTTTTGATTGTGGGCTTTCTAAGATGTGAGATGATACTTCAGTGTGATCGTCACTTTTAGCTTCCTGATGAAAAATGAAATGGAGTACTTTTTGCACAGATGTTAATTTATTTGTGTGTCATCTTTGTTTTTTTTTCTTTTTAAAAGATTTGTTTCTTTATTTCATGTATATGAGTGCACACTGTAGATGTACAGATGGTTGTAAGCCTTCATCTAGTTGTTGGGAATTGACTTTTAGGACCTCTGTTCGCTCCGGTTCGCCCCGCTCACTCGCTGCTTGATCTGACCCAAAGATTTATTTGCTATAAATAAGTACACTGTAGCTGTCTTCAGATACACCAGAAGAGGGTGTCAGATCTCATTACAGATGCTTGTGAGCCACCATGTGATTGCTGGGATTTGAACTCAGGACCTTCGGAAGAGCAGTCGGTGCTCTTATCCGGTGAGCCATCTCACCAGCCCCATGTGTCATCTTTGATGACCATTGATTCAAGTTCTTTTACCACTTACAAATCACATTTTTTTTCTATTGCACTGTTTCTGTTCTTCCTATACTAGCTTTATTCCCAAGCAGATGTATGGGCACCTGTAGATTAACTCTTCATTCTGTTGATTGTTCCTTCTCTATGCAGAAATCACATTTTTTTCAAACAAATACAAAACAATATTAATAAACTCCAAGGTCCACCACCATCATCAGCTTAGTAAGCTCTTTCCTACTCAGCTCTCAAGGTGGAGGGATTTTAAGATATTCGCTAGAGACAGGACTCAGGTCTGTTGGTTTAGATTTAGAAGGATCTGGCATTCGGCTTTTTTTGTTTTTTTGTTTTTTTTTTTTTAACTGCCCAGCAACAGCCAACATCTATTCAGGACTTCTGCAGCTTCTGCACTATCTGTAGAATGGTGTTCTCCATTACATTTTCCAGGAGTTGATGTAAGAAGGCTTTGTTGACCATCATGTGTCCCTCCTGGTAGGAAGAAGGTACATTCTCCTCTGCGATGTCACTTCATTACTCTGCCCCTCTTATTTCCTCATTTAATCAATCTGAAGGTGGCATTCATTATCTATGTTCACTAAGGAGATTCAAGACCAGCTCTTTTTTTTTTTTTTTTAATGTTGATGCTTTTTCCCCCACCTGGAATTATGAGGTCTAAGAAAAGAGCTTCCTACTTTGTCTAGGGTTTTGAGGTCTTATCTGTCATATTGCAGCAACAGACTCTTCTAACATTTCACATGGCTTTGATATGCAGCGGGGTTCCTCCTGAGTTCTCCCTTCTTCAAGGGTTATATTACAAGGAAAGGTGAGGATTTTCACAGCAAATAAAAGGGCTATCCTAGTCCTTATTGTTTTTAGGGGATAAAACTTGTTAGAAGGGAGGTGTTTATGGCCCATTGGTTACACTGGAATAAACCTTACTGGTTCCTTTCTCTCATCAATTTAAGTCTGGCCTCCAGTTGATATATAATTGAGGAAGGTCTCATAGTCTTTCTAGGAGACCTGGATTCTCTTCTTTTTATCTGAAGAATACTGAGAGGAGCTAGGGTGGGTTGCTGGGGAGTAAGCTTCTTAGATCAATGTGTGTGAGAGAGCTGGGACACAAAAATAGCAGTGCTATCTATTGTTCACCACGGTCCTCACAATTCCATCACTGTGCTTTCCTGGGGGGGAGGTTTGAAGCTCATGGAGTATGCCTGTGTGCAAATGCATTTTTGAAACTTCCCTGAATACCTTTCTTGCTTTAAAAGGTGTACAAATGAGAGAGAACATTAGAGGTTCAAGAGAAAGTCCAGGATTTATTAATTCAAAAACAAAGCAAAACCAACCAATCAACCAACCAACCAAACCGACAATAATCTTTTTTTTTTTCTTAGATCAAAAAGTTTAGGGATGGGGAACCAAAGAAGAAATACAATAACCCTAGTGCCATATGCTAAATAAACAGTTTCTATATTCAAGACTGGAAAACCCTGACAACTCAGCTAGGTAACTTAAAACTGCAGGCTGCACATTTCTTGTAATGTTTCCTTAGTAATCAAGAGACTCACCTATCAATGGCTTGGGGTGGGAAGGAAGGAGAGGGAGAAGGAAATGATAGTCTAATGTAGAATTTGGTTTATTTGCTTTCTTACTTCTATTACTTTGAGTACCTTTAAAAAAATGTGTGTATATTTAAACTTTATTATAAAAACATTGCAAATAAAATGTCATATACTAGCTGGGCAGTGGTGGCTCATGCCTTTAATCCCAGCACTTGGGAGGCAGAGGCAGGCAGATCTCTGAGTTCGAGGCCAGCCTGGTCTACAGAGTGAGTTCCAGGATAGCCAGGGCTATACAGAGAAACTCTGTCTCGAAAAACAAACAAACAAACAAAAATAAATAAATAAAAGAAAAAAAAGCCACACACTGAAATTGGCCAGACTCAAAGACTCAACGAACATCTGTACAGCTAGAGCAGCCATTTCAAATCAAAGTCGTGGAGTTTCACATTGGATTTTATACTTTCACTGTTGAATATATTTTATGCACTTATTCACCACCAAAACAGCACAAACAAACATGACAGAATTAGAACTAGAAAAACAATTAGTTTTATGTCCTCTTCATAACTCATGTCCATTGCTTGTGTTCAGTCTTTCCTCATCCCATAATATTTAGCCTTTCTTGTTTACTTTTTCTTCATGTTTTATTGTACGCACATGTACATTTGTTATGTATATATTATTGCTTAGATTCTGAATATGAGGGAGAATATGTGGGCTTTTTTCTGAGATTGTGTGACTTAATATTATAGATTCTAATTCCGTTCATTTTTTATTTTTTGCAAATTTTGTGAGCACATCTTTGTTTTTCCTTTTTATTACCTTCTATCATTATTTCCACATTCGTAGCACTGCTCAGTTCTCTGTGCTTCACATTAGCCCTTCAAGAAAGTTTTAGCCTAAGTATTGACAATGAGCTGAAGTCAGTTTTCTTACATATAAAACAGGGTTGTTGAGTCTCAAAAAAGATTGGATTCTCAAGGAAGAATCTGTGATTCTAAGTTCAGTCAGTACTCTCTAAATGAAAAAAATTAGAAATCAGGGTAAATAAAATAGAATATGTTAAAAATGCAAATGTATCAATTCCTCTAAATATATGGTTGAGATGGGATACCAATGGTTACAGTTTGAGAAAAGATTTTTTTTTTTTTTACTTTTATTAGTTAAGCAAACATGACTTAACTACTTATTACTCTATGGCCTTTTGAGAAGTAGGGCAATAAAACATTACTTGCCATCAGAGAATTAGCAAGTGATTAATGTAGGAGATGGGAGTTAATAGCAGTCTTTAAATATGTAAAGATTTATCAAAATAGCATCAGCAAAGATTGAAGTAGAGTCTTCCATAGAAAGTTCTAAAAAGGACTGGGAAAGTTTTTTTCCCCCATTACTGCTTGCTATGTCTGCTATTAAATACACTTTTCCCTCTTTCAAATACATTAAGAGATAAGACATACTCGACTAGGTATTTTATCTTTTGTTTGTTTGTTTGTTTTTGAGACAGGCTCTCACTATGTAGCCCTGGCTGTCCTGGAATTCACTCTGTAGACTAGACTGGCCTCAAACTCAGAAACTTAGTTGCCTCTGTCTACCGAGTGCTGGGACTAAAGGTGTATGGTACTACTCCTAGCTCACGCTGAAGAATTTATATGAAGGGGGAGGTACTGATAGGGATGAACCCAGGGTTAGGCCCATACTTGACAAATAATCATTTAACAACATCCTTACCTCCTGTACCATACTGTTGGATAAGTGTTTAGAAGTTCCTAAATTTGATGGTACATTGGAGGAATTTTAAAAGCCTATGTTCCTGGCCCCACTATAGTCCAAGTGAATCAGAAGCCCTGATATTAAAAAACAAACAGCTAGGATTGGAGAGATGGCTCAGAGGTTAAGAGCATCATGTACTCTTCCAGAGATCCTGAGCTCAATTCCCAGCAACCACATGGTGGCTCACAACCATCTGTAATGGGATCTGATGTTCTCTTCTGCTATGCCTGAAGACAGCTACAGTGTACTCATATACATAAAACAAATCTTTAAAAACAACAACAACAAACAAACAGCTAAGAAAACCGATCCGATCCAGGGCTGGCTATGCTTATATCCCCTCAGTCTTTCTGTCACATAGGGTACACATCAGATAAATAGGAAGATATATCTCCTACTTCTGTGTTGATAAAGGTTTTGTTTTGGAAATGTTTCTTGTGAAACACATTTAATTGGGAATCATGTATTTCATCTGACAAAGCTACGACATCCACAACAATATCAGAAAGATAGCTCTCTAGATTATTCTCTTGCAGCAGCAACCCTGGGGACTATATTCTTGAGACTAAAGCTCCTAAGATAAATGCTTCTAAGAGCAATATAATGAGCAACAACTTTGTAGTTCAGTTTCTTGGAACAATGTTCCTGGAATTACTACTTTCAAGGACAGTATCCTATAATCAAAACCTCTTCTTCTTCTTCTCCTTCTCCTCCTC
>NC_045030.1:103361788-103376210 GCF_008632895.1 Mastomys coucha | reverse complement strand
CCTGGAACTCACTCTGTAGACCAGGCTGGCCTTGAACTCAGAAATCTGCCTGCCTCTGCATCCTAAGTGCTGGGATTAAAGGCATGTGCCACCACAGCCCAGCAAGACAGAGGTTCTTAAGATTAAGGTTTTTAAAGGAAAATGTTTGCTAATTATCTTACTGGGGAAAAGGTTTCCAAAAACAGTTGTAATATTTGTAGTTGCATCTTGAATACTAGCCAAGTGAAGTACTATATCTGAAGTAATAAATCATACAGAGAAAAAGATTTGCTTATTTTATGTATGTGAGTACACTGTAGCTGTCTTCAGACACAGCAGAAGAGAGTATCAGATCCCATTACAGATGGTTTCAGGGAATTGAACTCAGAACTTCTGGAAGAGCAATCAGTTTTCTCTTAACCTCTGAGCCACCTCTCCAGCCATATCCAGAGATACTTTAAGTGGAAAGAATGTTTCTAACTCCTCCTTTATACTTACATCTTCACTTAGTACATACTGTTTTAAATCAAGATATGGTATGAAGTAAAGTCCATGAATCTTAATTATTTTTTTGTGTATGCACCAAGTATTACAACTATTTAGATCAAAGGTAGAATTTTCTATCACCAAGAAGCTTTTATACATCGGGCGGTGGTGGTGCATGTCTGTAATCCCAGCACTTGGGAGGCAGAGGCTACATAGAGAAACCCTGGCTTGAAAAACAAACAAACAAACAAACAAAAAAACAAAAACCAAACAACCAACCAAACAAACAAAAACAAAAAAAAGAAGAAGCTTTTATGCACATTACCCTAGAGATAAATTATATTATCATAGGTAAATCTTACTGTTATTTTTATGTCATAAATGCAATCATACAGTAAATAAAATTTGTGCATTGTTTATTTTATTCAGTATAATATTTGTGCGATCTATCTATCTATCTATCTATCTATTTATCTTGTTGAAATAATCACTGATTCATATTTTTTTTCAAGACAGATCTTCTCTGTGTAGCCCTGGCTGTCCTGGAATCCTGTAGACCAGGCTGGCCTCGAACTCATAGAGATCTGCCTGCCTCTGCCTCCCAAGTGCTGGGATTAAGGTGTGTACTACCACGTTTATTTTTATTCAAAAAGTTACTCTCTGAGGACCTAAGTACAAATCAGAAAATAGAACAATTGGGAATTTTTAAAAAACTTTTTATTGATTCTTTGTGAGTTTCCCGTCATGCACCCAATTCTACTCATCTCTTTGTTCTCTTGTATCCACCCTTCATTCACCCTTGCAACCTCTCCTTGCCCTTCATCATGACCCCAGGTGGCATGGCTGGCCACTCAGAACAGGGTACTCTTCTCCAACACAAGTCTCCAGTTCTATCTCTATTCATAATGCTCAAGATGCTCCACTTATCTCTCTCCCATCCGACCACCATATACTCACACAATGTGGTGACTGGTACTGCAGGCTGGCCACATAGCTAGTGGCCCTTGGTCAACATCCTCCTTCCATGTTGTGTGGTGTGGTGGCTAGCAGGTGTCTATGGCCCATCTGTGCCAAGCATTGGAGGGCAGGTCTGTGGGTGGTATGGTGGTCCATAGGTCTCTGTCTGTCTTCCTCCTCTTGTGCTGTACTACCTGGATTTTATTTTATTTTATTTTTATGAGTCCCTATGCATAAGACAGCTTAGGCCACCAAGTCAGGCATCAAGCTTGGATGAACAATGGACTGCCATCTGCTCTGCCCCTGGCTGATATAAGAGCAATACCACAAGATGGTATCTCTTTGCCTATTGCCAGGGGCTCAGGAACTATTTTTAATTCTTGTTGTTAACACATCAGGACTTAACCCTTCTCTTTTAGTTTTATTTTATTCTATTTCTTCCTTCTGCCTTCGTGTTGCTTTGGATATTTGAGACAGGGTTGCCCTGGTTATCCTGGATCCTCTGTAGCCCTGGCTGTCCTGGATCTCGCTCTGTAGACTACACTGGCCTCCAACTCAGAGATCCATCTGCTCTCCTCCTAAGTGATGGGATTAAAGGTATAAAGCACCACTACCCTGCTAATTCCTATTGATGACCTTTATTACATTTTATACAATGTAATGGTTCTAATTATGTTTTTAATGACTCTTCTCCAGATTTCAGCTATTAATTACAAAACATCTCTAAAATTCTTATAAACATTAGTGGGTAGATGCATTCATTTCTCTTGAGACTATATACAGGACTGAAATTGTAGAGTGAGTATGTTGAAATTTCCTAGATAACCAATCAGTTGTCCAAAGGCAATCTATTTGTGTTTCTGTCACCAATATGCACCTTGTTCCATGTAGTTGCTAAAATTTATGATTCTCATATTTTTACACAATCATATATATGCACATACTGTTTGGATATGGATTTTCTCTATACCTAAAGTTGTTTAATATATTTTCATATGTTTGTTGACAACTTGTAGATTTTTCTTCTGAAGGACCTCTTCCTTTTTTTTGCCCGTTTTAACAGAGTTACTGTCTCTGTCCTTCACAGGGTACCCTTCATACCTACATTTCTGTCATCAGTCTCACATCAACATGTACATGATGGCTTAGGTGTAATTGAAGATGGTATTCTCTTCCCATAGCATACCTACTTCCAAGTCCACACTAGCAGAATCATTAACACTAGCATTTCAATTAACAGTATAATTAAGGCAGTATAGACTTTGTCTTTGATTACCCCACCGAAGTGGTGGCAGTGGGACCAAGCAAGGAGCAGGGCTTCCATTCTCACTTGACAGCAATAAAGTAGATAGGCAGCAAGGGGGAGGGCCAGTCACCACTTCGCTATTCCTACTGGTTTCAGGGAGTGCCAATGAGGAACTGAGAGTCTATTCTCATGAGACAGTCACAAGATGCTACTAGCCATTTCTCAACTTCTGGTGTTAGCAAGGCCCAGCGAAATGTGCAAAGGACACCGGACACCTCCTCTTAGAGGTAACCAGTACTATGAGTAAGAACTCTGCAACTACATAGATGATATAAGTACATTTTGAACTTACATCCCACCAACAGCAACAAGATAGCATTAGGTAGCAAGGTGCTTTTCCACAGCCTGGTTTCAGTTGAACACAGTAAGAAGATTTCCACTGCTCCTCCATCCCCCCCCCCCAAAAAAACAACAGGTGGAGAAAAATAGAGCTAGTTAGCACTTTCCTTCCCTCCAATGTTACTGGGACCTATAGGGATGGAGCACAGCATACTGCTTGGCTCAGTGATAATGAGGTGTCAAAGAGACACCTCAGGGCAGGGCAAAGGTGTGAGTGGGACCTCTGCTTTTAAGAGTTAGCATACCCAATAGCTTTCCCAACTCCTGTCCTCACCTGCGGACAATATAGTTAAGGGAGGTGGCATCACTTGCTCTTCCACGGAACTATTGACAATAAAGGCCTGGTGGAAGATGAGATTCACCATCTCCATCCCACCAAGAGGCAGCCTGAACTAAACTTTCACTCCTAGGAAGCAGTGCTGGTCAGAGAATTTTGTTGCCAGGATGCAAGGGCCACACCTGACATGAAGCCATCTGTGTTCCAGCTGCAACCAGCATGACAAAGTGACAAGTTATGCTAAACCTTATTTAGATTTAGATAGGTGATTTTTTTTTCTTTTTCCTTTTCTTTTCTTTTGGATATTTTCTTTATTTACATTTCAAATTTACTTCCCAGATCTCCCCTTTGGAAACCCTTTATCCCATCCACACTCCCCCTGCATCTATGACTGTGCCCCTCTACCCACCCACCCATTCCTGGCTTCCCGCTCTGCCATTCCCCTACACTGGGGCATTGAAAGCCTTCAGGCTCAAGGGTAGCTCTTCCCACTGATGTCCAACAAGGCCATTCTTTACCACATATGAGGCCAATGCCATGGGTCCCTGCATGTGTATTCTTTGGTTGGTGATCCAATTTCCAGGAGCTGGGGGTGGGGTGCAGGGAGGGTCTGGTCTGTTGACTTTGTTGCTTCCTCCATGGGGCTGCAAATCCTCTCAGCTCCTTCAGTCCCTTCTCCGACACCCTGCCCCCCCCCCCCACGCTCAATCCAATGGTTGACTGAGAGCATCCATCTCTGTATTTGTCAGGCTCTCTCAGGAGACAGCCATAGGTTTAGGGAAGGAACTCTTTGTCTTAAGATATGGCATCATTCTGTTAGAAATAAGCATTTTTAAAAATAAATACCCTCTACTATCATCTTACTTAATTGTGTTCAACCATCCACATTTGTGTATTTTATTTAATTATTTTTTCTGTTATTTTTGAGATTATGATACATATAATATACATATATATAGTATTTATTATATATATATAATATTTCTCCCTTTCCTTCCACCAAACCCTCCCATATACATTTTCCCAATCCTTTAACTTCATGGCCCTTTCCCCATTGTTTCTGCATGCATATATGCATTGCATTGTCCTTTTTATGTTTTTGCAATGAGTTTTCAGTAAATCCTGAGTAAATATATCATGACTTTTAAGTTTTAAGGATTTATTTATATTTTTATTGGATATTTTATTTATTTACATTTCAAATGTTTTCCCCTTTCCTAGTTTCCCCTCTGCAAACCCTTTATCCCATCCCCCCTCCCCCTGCTTCTATGAGGGTGCTCCTCCACCCACCCACCCATTCCAGCCTCACCACCCTGGCATTCCTCTACACTGGGGTATCAAGCCTTCTCAGGACCAAGGGCCTCCCCTCCCATTGATGCCAGATAAGGCCCCTTCAGTCCTTCTCCTAACTCCTCCATTGGGGACCCTGTGCTCAGTCCAATGGTTGACTGTGAGCAACTGCCTCTCAGGAGACAGCTGTATCAGGCTCCTGTCAGCAAGCATTTCTTGGCATCCACAATAGTATCTGAATTTGGTGTCTGCATGTGGGTTGGATCCCCAGGTGGGGCAGTCCTGGATGTTCTTTCCTTCAGTCTCTGCTCCACTCTTTGTCCCTGTATTTTATTAGACAGGAACAATTCTGGGTTAAAATTTTGGAGATAGGTGGGTGGCCCCATCCCTCAACTCGAGTGGTGGGGGGGAAGCATGCTTAACTTCTGGATATGGTCTCTACAGGTTCTCCCTTCCCTTTGTGGGCTACTATTTCAGCTAATGTCATCCCCGTGGGGTCCTGGGAGGCTCTTGCTTTCCTGGCATCTGGGACTTTCTGGTTACTACTCCCAGTTCCCCATCTCCCATAGCTACACACTTCTGTTCAATTTCCTGTCCCTCTGTACAGCACCATCTCCTCCCATACCTGATTCTGTCCGTCTTTCCCCCTCCCCCTCTTCTCTTCCTCCCAAGTCCCTCCAACCTTCTACTTCCTTTGATTATTTTGTTCTCCTTTCTAAGTAGGACTGAAGCATCCACTCTTTGGTCTTCCTTCCTCTTGAGTTTCATGTGGTCCATGAGTTGTATCATGGGTATTCCACTCTCTTTGCCTAATACCAACTTATAAGTGAGTACATGCCATGTGTGTTCTTTTGTGACTGAGTTACCTTATCCAGGATGGTATTTTCTAGATCCATCCATTTGCCTGTGAATTTCATGAAGTCATTGTTTTTAATAGCTGAGTAGTATTCCATTGTGCAAATGAGCCACATTTTCTGTATCCATTCTTCTGTTGAGGGACATCTTGGGTTGTTTCCAGCTTCTGGCTATTATAAATAAGGCTGCTATGAACATGGTGGAGCATGTGTCCTTATTACATGTTGCAGTATCTTTTGGGTATATGCCCAGGAGTGGTATAGCTGGGTCCTCAGCTATTTCCAATTTTCTGAGGACCTGCCAGATTGATTTCTAAAATAGTTTTACAAGCTTGCAATCCCACTAGCATTGGTGGAATGTTCCTCTTTCTCCACAACCTTGCCAGCATCTGCTGTCACCTGAGTTTTTTATCTTAGCTATTCTAACTGGTATGAGATGGAATTTCAGGATTGTTTTGATTCGAATTTCCCCGATGGCAAAGGATGTTGAACATTTCTTTAGGAGCTTCTCAGTCATTCGAGATTCCTCTGTTGTAAATTTGCTGTTTAGCTCTCTATCCCATTTTTTATTTGGTTATTTGTTCTCTGGAGTCTAACTTCTTGAGTTCTTTATATATATTGGGTATTAGCCCTCTTATCAGGTGTAGGTTTTGTAAAGATCTTTTCCCAATCTGTGGATTACCGTTTTGTCCTATTGACAGTGTTCTTTGCCTTTTACTTACAGTGAATTTTACTTACAGTGTTAATTATAATTTTGATACATTGGAACTTAAATTTTCAAAGAGATTCAATGAAGTTGTGCCATTTAGAATTATTCAAAAGTAGTAAAAGAAACCAGGAAGCGGTGGCACACACTGTTAATCCCAGCACTCAGGATACAGAGGCAGACAGATCTCTGTAAGTTCAAGGCCAGCCTGGTTTACAAAGAGGACAGCCTCTTTGTAACATAGTGAAATACTGTCTTGAAACGAACAAACAAACAAACAAACAAACAAACAAACAAATGAAGTAAAAGAAATATTGGAGGTAAAAATCAGTTCTTTGCTTTTTTAGTTTGACTTCCATAAATTCCAGTGAGATACTGTTCTCATTTACTAATTACAATCAAAGATAGGCAAAAGATTTTGGTTTTTGTTAACTATTGAAAAGCTGTGTTTAATAACGCTTAGCCCACTCTGGCAGTGACACTCATGGAGTCCAAACTCAGTTAAACATGGCTTCCATGACAGCCCTTGATCTGCCCACACCATCTGCTGTGACCCCAGTACCAATAAACTTGGTTGTTGCATCAGAGTTCCAGGAGACAAAATCTGTCAGGAACGCCACCTGGCCACTTGGAGAGGGAAGCTGCTTCAAGAAAGGTGTGTCTATATGGAGCCAATGCGCTATTCAGAACGGAGGCAGACACAGACCTATTTAGACGGCCTCCCCGCCCCCTCCACCCCAACCCCACTCCCCAACCCCCGCCCAGGAACAGATCAGAGTTCAAGAAATCCACACCTTGGTGGTCTGAGGGTTTTTACCCTAACAAATTGTACGAAGCTGCCACCTGGTGGCCTGAAGTGGTCTTACCAGTACTGGAATTAAAGGGATACATTAAAAAATCTTGGAGTGTGTGTGGGCGCGCGCATGTAGGTGAATGCATGCACACACAAGCAAGATGTGGATGTCAAGTGCCTTACTCTATCACTATTTATATTATTTTAGGAAATAGAGACTCTCCTTGGTTATAGCAGTGCACAATTGGCTAGACTGGCTAGCCAGCAAGCTCTTGAGATTTTTCTGTCTTTTACCTCCAGTGCTGGGATTTCACATGTGCACCGCTATTCTTAGCTTTTAAAAAATTATTTTATGTGTATTGGTGTTTTGACTGCATGTGTGAGTGTCGGATTCCTTGGAACTGGAGACTGGAGTTGCAGACAGTTGGTGAGCGGCCATGTGGGTGTGTGTGGTGAACCACCACATTTTGAACCCTTGTCCTCTGGAAGAGCACTGCTGAGTCATGTCTTCAGCCCTTAATTCTTAGCTTTTTATGCGAGTGCTGGGGATCTGAAATCAGGTCCTCATGCTTCTACAGTGAGCACTTTACCCACTGAGCCATCTCCTGAGCTCTTTGGATGATTTTTTAAGGCTAATTAATTAATTAATTAATTTTACCTTCTGATTGTAACTTCCTCTCTGTCCTTCTCCTGGTCCCTCCCTTTACCTCCCTACTCCATCCACCCCTTCTTCCCTATTCCTCAGAAAACGGGAGGCCTCCCATCGTATGATATTTATATGCAAATTCATGTCTCATATCTTGGAGCTATGTTCATGGGTGAGCAGAATAACAGATAACAATAAAGTTTATAAAACAGAGTGATAGGTCCACTATTGACTGAAACACATTGAGACATTATATGAATGGGTTCCTGTCAGTACTCTTGCTCAAGGCCTTTTCTTTTCATAGATCACATTTCTAACTCCCCCTTTCTTCTCTTTTGAATCTGGAAATTACACGTGGTATCTGGTATTCTCCATTTGGGAGGTGGAGGCAGGAGGATCAGGAGTTCAAGGTTATCTGTAACAATATACCAAGTTTGAAGCCAGCCTGTATTATGTGAGACCCTGTCTCAAAAACATTAAGAAAATATTTTTTGCTTTGATTAATAGTGTTCAGAAGTTATGATGAGGGGCTGGCGAGGTAAGAGCACTGACTGCCCTACCAAAGGTCCTGAGTTCAAATCCCAGCAACCACGTGGTGGCTCACAACCACCCATAATGAGATCTGATGCCCTCTTCTGGTGTGTCTGAAGACAGCTATAGTGTACTTAATTATAATAAATAAATCTTAAAAAAAAGAAGTTATGATGAATAATAAACATGTCAAAAGCTTTCTTCAATATCACTCACCTCTAGAGGATATATATATATAAATCAAATGAATGGAGGAAATAGATTAGTGACTGTTCTTACTTAGCATCTGTGTTCACACATTTGTCAGAAAGGATAAGATTAAAAATTAAGGAACTGGGAGGTAGTGTGGTGGTTTGAATGAGAATGCCCCCATAGGGTTAGCTATTTCAATACTTTATCCCCAGCTGGTAACACTGGTTAAATAGGCTTAGGGGCTGTGACATTTTTGGAGGAAGTAAGTCACTGAAGGTGGGCCTTGAGATTTAAGGTCTACGTGCCATTTCACCTTTGCTCTTTTGCTTTGTTCTCTTTGCTTGTGGCTTGAGATGTGAGCTCTCAGCTGTTCCCACCACCAAGTCTGCCACCTCTGCCACACTTTTCCTGCCTTGATGGACTCTAACCACCTGGAAGGATAAGTTCAAATAAACTCTTTATTCTGTAAGTTGCCTTGGTCATAGTATCTTATCACAGCAATAGAAGATGAAGACAGTTGGGACCAGACAGTGGGGGACTGCTCTTGACAGGCCCGACTATGCAGCTTATTGGAGGGATGTGGAGTAAGCAGACCTTAACATGCCATTCTAGTAGGAGCTCTGAGGACAGTAGAGCTGAGAGAAATGTGGACTATGGAAGCCTAGTTAAAGAGGTTTCAGAGGGCAACACTCTCATCAATTAGACTAGAACCATCCTCATCATATTTTCACAAAGAATATGGGTACTTCCTGCCCTAGTACTAAAAATTTGCCTGATACAAAGTCAAAAAAAAAAAAAAACTTTGATGGTGGCACATACCTTAATCACAGGGCTCAGGAGGCAGAGGCAGGCAGATCTTTGTGAGTTCAAGGCCAGCAAGACTATTCTATAAAATGAGTTCCAGCACAGCTAAGGCTGTTACACAGAGAAATCCTGTCTGAAAAAACAATAAAAAATCCACAAGTCAAATCAAAGCAAACAAACAAACAAAAAACAAGAAAGGAAAAGAAAAAAAATGTATTAATTTCTTTGTTAGAGGAGATTTAAAGACAGCAAAACATTTACTCTGCTACATGATGCAGGGTGATAAATATGGATGTATTTGTATTCTTCTTCATACAGAGATCTAATTAGATCAGCACCATTTGTTGACTGTGCTCTTCCTTTTGCATTGTGTCTTTCTGGCATCTTTACCAAATATTAGGTGTATGGATTTAGGTCTCTGTCTTTGATTTGATTCCTTTTGAAAGACCCCCATAGCTGGGGAGACCCTCATTCAAGTCTCGGGATAACACGACCACCCAATGACTCACAAGAGACCGAACTTGCTGCAATCACATGAGGTTTATTCCAGATCTGGGGTTGAACTCATAGCCTGGCAGGCCAGAGGGGTTTGACCACGAGCACAAGGAGTAAATGGTATTTAAAGGGAAAAACCACAAACTAGGGGGGGGGGGTGAAAGGGTTACCAAGGAAACATAACAAGAGAACAATGGAAAATTCTAAAGGAACCCACTACCTAGGTGAGCCAGATCACAAGGAAGTCATTCTGCTCACTCATTGTCTAGAGGAATGTGGTTTGGTCAACACTATCTTCTTAATGACTGACCGCTGTCCTGTTCTTTATTCTGGGCAATGTTATCTTCTTAATAGCTGACCGCTATCCTGTTCCTGGAACTGACCAGTCCACCCTCCTGGCTCGTGACAGAGACTTCCTATGTCTTCTTTAAGTAAAGGTTATACATTAATGCATTTCCATTAACATGCTTTTTCCAAATTTCTAAATTCAGTCTTTCACTTTGATCAACTTTTATTTTTTTTAAGAATTACTTATTTTATGTGAGTACACAGTGGCTGTCTTCAGACACATCAGAAGAAGGCATCGGATCCTATTACAGTTGGTTGTGAGCCATCATGTAGTTGCTAGGAATTGAACTCAGGACCAATGGAAGAGCAGCAATCATTGCTCTTAACCGCTGAGCCATCTCTCCAGCCCCAACCTGTCTGTTTTTATGCCAATAATATGTGGATTTTATTATAACAGATTTGTATTACAGCTTGAAATCAGGAATGGTGATACCTCTGTTCTTGTATTGTACAGGATTATATTAGCTATCCTGGGTTTTTTGTTTTTGTAAATGAAGGTGAGTATTATCCTTTCAAGGTCTATAAAAATTGTGTTGGAATTTTGATGGCGATTGCATTGAATCTGTAGATTGCTTTAGGCAAGATGGCCATTTTTACTATTTTGATCCTGTCAATCCATGAGCATGGGAGATCTTTCTGTCTTCTGAGATCTTTGATTTCTTTCTTCAGAGACTTGAAGTTCTTACTATACAGGTCTTTCACTTGCTTGGTTAGAGTTATACCAAGATATTTTATATTATTTGTGACTATTGTGAAGGGTGTTGTTTCCCTAACTTCTTTCTCAGCCTGTTTTCTTTTGTGTACAGGAAGGCCACTCATTTGTTTGAGTTAATTTTATATCCAGCTACTTTGCTGAAGTTGTTTTATCAGGTTTAGGAATTCTCTGGTGGAATTTTTGGAGTCACTTATGTACCTCTTTCAGTTGTCTAGTTGGCCTAGCTAGAACTTCAAGTACTATATTGGCTATATAGGGAAAGAGTAGGCAGTGTTGTCTTGTTCCTGATTTTAGTGGAATTTCTTTGAGTTTCTCTCCATCTAATTTGATATTGGCTATAGGCTTGTTGTATACTGCTTTTATTATATTTAGGTATGTGCCTTGAATACCTGATCTCTCCAAGACTTCTACTATAAAAGGGTGTTGGATTTTGTCAAAGGCCTTTTCAGCATCTAATGAGATGATTCTGTTCTTGTTTTTCTTTTAGTTTGTTTAAATAGTGAATTGCATTGATGGATTTTCATATGTTGAACCATCCTGCATCTCTAGGATAAAGCTCACTCGATCATGGTAGATGATCTTTTTCATGTGTTCTTGGATTCAGCCTGCGAGTATTTTGTTGAGCAATTTTACAGCTATGTCCATAAGAAAAATTAATCTGCAATTTATTGTCTTTGTTGAATCTTTGTGTAGTTTGGCTATCATGGTGACTGTGGCCTCATAAAACGAATTTGGCATGTTTCTTCTGTTTCTATTCTGTGGAATTATTTGAGAAGTATTGGTGTTAACTTTTCTTTTAAAGTTTGGTAGAATTTTGTATGAACTTAAGTAGTGGTTTTCTTTTCTTTAACTGGATTAGCTCCCAAATAATCTAGGCAGAATATATTTTTATTAAACAAGCTTTATGGCACAATAATCTATTTTTTTCTTTTTCTTTTTGGTTGCTGAGATTTGAACTCAGGACCTTTGGAAAAGCAGTCAGTGCTCCTACCTGCTGAGCCATCTCTCTAGCCCCAGTAATCTATTCTAATCCTCTAAATTTATCTAGTACCTCCCAGCCAAAATTTCTAAGATACATGCATTTTAGTATTGATCAGGCTCTTTCTGTTCCATTTGTCTTCTCATAATGGCTTGTGGTCCTTCACTTTAGGGTTGGGCTAAATACTCTCTTCTTCTCTCTCTCTCTCCCACTTCCCTGGCTGGGATTCAAAGTCCAGTCCTATTTTCCCCTTTGCTCAGCCATTGGCTGATTAACTTTTATTGACAAATCAGAGAATAAATGGGGAGAAATGTTCATATAACATTGAGACAGGAGATACTAGAATAAGCATTACAATGCGATGTCTAGATTGCAACCAAATATGGGGACAGAGAAATCAGCATTTGAATGATACAAGAGTAATCTTTAGATAGTGCACAATGACATGCCAACAATTCTGTACTAAAACCATCTGACCTGGGCTTTTATTTTGTTTCGGAGGCTTTTATTGACTACTTCTATTTCCTTAGGGGTTGGTTATAGGTCTATTCAAACTGTTTATCTGATCTTGATTTAACTTTGATAAGGAATATCAATTGTAAAACGTATCCATTTCTTTTAGATTTTCCAATTTTATGGAGTACAGGGTTTTTTTTTTTTAAAGATTTATTTATTATGAGTACACTGTAGCTGTCTTCAGATCACCAGAAGAGGGTATCAGATTTCATTATGGGTGGTTGTGAGCCACCATGTGGTTGCTGGGATTTGAACTCACGACCTTCAGAAGAGCAGCCAGTGTCCTTAGCCACTAGTGGTGGCGCATTCCTTTAATCCCAGCACTTGGGAGGCAGAGGCAGGAGGATTTCTGAGTTCGAGGCCAGCCTGGTCTACAGAGTGAGTTCCAGGACCATTAGGTCTACACAGAGAAACCCTGTCTCCAAAAAAAAAAACCAAAAAAAAAATAAATTTTTTTTTGGAGATGGGTGGGTGGCCCAATGCCCCAATCGGGAGCCTTGCCTAACTTCTGGATATAGTCTCTACAGGCTCTCCCTCCCCTTTATTGGGCATTTCAGCCAATGTCATCCCCTACTGGGTCCTGGGAGCCTCTTGCTTTTTTGGCATCTGGGACTTGTTCATCTCCCATTGCTACACACCTCTGTTCAAATTCCTGACCCTCTGTATATCATCCCCATGTCCTCCCAGACTGATCCTGTCCCTCTTTTCCTCCTCTCCCTCCTCTCTTCCTCCCATGTCCCTCCTACCCTCTACCTTCAGTGAGTATTTTGTTCTCCCTTCTAAGAAGGACTTAAGTATCCACACTTTGGTCTTCCTTCTTCTTGAGCTTCAGGTGGTCTGTGAATTGTATCTTGGGTATTCATATGCCAGTTTCCTGACAATAATCATTCCCATGTCTCCATCAACCATCATGTGACTGATTGCCTGTAAAAGCCAGGAAACACGGTATTGATATGGCTCATCAGGCTCCTGTGCAATTGTAGAAAGTTTCTCAATTTTTCTTTCAGAATCTGGTATCTAACTCCAAAGCATTTATTTGTCTATAACCCTGAGGAGGATATGTTATCGAGCATCATTATACACGCTTTCTTTTATGAACATTTCAAGTTATGGGGGTTCTGACATTTTTCTGAGTAATTAGACATCTATAGTAAATATTCATCCCAAGTAAGGCAAGCTTTTCCAAAAACTTTCAGTCAGACAGAACAAAAGTAACCACAGAAATAGAATCAAGGAGAGACAATATACAAGGAACAGCTGGCTTACATTGAGCACAAGCATGCTTGAGATCCTTAAGAGTCTTAAATGAAATGGGTATGCAATTTCTTTCTTCCTTTCTTTCTTCCTTTCTTCCTTTCTTCCTTCCTTCCTTCCTTCCTTCCTTCCTTCCTTCCTTTCTTTCTTTTTTTTGAGATACTCTAATATGTCTCTTTGTATATACTTAGATAATGGGTGGATAAAGATACAGCAGTGTGTGTGTGTGTGTGTGTGTGTGTGTGTGCACATATGTGTTTATGGGTAAAAATTCACACATACTTTCATATTAATGAACATGTGAATATCTGTATGAATGTAGAAAAATAGAGTAACAATCATTAGTATATTATTTTTTAGGAAAGAGAAAACATGCAAATTAATGACTTGAAACATTTTCTTTCTGTGTTCTGTCTATTTATCATCTTAAGGAGGCATGCTTATTATCCTTATGCCCATCATTTGCATCTAATATGACATACACAAATTTACCCAATTTTAAAAAAGATCAATTCAAAATAATTTGAGAAGGAAGGACAACAAACTTTTATTTGCAGCCAACAAGATTGAATATGTAGAAAGTTCAAAAGTTTGCAAAAGGTATTTACTTGCTTTAGCAGTACATATACTAAAATTAGAATGATACAAAACAAAAAAAACAAAAAAGAATGATACAAAGATTAGTTTTGACTAAGATAATAAACAGATTTATGAAACATTTTGCATTTTTAAAGGTTAACAAAATATGAAGGTATATAAACAAATATAACAGGAAATCTGAACCTTAGTGTAAAAATATTGACCACTTTAAACAAAAATATAAAAATAACTCAAGGAAGCTGTGCATGTTGACATAGATTTGTAAAAGCCCCAAAATTCTATTCTTACAATTGAACTTTCATCAGTAAAAAATTGGACATTGTTGGTATTTTTCAAGGGTTGGTTTCTTTCTTTC
>NC_045030.1:103359634-103361697 GCF_008632895.1 Mastomys coucha | reverse complement strand
TCAGAAATCCGCCTGCCTCTGCCTCCCAAGTGCTGGGATCAAAGGCGTGTGCCACCACCGCCTGGCAAGGGTTGGTTTCTAAGAGCAGGTGTCACACTAAAGGTTTTGTTAGCAAGGTCTTATAACATGAGTGCTCAAGATTTCCTCTATCAGGGAAGTAGCAGTTTGAGAGAGGGGCAGGTCTTTGGTTTCACTTCAGGCTCATCTATAGGAGAGCCTGATAGCTTGTCACCTGGCTGTCTGATGGCTATAAATGTCCTTTGGAGCTAAGTATTCTCCAACTGTCATGGGGAAACACATGCAGGCTGCATCAGAGTTAATCTGCTTCAGGAAAGAGAAGTCTGAGGGCTGCATTGCTCACAGGCATTCAATTCTTCCCTTCCTTAACCATGAATACAGCTCCTTGCTATCCACTGGAAGGATGTCTACTATTGTTTCGGTTAGAATTCTTGGAGAATTACCCTTATTTTCTTTCTTTTTTCTTTCTTTTTTTTCTTTTTTTTTCCTTTTTTTGGTTTTTCAAGACAGGGTTTCTCTGTATAGCCCTGGCTGTCCTGGAACTCAGTCTGTAGACCAGGCTGGCCTCGAACTCAGAAATCCACCTGCCTCTGCCTCCCAAGTGCTGGGATCAAAGGCGTGCACCACCACCGCCCGGCTATGTACTCCAGGTTTTAAGCATAAGTAGCAAATACCAAATAGAGAGAAGCATTAGGTGCATAGCAAATCTTCCTCAATTCTATATTTACAACCTTCCCCAGAAAGAAAATCCCTGTTTCAACTATTAGAGTAGGGTTACTGCCTTCTGCATGGATAAGAATCTAATTATTTGTTTTACTATAAACATCTTTTTTTTTTGTCCTGAAGTAAGCAACAGTAGCTTTTACTTGAGATAATTTATCCCCTTGCTGTTCTTAAGGGCACTATGCTTTTATTCTTGGGCTATTTAGTTGTCCTCCTTTCTCATCACAGTCAGCGTTCACCCTGACCCAGGATAAGGCCTGGGAAGACATTATGAGATAAATATGGTCAGAGAAGGGTCAAATCCCATCTCCAGCACTAACTTTTCAGTGAACTTAATCAACACGTGACAATCCACACCAATGTTGTTCATGCCCAAATGGCATTTACTTCTCTGTAAACTGAATCCATTGCTTTACACTCGATAGAAATCTCATTGTTCATCCCAGTGACAACTGACCAGACCCAATGGACTTGTCTTCTTCTTTTTAAAAAAGATTTATTTATTTATTTATTTATTATGTGTACAGCATTCTGGTGAAGAGTGTTGATATAGAAGCCCCATCTATGAATGAGCATTTACAGTTGCATATTTTCAGTGCTTTGAACAGTGTTATGTCTCAGCATTAATCAGGACACCAGACCTCATTACAGATGGTTATGAGCCACCATGTTGCTGGGAATTGAACTCAGGACCTCTGAAAGAGCAGTCAGTGCTCTTAACCGCTGAGCTATCTCTCCAGCCAGGACTTGTCTTCTTTATGACCCAGAATTGTCCAAGTGAATTTTATCTGCTGGATTATGTGTCCGGAATGGGGACAGAGAGTTATCTTCTTCCCTCTGAGGGTGCTGCTTCATCTTGGTCGGTCACTCTATGATCTCTTTAAACGTTATAAGGCCACAGGTTGATGGGTTTCTATACCCATTCCTCCACCTGTGTCTAACCTGAGATCCCTACTGCTACATCTTGGTGTGCCCAACTGCATAAAACTCCGCATCCACAATCACTTTGTGTATGTCTGCAAATGGATGGAGACAAACTAAGGAAATATAGTAAGCATCCTCTCTCCTATGAAGCAATATAGGAGGGCTATTTTCCCCTTGCCCTTAGTACTTCAGGAGGAGGCTGGGAGGCTTTGACTCAGTCCCTTGGAGACTCCTGGGATTTTGAGGACACATCTCTAACAGAGGTGAAATGGGCCATAGAAACTCTGGAGCATCTAGAATCAGAATGGGAAAATCCAAGTAGAAATGGAAGTGTGATGGGGAAGTATCCTTGGCCTTTAGAGAAAACACTTGTTTTTTTTTTTTTTTTTTTTTTTTTT
>NC_045030.1:103350739-103359604 GCF_008632895.1 Mastomys coucha | reverse complement strand
ATCTTAGCCATTCTGATTGATGTAAGGTGGAACCTCTGGTCGTTTTGATTTGCATTTCCCTAGGCTATGTCAATTGTTCAATACATTAATCCTAGAAAATCCTATACCACCATCTAGTGGTCACCTAGTTCAGACTATCTCTCCTGTTACTGTTCTAAGCGAGCCTTAAGCTCCTAGGTGGCAAGCTTTCCCCGGCTATGTCTGTCTAATCTGAAAAGTGAAGCACTATTGGAAGAAAGAATGTCCTTCTCTCATCTGTGAGGGAAGGCCAGCTTCCATTCAAGGACTTTAGTCTTTGGTTCAATATGAAAAAACAAAATATGCCCTTAACTTTGTTTCTGGATTATGGGGAGCTTAGTGAGTCAAGAAACCTTTCTCTTTTTGAGGACTGGTGAGGCCACAGGAAAAGCTCCTGTATTCACTATTTCTGTGGATAACCCTTGGGTAACCCTCAGTGTGGCTGGGACCAAAATTGCATTCCTTACTGACAAGGGAGAGACTATTTCTTCCTTGATGATCTTCTCTTATTTGACTTCCCAGTCTTTAGGCATTCTCACTGTTACTAATGGCAAGCCCTAACAAGCTTACTTAACAAAATGATCTTAACCTGTATGATAAACACCATCTTTTCACTCATTCCTTTCTGAGCCAATCTAGTTGTTCCTTTGTCCTCTGTCTTACTGTTCTATTTATTGCTCTGCAGTGACACCATGACAAGGCAACCTATAAGAGGAAACATTTAATGGGGGCTTGCTTACAGTTTTAGAGGGCTAGTTCATAATCATCATGGGAAACAGGCATGGGAAATGGCAGTGGAACACTAGCTGAGAGCTTTACATCCTGATCTTCAGGCAGCAGGTAAAAGAGACTGAGACTGGTGTACTGTGGGATTTTGAGACCTCAAAGCCCATCTCCAATTATATACCTCTTTCAATAGGGTCACACCTACTCCAAGGACATACCTCCTAATCCTTCAAAACAGTTCGACTAACTGAGGACCAAGAGTTCAAACGCACAGACCTATGGGACATTCTCAGGTAATATTTATCATTCTCAGGTCTCTGATGGGGTTGAAGACTAGATAGTGATAATCTCACATATAAATTATGTTGTTTTAGGATTTAAGAAAATGGTTGCCGGGCGGTGGTGGCACACGCCTTTGATCCCAGCACTTGGGAAGCAGAGGCAGGCAGATTTCTGAGTTAGAGGCCAGCCTGGTCTACAGAGTGAGTTCCAGGATAGCCAGAGCTATACAGAGAAACCCTGTCTTGAAAAACCAAAAAAAAAAAAAAAAAAGATTTAAGGTCCAAAAAGATGTTTATAGTTTGATACGTTAAAGTTATGACAGAAATTGATTTAGGTATAAAACTTCGAACTCACCAAGATAGGATAGATAATAGAGTACTTTCTCCAAAGGTGCAAAATACAAATAGACTGGATATGTGAATATAACTTTTTTTCGAGACAGGGTTTCTCGGTATAGCCCTGGCTGTCCTGGAACTCACTCTGTAGACCAGGCTGGCCTCGAACTCAGAAATCCACCTGCCTCTGCCTTCTAAGTGCTGAGATTAAAGGCGTGCGCCACCACCGCCTGGTCTGAATATAACTCTTACCTGAGAGTTCTCATAATTGTTCTTGTTGTATATAGTTAATGATGTTAGAGAAAAAGCCATTTATTGAAGTTAAAGGGGAAGATGTCAGGATGACATTTTTGTACACTGTATGGAGGTGTGTCTCTATTTTTGTTCCTTCCTCACCTGCTTAAGGCATTCTTTGATTGACTTAGCAAAGATCTGAAGCCAATAGCTGAGGCTAAGGCCTGAGCTTTCATAAATAATCTGTGTCATTATTTGGGAGCTGGTGGGTCAGAGACAGTCTAGCAATAGATTCATCCCTATTATATCTGGAGGACAAAATTTTATAGCATTCCTTTCAATCCTTTGGCTTTCACTTTCATTCCATCCCTATCTTCCATGTTCTCAGTGCCATGGTGAAGAGTGTTAATATAGATGTCCTGTCTATGGAGGAACATTTACAGTTGTATGTTTTCAGTGCTTTGAATGGTGCTATGTCTCATCATTAATCACTATAAACTGAAGTAAGAAGCTTCTCTGATTAAGGTTGAGAGCTGCACCAATCTATGGATATAAGTATTTAGAAGGCAGTTTGATAGCATGAGAATTCAGAAAACAACATTAATAGATTCTCCCCTTGGGCCCATGACTTCCCCAGCCATGGGCTTTGACCATATTTACAATACTAGGCATGAATTCCCATCTGCAGGGACAGCCTCCAATCCAATCAAGAAAACAGCTGGTTACCCTTGTAAACAGTTATGCCACTATTGCATCAAGGCTTGCATTTTCTAGGACATATCTCATAAGCAGTGCCACAGGCTGGAGAACAAAGTCTTAAACACATGAGCTTTGGGGGGATATTTTAGATCTAAGCTGTAGTATTATCCATGTCTTATATACATATGAAAACAGAGAAATTATTTAGATTGAATTTACTATCAAGATGGAAACTGAAAGTAAAGATTTGGAAATTTCTCATCCTGTCCACATAAAGAATAAAGCATGTGTCGAGAGAACCAAACAAGAGACATGACCAAAGAATCTTTTGGTAAGGAGATCAGAATGAATAAAAGGAAGTTAGGTGCTATTCATTATGACAATGGAGGGTGCACACACTTTGCAGGTCCAGAGTCCTAGGGCCTTGAGAAAAGTAATGTTTTAAAAGGAAAATTCCAGTCGGGCGGTGGTGGCCCACACCTTTAATCCCAGCACTTGGGAGGCAGAGGCAGGCAGATTTCTGAGTTCGAGGCCAACCTGATCTACAGAGTGAGTTCCAGGACAGCTAAGGACTACACAGAGAAAGCCTGTCTTGAAAAACCAAAAAAAAAAAAAAAAAAAAAAAAAAAAAAAACAAAAAACCAGACCACTAGAAAGTGGTAGGGAGGCAGGATACCTTGATGTTTTTTGACTTACTGCCCAAGGCTACTTTGTGTCTTGGGTAATATTCTTTAGCTATTCTATCCGTGGTTTTAAAAGGCCAGAGGGCAGCTTAAACTATTACTTCAGAAGGCACAGGTCATAAACCTTGACAGCAACCACATAGTTGTTTACTTTTTAAAAGAATTACTTATTTTCTGCATAGGAGTACACTGTAGCTGTCTTCAGACACACCAGAAGAGAGCATCAGATCTCATTACAGATGGTTGTGAGCCACCATGCGGTTGCTGGAATTTGAACTCAGGACTTTGGGAAGAGTAGTCAATACTCTTGACCACTGAGCCATCTCTCCAGCCCCACATTCACGTAGGTACACAGTATGCAGAAGCTTTGGAGGTACTGCTACTTTCATCTAGATTTCTAAGAATGTCTTAGAGGCCCATAGGAATCAGGTAGACAATGCTATAGGAATCAGACTACTCCAAGAATGAGAACTCCCAGAAGAACGATCCAAGACGCGGCCCTGTATTAAGGTCACCATATAATGTCCATATAAAGGACTAGTGGGGTCATGGAAATAGATCCATCTCCAAGAAACCAGAACTTCAGAATCACTGTGTGCTGAAACAATTGCGGCCATGATATCCCCAAATCTGTGAGACCCATGCGTAGGCTTTTCCTAGAAAACTTAAGGGAGTAAAGCCTCCTAGAATTTTGGGCATCTAATTCCATTCTTATACGTCTGAAAGGAAGGCATGGGATCAAAGAAGATTGCTTTCAAGCCTGAAGATTTGATACTGTCTAGTCTGCTGGGACTGGACTTTCCAGTAACGTGTTATTCTTATCTTGTTCCTGTTGTTCCTTCTTGGAGTGAGAATGTCTCACAGATGTCTATCTTACCATTGCATTTTGAAAGCAATTGTTTGATTTCACAGGCTTACATGGGAGGAGAATTTGCCTTAATATTGCAACCATAATCCATAATTTAAGCAGTGGTAGGAACAGCAGAGATTGTAAAGAATGATATTCATGCCTGTCCTTTTGGCTATCAGACTGTCAACAACTATTTTTAAACTTGCAAAATAATTGTTCTTAAATAGAATGAAATAGTTGGAGTATCTGAAGCTGACTTCCACAGAAAAGATACCAAAACCTTCCATCCTACATAACTATCAAAGGCATATGGACATAAGGAAAAAGAACTCTGCCAGGTCAGGACTGGGTGAGAGTCTTACATCCCACAAAAAACCCAATCCTTTTCTTTATCAAAATGAAGAATCATTAATTAAGACTCCCATTTTCCTTAGCTAGGATGAATAAAAAACTGTCTCTGTAATAAAAAACCTGAAACAAACAGGCTTACATTCTCCTTCACTGAGGAAACGACTGGGTAACCTGCCCCAAACAAGTTTATATATTTTCTACCCTTTGTTCCATGGCTTTCTAGAAATTATAAGACAGCCAAAAAAGTATGTGCGGAAGGACATTAGGTTTCTTACTCTCCCTGGTTTGGCTAGACTATAAATAAATCCATTTTCTTTTACCAATTTCTGCTTCACATTTTGTTTTTTAAATATATAGTGAAACCAATATGGCAGATTATGTTCCTAAACATCTGGCAACAACAAGCAAATCATCATAAGAATCTAAAAGAAAGAAGTAAAGACCATCTTCAGGAAGTACTTGCTTATTCAATGGGGAACTAAAGCTGAGCTACACAAAGATGCCAATAGTACCATAATCACTCATTCTGTGTAGCAGAGAAATTAGCTTCTCACAACAGGCTAGGACTGAAAGGCTGGAGAATTTTAGAATTTTAAAATGAGTGCATTTAATAGAAATGTATGTATAATGTATAATCTTTACCTAAAAGGGCATGGAAGACCTGTGTAACGAGCCAGGAATGTAGACTAGACAGTTTCAGAAACCTGTTGGCCACAAAGACACCCCCCTCCCCCGCCCACAGTTAGTTCCAAGAACGAAAAGCAGGATATGAGCCATCTGGGTGGTTCTAGGGAATAGTCAGCCATAAAGTGAAAGCATTGACCAGACCACATTCTTGTGAAAAGTGAGTAGGGATTGGGTCCTGTTAGAATTTTCCACTGTTCTCTTGTTATGTGTCCTTGGTTACCCCCTCACCCTCCTAGTTTGTGTTTTTTCCCTTTAAATACCCCTCACTTCTCATGCTCGGGGTCGAGCTCCTCTGCCCCTGGGTTATGAGCTCGTCCACAGTATACTGGTTTCCCCTGAATAAACCTCATGCTGTTGCATCAAGGTCGGTCTCTCGAGAGTTATTGGGTGGTGGTGTCATCCCGAGACTTGAGCGAGGGTCTCCCTAGCTCTGAGGGTCTTTCAGGACAACTATCAGCTCTTTTCTGACCAGATAAGGCATTGAAAAATAGAGTTTAGCCGGGCAGTGGTAGCGCACACCTTTAGCCCCAGCACTTGGGAGGCAGAGGCAGGCTGATTTCTGAGTTCGAGGTCAGCCTGGTCTATAGAGTGAGTTCCAGGACAGCCAGGGCTACTCCGAGAAACCTTGTCTCGAAAAACCAAAAAAAGAAAAAAAAAAAAAAGAAAAATAGAGTTTAAAAAATAAAATAATGCTTGATTTTCAACTATACTGCTGTTCTCTATCTTAACTTTGTTCTCTATCTTAAGTAGCCCTAAGGAGGCTACAAGAGGAAGAAAAGGAGGTGTTATGATGTCACACATTCTATAACCTCCAAACTCTGCTTCTAGAGGACTAGAGCTGCTGTTGCCTTGGGATTTCTACAACACATCTCTTGCCAGCTGAGTTGGAATGAAGGCTCTTCTTTGGTTTCCCCATGTTTTGTGTTTTGTTTGCTACTGCTGGGCTGGTAAGTCATAGACACCTGGACATCTTTATGTATTTTTCTTTCCCTTTTATGTCCAAAGACCATTCTGTTCTTCTCGTCCCTATTTTACTTATCCCTTTCTGAATTAGTTCAGCCTCCTTTTTCACCACCTCCTCTCATTCTCTTCTCTGTTATATTTATACATCTATTTCCCTTCCTTTTACTTCCTTCTCCTTTCTCCCATGACTTTCTGCCCCACCTTTTTAATTTCTCTGCTTCAGATGTGACACCTTTGTCTATCTTTCCTCACACAAACCATTTTTTCATTTTGTTTAAATGCTCAGAGAAAAAGAGATGTGGCATCACGTTGTCATGATGGAAATACCACATTCACATTTACTCACATAGAACATCAATCACACATGCAAAAGAAGTTAGGCCACATTGAATATGCAACAGGAAATTTCTAGCTGAATTTGAGTATATTAACTAAAAACTCAGAAAGATCTTCAGTATTGAAAATGTTTTTTTTGTTTTTGTTTTTGTTTTTGTTTTTCCGAGACAGGGTTTCTCTGTGTAGCCCTGGCTGTCCTGGAACTCACTCTGTAGACCAGGCTGGCTTTGAACTCAGAAAATCCGCCTGCCTCTGCCTCCCAAGTGCTGGGATCAAAGGCGTGTGCCACCACCACCCAGCGAAAATGTTTTTTTTTGTTTGTTTTGTTTTGTTTTTGAGACAGGGTTTCTCTGTATAGCCCTGGCTGTCCTGGAACTCACTCTGTAGACTAGGCTGGCCTTGAACTCAGAAATCTGCCTGCCTTTGCCTCCCAAGTGCTGGGATTAAAGGCATGCGCTACCACTGCCTGGCTTATTGAAAATGTTGTTAATGCTATGTTCATCATCCTTGTTCCTATCATACCCCCTTTTCAGTGCCCCACATGTCAAGACAGAATTTGAATTCAAGCTCCATGACTTGGAATCTGTTACCAACAAATAGCTACATTGATATACCATGGCTGGCATCTATGCCTGGAAATTGCCAGGGTATTGTCCTGACTCCATGGCTGATTCTTTCAACAGCTAACTGTCTGAAGAAATTGTGAGTATGGAGGAGGAGAAAGAATGTTCTTGGGTTTTCTTGGATATGTTAAGTGAATTTTCTTTTTCAGGATTCCTGTTAGTGGATTATTCAGAGAAACTGGAGAAGATGCTGATAAGAATCACTTTCTGGTACTCAAAGCATGTAATGGGCTTTTTACTATTACGTAGCCAACATCTTTTTTTTTTAATTTTTTAAAAAATTTATTTATTATATGTAAGTACATTGTCACTGTCCTTAGACACACCAGAAGAGGGCGTCAGATCTCATTACGGATGGTTGTGAGCCACCATGTGGTTGCTGGGATTTGAACTCAAGACCTTCAGAAGAGCAGTCAGTGCTCTCACCAACCATCCAACATCTTTTTTATCTTCTCATACTTTATTTTTCCATTTCCTTCTCTCTCACTCATTCTTTTGAAAATCAATTGAATATCATCATTGTCATGCTCAAAACTAATTTCTGAGGAGTCAGAGATAAATGGATTAGTGGTTTCATTATGTCTGTAATCAAGCCTGATGACCTGAGTTTGATTCCTGGAAAAACAGTGAACTCCTGCAAGTTGTTCTGAGTGCTATGCACTTGTTGTCGCTTGTGTATTGTAAGTGTCTGAAAATTGCTGAAGGAAGACCCCAGACTCACATAGTATGCAAAACCAAAGAGCATTTATTCTTCAGAAATGACCAGAATATGGGGGTCAACCATTCTCTAAAATGGTGACGTCAGACAAAGGCATGCAGGCCTTCTTATAGGGAACCAGGGAACTCTCTAGGATTAGGTAATCTAAAATTTCATTGGTGGGTGCTGGGGGGAGGGTCACAGGTAGTCAGTTGTCTACATTCCTATGTCATAAACGTTTAACCATAGGATGAGATAGGGCTGCCCAGAGCAAATGGCCCATTCTGAGATAAGATATTTCCCCATTTTTGTGGTTATCCCCAGGCTGTTCTTTGGGAAGGGGGTTTATGACCTTGTTTCTGGATTTTATGGTCTGTTCCTAGAGCTGGTGCCTTATGGCATTTTCAAAATCAGTCCTGGTCAGTAAAATGAAGACAAATGGGGTTTATATTGTCCTTTCAGTATATACAGGCATTCATAAAAATAAATGAATTTATAATGTGAAATGATCTTTTTCAAAGGAAAGATACAATCTCTGTTCTTGAAGACATGTTAGTCTTTTTATCAAAAATAAAGGAAGACCTTTTTGTGTCATCTGAAGAGATTGGAGTTTAATCACAAATGTAACAAAACAGAAATCTTAGTTTTGGGAATGGCAATAAAACTAAAGGTTATAACCAGAATCTGTTCATAATTACTTAATCTTATATCAATTCAGTTATAAAATCTTGTTCAGACTTTTCTCTCTAATGTTATGTCATTAACTCCTTTGTCTTCATTCCCTATGACCATTGCTTTAATTCAGATATTCATGGTGTTGATTCTGGAATACTTCCATAACTGTTCTTTAGGTTATCATCTATATTCTTTTTGTCTTTTAAGAACTCTTGGAGGGGGGACCAGGAAGAAGGGCAACATTTAGAATGTAAATAAATAAAAGAATTAAAAATAATATTTTATTAATTGTTTTAGAATTTGCATACAATATATTTTGATCATATCAACCCACTTACTCCCAGGTCCACTCCTACCTCCCTACTCATCCAAATTTCTGTCCTCTTTCTCTCTCTTAAGATTGATGAAGTCTAGGGCTGGAGAGATGGCTCAGCGGGTAAGAGCACTGACTGCTCTTCGGAAGGTCCTGAGTTCAAATCCCAGCAACCACATGGTGGCTCACAACCATCCATAAAGAGATCTGACGCCCTCTTCTGGTGTGTCTGAAGACAGCTACTTACACATACTTTACATATAATAATAAAAAATAAATCTTTAAAAAAAAAAAGATTGATGAAGTCTAAAAATGCATTGTTCCACTACTTCTGGGTGTGGGGTTTGCCACTTGATGTGGTCATCCTAGTACTTTCAAAAAAAAAAAAAAAAA
>NC_045030.1:103348879-103350729 GCF_008632895.1 Mastomys coucha | reverse complement strand
AAAAAAAAAAAAAAAAAAAGAGTCTCCTCCCAGCAGCTAACAAATGTCAATAACTTCTTGGCTAGGGGTGAGACTCCACATCAACCTTTCCCCTTTTATGCTAGGATCTTTTATTTTCTGGTTTGAGTTTACACAGATCTCACGCATGCTGTCACAACTACTGAGTTTATATATATGCAAGTTTGCTGTTGTACCTGGAAAACACTGTTTCCTTGAAGTGACCCACCACCCAGGCTCTTAGGATCTTTTTCCTTCCTTTTCTGTGAGATTCCTGACCCTTGGGATAGAGGTGTGAATTAGATGTCATACTAAAGGTTGAGCTGTCTGAAGTCTCTTATTCTCTTTATGCTGACCAGTTGTGGGTCTCTGTTAAATGCCACCTTCCACAAGAAGAAACTTCTGCGATGAGAGTTAAGAGACGTGCTGATGTATGGGTACAGCAATACATTATCAGGGGGTAGTTTTAATACCATGCTTATTTTAGCAGAATAATTGTTGTGGTTATTCTTGTGGGTCTCCCCACCCTCATGGATTGTCAGCTGATTTGATCCATAATGGCAAAGGGAGCAGAGATGTCAAATAGGGAGTTCAGAAGCTCCGTGAGTACATATGGTGAATAAGCCACACAGGGACCTGAAGTCAGTGGGCAGGGTTTGTTTGCGGGGACTGTGTCATGAGATGAGGTAGGTGGCCAGTAGGCAAGCAGATGGGCAGTTTATGTCTCAGGGTTCCTATTTGGAGTTCCACATTGGGCTCTATGTGGTCCCAGATTCTTGCAGTGTGAACTGGGTTGTTGTGGGAGGTGGTGGAGACTAATAAGTAACCAGGCAGGTAAATGACTTTACTTCCTATATCTGTACTCTATATTCTTTAGTAGCAACTTAATTTCTCCTTATAAAATTACATGTTGTTACCCATTAGGATTATACACGAATCAAGTTATTTTTCCATGGAAATTTTTATTTAAGTTTTACTAAGGAAATACCAAACATTCACAAGAGGAGAGAAAAGTAAAATTAAATCTCACACACTCACCACTCAATTTCCGTAAAAATTACCCCATCATTCTTCTTTCCATTGTGCTTTTACTCATGTAATTTGATTTCAATCCCTTAAATAATTAGGTTTTTTTATTGAAAATAATTTTTATACAATATGTTCTGATCATGGTTTCTCTTCCCAGATTCTACTTCCCCGGACATCCAACTCCATGATTTCCTTCTCTCTCTCTCTCTTTAGAATTTTCTTCTCTTTCTCTTTGGAAACAGAAAAAAAAAACAGAACAAAAGAAACAAAGACAAAGCACATAAAGCGCGTGAGCGCACACACACACACACACCATAAAAAAACAAATTTGAAACTGTAATATTCAAATAGAAGACCAATACGTTAAAAATTGCTGAAGAAAAGCAATGTAGGACAAAAGAAAGTCTACAAAAATACCATTGTGTTTTTTGTTGGCTGTCTACTGCTGGTGAAAGAAGAAAACTAAGTTTTCCTTTGCAAGCAGTTGTCAATTGGATAACTTGTTGGTTAGGGATGAGAGGTTGTGTCTACTTTCCTCTCTCAGCACTGGGACTCCATTTGGCTTGAATTTGTGGAGATCCTATGTATGCTACCATAGTCTCTGTGGGTTTCTACGGGTTAGCCCTGTTGTATCTGGAAGACACTGTTTCCTAGGTGTGATTCATTGCTGAATCATCCCACCTTTTCTACAGAGTTTTCTAAGCACTAAGGGGAGGGGTTTGATGGATACAAGCAATTTAAGACTGAGTGTGAATCAAAGTAAGACATGACCACTCCAAGGTAAGGTTGAGGAGGAGGTTTTTATTGCAGATTTGAGAGAGATA
>NC_045030.1:103346782-103348388 GCF_008632895.1 Mastomys coucha | reverse complement strand
GGCAGGTTCTCCCCCTCACCAGCCCCCCTCCCCCAGGTTATTTTTAATAGGAATTAGAAGCTGGGAGAAGGGAAGGGAAGCCCCCAGCTGGCAGTCTAGCCAGGGAGGCTTAGGGTAGGTGATAAGGTGAGAGATCTGAGAGGAACAATAGGTAGGCACCACAGGTAGCCTTTTGTCCTGAGGATCTGACATTCCAGCCTTTTTGTCAATGATACAACATAATCTCTTGTAATTGCTTCATAGCTGAAATGAGGGAGTCATTATCAAGGCAAAGAAAGCAGGTCTAGGCCAAGGAGGGAGAGAGGAGGATGGAAGCCATTTGTTTTTCCTGCTGCCTAGGTCCCACTGGACCACCTGGGGCTAGCCTCTTTAATGCAAGCTCCTAAGAAACACCTTGAGCTGACTAGTTTACATCTGCTTTCTGCAAAGTTCCAGGGAGTGTTAGTTTTGATTTGGAGCAGTTTGTAGTCTGCAGTTCATTGGAAATCTAATGGGACTTGCCTGGACTTGTCAAATTCTTGGAAACAGAGATTTAGGCCTAGTTTCTAGAAGTCTCAATTTGAAGCCTGTCATGGAGTCAGCCTAGCCTGTCTTTCAGGTCTTAGTATAAAAGTAGCAGAGGGAAAGGGAAAGCAATCTGAAATATTCCTCATTTTTCACATACTTGAAATTACTTTCTTATACCTTTACAACGTTGTTTTACACAGTTTAAATTATTTTCTTACACTCTCACAACTTATTTAATGTTTCACATCTTCAGACCTTTACAACTTGCAATTACATACATTGAGTTACTTTCTTAGATCCTAAACTTTAAACCTTTTCTTTCTACCTATTTACCTTGAGGTACAAGTTGCTGATTTCGAAGAGCGGTCATTGCAAAACCAAACTCCTTTGAATCAAGAAATAGTATAAAAAGTTCCATTGCAACTTGATTTGCGAACTTATGTCTCCCAGTAAGATAAGAATGTGTCTTCTTTCTTAGCATGAAACCGAGTAGCTTTAGAAAAATGAGGCCCGATTTTACACATGAAATGGTTGACCAGCTAGCTGCTGCTTGGGGGAGGAGCTGAGTGTTGCCTCTTGGAAGGAGGAGCAAAACTGATAAACATGTTGTTAACCATCAATGTCATTAGATCTGAGAAACATAAATTATAGCAGGAAATATCTGTATCAATTGAAATGACAGAGACATTCCACTGCCTGGAGAGTTACCCTAGGCTCCCAGATCATAGCCTTGATAGCTTTGTTGGGGGCAAAAGTAGTTGGTCTTTGGCCGGTACACATTTTTGGTTGCTAAACAAGTTATCATTGGCTTTTAACTGCCAGACTCAGAATGTCTGAGAGATTTTCTCGTGGAGGAGGAACTTGGAAAAACTTACTCAAGTAAGGCAGACAGTGTCCACAGTTTGCACAGTTTGCTTAAGGCATGGAACAATTTTTCTAAGTGATTAGCATTACCATAATCTAGGTGGAGTCATCTGTGTTTCACTATCTTCTTTGGAAACCTTAGGGTTGCTTCTAGGAGCTAGCTAGCATTTCTGTCTATCATGGGTAGCTTTTCTTTTCTTTCTTTCTTTTTCTTTTCTTTTCTTTTCTTTTTTTT
>NC_045030.1:103343785-103345047 GCF_008632895.1 Mastomys coucha | reverse complement strand
CAGAAATCCGCCCGCCTCTGCCTTCCAAGTGCTGGGATTAAAGGCGTGCGCCACCACTGCCGGGGTAGCTTTTCATAAACACTTCAAATGCCACATTCAGCAGATAGATCTCTGAGGAATTTGAGGACCATCTATTAAGTACTACTTGTTTTTAGTTACTTGCTTTGGGTTTAATCTTGAAATCATATACAGAAGGCTAAATAAAGCTTATGTGTATAAAATGAATCAACATGATTGTGAGTATAGTTCTGGGCACATTATATAATTTGATCATGGGAGGCAGAGGCAGGTGGATTTCTGAGTTCGAGGCCAGCCTGGTCTACAGAGTTAGTTCTAGGACAGCCAGAGCTATACAGAGAAACCCTGTCTCGAAAAACAAACAAACAAAAACAAACAAACAAAAAAAAACAAAGGAATTTGATCATGAAGTGACTGATCACTAATTTGCATGTCTTACACATATTTAACAGTTTACAAGTTGGTACCTTTTATAAGATTACCATTTTATAGCTTTATCCATGTTAAAAATTTGAGTTGAAGATTTAATTGAAGACCCTTCAGTATCCAAATAAAACCTTAAACTGTAAGTGCAGCCTAGAGAGAAACTGAGAACTTTATAAAGCATAAGTATAGCCCACATAAAGACTAGAAATGTTGTGCTTTTGATCCTTTTATAGCGTATCCTTATGGACTATCACAGACTTTTGTATGATTCAGATTATCTAGATAGCTAAATGTTAACGAAGTTAGCAAAGACACAGAGGCTAGACATATATCTTCAAGTCAGTTACTGTTAAACTGAGTAGATCTTAGGAGTTTATAAACTTTATTTATCACACATATTTATCAAACATATGTTGTTCCTTGAAAATTTCTAGAATCCTGGTGTTGAACAGTTAGCAAAGATAAAAATAGTTAGACATATATTGCTTGTCAGGTTTTTAGATTTTTTTATTTATTTGTTTATGAGTGCTCTGTCTGCATGTACACCTGTGTGCCAGAAGAGGGCATCAGATCCCATTACCGGTGGTTGTGAGCCACCATGTGGTTGCTGGGCATTGAACTCAGGACCTCTGGAAGAGCAGGCAGTGCTATTAACCGCTGGGCCATCTCTCCAGCCCTCTAAGTCAGTTTCTGCTAACCAGAGTAGACCTTTATAGCCTTAGGAATTGATCATGCAAAAATCCAAATACACATTCTAATCCAAAATATTTTGGAGACCTGCATGTACTCTTTTTTTTTTTGTTTTTTGTTTTTTTTTT
>NC_045030.1:103342036-103343610 GCF_008632895.1 Mastomys coucha | reverse complement strand
TGTAGCTGTATAGATGGCCATGAGCCATCATGTGTGTGGCTGCTGCTGTTGATCTCAGGACCTCTGCTGGCGACACTCCTCCAGCCCCACTGGCTCTGGTGTAATTCACTGCAGCTGTCTTCAGATGCACCAGAAGAGGGCGTCCGATCTCATTACGGGTGGTTGTGAGCCACCATGTGGTTGCTGGGATTTGAACTCAGGACCTTCAGAAGAGCAGTCAGTGCTCTTACCCGCTGAGCTGAAAGGCTGGAGAATTTTAGAATTTAAAATGAGAGCATTTAATAGAAATGTATGTATATTATATAACCTTTACTTAAAGGACATAGAAGGTCTCTGTAAGGAGCCAAGAATGTAGACTAGCCAGTTTCAGAAACCTGTTGGCCACAAAGACTCCCCCTAGTTAGTTCCAAGAACAAAAAGCAGGATATGAGCCATCTGGGTAGTTCTAGGGAAAGGTCAGCCATAAAGTGAATAACATTGACCAGACCACATTTTTGTGCATAATGAGTGTGTAGGACGTTTTCCTAATGACCCTGACTCAAATAGGGGTTGGGTCTCTTTAGAATTTTCCATTGTTCTCTTGTTATGTTTCCCTGGTAACCCCTCACCCCCCTAGTTTGTGGTTTTTCCCTTTAAATACCACTTACTCCTCGTGCTCGTGGTCGAACTCCTCTGGCCTGCAAGGCTACATGTTTGACCCCAGATCTGGCTTATCCTGAATAAACCTCATGTGATTACAGCAAGATCGGTCTCTCGTGAGTTATTGGGTGGTTGCATCATCACAAGACTTGAGTGAGGGTCTCCCCAGCTCTGGGGATCTTTCAGAGCCATCTCTTCAGCCCCTTCCTTATGCTTTTGGATAAATTTTGGTCGAATGTCGATTTTATTAGATGTTAGAATGGCTACTTCAGCTGTTTTTTTCTTGGGACCATTTGCTTGGAAAATTGTTTTCCAGCCTTTTACTCTGAGGTAGTATCTGTCTTTGTCACTGAGGTGGGTTTCCTGTATGCAGCAAAATGCTGGGTCCTGTTTACGAATCCAGTCTGTTAGTCTGTGTCTTTTTATTGGGGGAATTGAGTCTATTGATGTTAAGAGATGTTAAGAGATATTAAGGAAAAGTGATTTTTGCTTCCTGTTCTTTTAGTTGTTAGACGTGGAATTATGTTTGTGTGGGTTGAAAGAAGATTACTTTCTTTCTTTTTCTAAGGTATAGTTTCCCTCCTTTTGTTGGAAGTTTTCCATCTATTATCCCTTTTAGGGTTGAACTTGTGTAAAAATATTGTATAAATTTTGTTTTGTTATGGAATATTTTGTTTTCTCCATCTATGGTAATTGAGAGTTTTGCTGGATATAGTAACCTGGGCTGGCATTTGTGTTCTCTTAGGGTCTGTATGACATCTGCCCAGGATCTTCTAGCTTTCATAGTCTCTGGTGAGAAGTCTGGTGTAATTCTGATAGGTCTGCCTTTATATGTTACTTGACCTTTTACCCTTACTGCTTTTAAAGTTCTTTCTTTGTTTAGTGCATTTGGTGTTTTTATTATTATGTGGTGGGAGGAATTTCTTTTCTGGTCC
>NC_045030.1:103340501-103341761 GCF_008632895.1 Mastomys coucha | reverse complement strand
TCTTCTATCTCTTGTATTCTGTTGGTGATGCTTGCATCTATGGCTCCTGATTTCTTTCTTAGGTTTTCTATCTCCAGAGTTGTCTCTCTTTGTGATTTCTTTATTGTTTCTACTTCTATTTATAGATCTGGGATGGTTTTGTTCAATTACTTTACCTGTTTATGAGCATGCCTAAAAGCTAACATTCATATATAAGTGAATACATTTGTCTTTTTTGGGTCTGAGTTACCTCACTAAAGTGTTTTTTTGGGGTCTGAGTTGCCTTACTACAGTGATTTTTTTTCTAGTTTTAACCCTTTACATGTGAATTTCATGACCTTTTTTCATTAAACAACTGAATAATATTTTGTTGTGTTTTGTGTGACATCTACGATGTTTATAATCTTTGGCTATTATAAATAGAGCAGCAATGAACATGGTTGAGCAAGTGTCTCTATAGTAGGGTGAAGTGTCCTTTGGGTATATGCTCAAGAGTGGTTTACCTGGATCTTGAGGTGTATCTATTCCCGGTTCTCTAATGAGCTCCCACACTGATTTCCATAGTGGCTGTACAAGTTTTCACTCTCAGCAACAATGGAGGAGTTTTCACTTTCTCGAATCATGGTCAACATGTGCTGTTATTTGTATTTTTTTATTTTAGCAATCCTGACAGGTATCAAATGGAATCTCAAAGTAGTTTTGATTTGCATTTCTCTGATGGCTAAGGATGTTGAGTATTTGGTTAAGTGTTTCTCAGTCATTAGAGATTCCTCTGTTGAGAATTCTCTTTAAGTATGTACCCATTTTAATTGGATTATTTGGCTGTTTGATATCTAGTTTTCTGATATGTAAATATGAACATATTGTTTTTTTTGTAAATATGAACACACTGTAGCTGTCTTCAGACACACCAGAAGAGGGCATCAGATCCAATTACAGATGGTTGTGAGCCACCATGTGGTTGCTGGGAATTGAACTCATGACCTTTGGAAGAACAGCCCGTGCTCTTAACCACTGAGCCATCTCTCCAACCCATTTTCTGAGTTCTTTATTCCTTTAGATCTTAACCTTCAATCAGATATGTAATTGGTAAAAAATGTTTCCCATTCTGTAGGCTTCCACTTTTTTGAATGACAGTGTTCTTTGTCTAACAAAAGCTTTTCAGTTTTATGAGGGCCCATTTTTTCAATTGTTGATCTTAGTGCCTGTGCTATTAATGTTATTCAGGATATCCTTTCATGTTCTATTGAATTCAATGCTATTTCCTACTTTATCTTCTAT
>NC_045030.1:103333108-103340491 GCF_008632895.1 Mastomys coucha | reverse complement strand
TTCTTTCTTTATCTAGGCTTCTTTATTCATGGCTTCTTTATCAAAATTTAGGTGTTGATAGGTATGTGGATTTATGTCTGTGTCTTCAATTCAATTGATCAACATGTCTATTTTCATGCCAATACCATGCTATTTTTTTTTTATCACTGTAGCTCTATAGTACAATTTGAGGACAGGAATAGTGACCTCTCTAGCATTTCTTTATTATCCAGGACTGTTTTAGCTATCTTGTTTGTGTGTGTGTTTACAAATGAAGCTGAGAATTGTTCTCACAAGATCTGTGAAGAATTGTGTTGGAGTTTTGATAGAAATTATATTGAATCTGTACATTGCATTTGATAAGATGGCCATTTTTCACTGTACCTATCCATGAGCATGAGAAATCTTTCGATCTTCTGATATCTTCTCTAATTTGTTTCTTCAGTATCTTAACACTTTTACTATACAAGTCTTTCACTTTCTTGGTTAGAATTATCTCAAGTTATTTTTCTTTTGAGATTACTGTAAAAGGCATTGTTTCCCTGGTTTCTTTCTCAATCTGTTATGTCTATATAGGAGTGCTACTGATTTTTATTGTTAGTTTTGTATCCTGACACTTTGCTGAAAGTGTTTATCAACACTGTAGAAGTTTCTTCGTAGAGTTTGGGGGTCTTTTATATGTAAAATAGTATCATCTGCAAGTAAAGATACTTTGACTTCATCCTTTCCAATTTGTATCCTCTTGATCTCCTTCAGGATCTTTCTCTAGCTAAGATTTCAAGTAGTGTATTAAATAGATATAGAGAGAGTGGACAGCCTTGTCATGTTTCTGATTTCAGTGGGAATGCTTTGAGTTTCTCTCCATTTAAGTTGGTGTTGGCTATTGGCTTGCTGTAAATTGCCTTTATTATGTTTATGGATGTATCCTTTTTTAACCTTAGTTTCTCCAGAATTTTTATCATGAAGGAGTGTTGAATTTTATCAAAGGCCTTTTCTGCTTTTAATGAAATGATCATGTTGTTTTTGTGTTTCAGCCTGTTTATGTAGTAGATTACATTTATCAATTTATGCATGTTAAGCCATTTCTAGATGTCTTGGATGAAGCTGACTTAGTCATGGTAGATCTTTTGATTTTCTTTTTAAAATTCTGTTTGCAAGTATTTTATTGAATATTTTTGTATATATTCATAAGGGAAATTGGTCTGAATTTCTCTTTCTCGGTTGAGTCTTTATGTGGTTTGGTATCAGGGTAGTTGTGCTCTCATAAAAAGAATTAGGCAATGTTCCTTATGTTTCTATATTGCAGAGTAATTTGAGTAGAATTAACATTAATACTTCTGACCCCGTGGTTTTTTTGGTTGGGAGACTTTCAATTACTGCTTCTACTTCACTGGGGTTTTGGATCTCGTTAAATTGATTTTTTGATCTTACTCTAGCTTTGTTAGGTTGTATATATAAAGAAATTTATCCATTTTTTTTCAGGTTTCCCAGTCTGGTGGAGTCATGTGTGTGTTCATGATTCCCTGTATTTCCTCACTTCCTTTTTGTCTCTAGTTTAACAAATTTATATCTCTTCTCTCCTGCTTTTTATTAATTTGTCTAAGAGTTTATCAATCTTAATGATTTTCTGAAAGAACAAGCTCCACATTTCATTGGTTCTTTGCATTATTCTTTTCTGATTGATTGATTTCAGCCCTGTATTTGGTTATTTATTTATTTATTTATTTAGTCTATACCTTTTGGATATGATACTTTCTTTTAGCACTTTTAGGTATATGATTAATTTGCTAATATGAGATCTCTAATTTTTTTTATGTAGTCATTTAGTTCTCTGAACTTGCCTTTTACTACTGCCTTCATTGGGTCCAGGTTTGGGCATGTTCTGTTTCCATTCTCATTCAGCAACCTGGGCCAGCTCTACCCTGTTGCACAGGCAAGATGCAGGGCCTGCTCTTGGAGTGTTGCCTCAGGTGAGATGCATGGCCAATTCACCCACTCTCATGTCTGGGGGCCAGTTTTCCCACCTGCCATAGGTGTCAAAGGACATTCTGCACTACCGAACAGCAGACAAGTTGCAGGGACAGCTCTCCTGACCTCACACCTTTAGGGCCAGCTCACCTGCAACCCCCATATCCAGGGCCAGCTCCACTGTGTTGACCAGGCAAGATGCAGAGCCTGTTCTCTTGAGTGCTGTAGCAGGTGAGGGGCAGAATCAGCTCTCCTGCTCTCATGACCCCAGGGCCAGATCTGCCACCTGTTGTAGGTGACAAAGGGTGAAGATAGGAGAGGGTATCTCTCCCTTACCCATGCTGCTGGGCAGCTGTTCCATCCTCAGACCTTTGGAGCTACCTCATTCATGCCCTCATTAGCAAGGTCAGCTCTACTGTGGTACCCAGGTGAAGTACAGGGCCTATTCTCCAGAATGCAGCAGCAGGGGAGGGGCAGGGCCAGCTTTCTGCTGCTTACATGCTTAGGGGATGGCTTACCTACAACCTTTACATACAAGGCCAGCTCTACTGTACTGTGAAGGGCCTGTTCTCTCAAGTGCTACAGTAGGTGAAGGTCAGGGCCAGCTCTCCTGCTCTGATGGTGGCATCTTCAATAGGTGGCATGGGGTGCTTGTGTCACTGAACTGCAGAAAAGTGGCAAGGCCTAGTTTCCTGAGTACTGCAGCTGGCTAGGGGTGGGTCAGCTCTCCTACTCTCATGCCCCCAGGACTAGATCTTTTACAAAGTCCAGATGAGGGGTGAGGCTAGTTCTATGCAGCTCTCAGATATCAACATATCCACAGAAGGTGGCACAGACCAGGGACACCCACCTGGCCTTTGGTGGTAACAGACCCCTGCTGCTGCAGAGTCAAGGGCCCACACATGACCCCCAGGGGCAACATAGGCCAGGACCCCTACTATGGTTTCAGGTGGCATCACTGGCTACTCATGTCGGGCAGTTCCTCACTACCCTGCAGTATCCCATTTTGTCTCTCTTTGTTGTGCTCACATACTTTTGTTTCTCTTTCTCTTTCATTTCTCCACCACTTGCTTCTCTTAGTGGCTCCTGGGGTCTCCGAACATCTGGGGTTGCCTCAGGAATGGTCTATGAAGTACTATACCCCACTTGTGCATTATGGTGCTGGGCAGAGTTCATCTCCAGCATGGTCTGCCCCAAAGTCCTATGTGGCACCAACTGATGGCCATCTCAGGTTAGGTGCCTGTGTAGGCCCCATGGCATTGGTCTGGTGGTCATCTCAGGTTTATTCATCACCCATACCCACCCAAGTGGCCCCATGTGATGATTGTCTGTCTCAGGCTTACTTTTGTCTGTGGCCTGGAGTCCCAGGTAGGGTTCTGTTAGCCTCTAGCTTGCTCCCTGCCCTAGGAGACCATCTAGGACTGCATGGTACTGGACTGGTGGTCATCTCTGGCTCACTTTTTCCAGGAAACGTTAGACTACTAAGCATTCAGATGTTCACAGGTCAGAACACTGAGCATAGATATAGCCTCTCTTCTCTCTGCCACCCTTGATACATATCTCCTTCCTTCTTTAACTTAGCGGAATTTTTTTTCTATGATTTTTGTTCAAAATATTTTCTCTGTTTTTTGTTTGTTTTGTTTGTTTTTTTCAAGACAGGGTTTCTCTGTATAACCCTGTCCTGGAACTCACTCTGTAGACCAGGCTGGCCTCGAACTCAGAAATCCGCCTGCCTCTGCCTCCCAAGTGCTGGGATTAAAGGCGTGCGCCACCACCGCCCGGCTCTCTTGTCCTTTCTTAATCTTAGAATTAAGAAAAGTGTGGTGGCTGTGGGTTTCATGACAGAGAGTCCTTCTTGATGGTAAAAAGGAGTAGAGGTGGGCAAGAGGAAATGCTTAAAGGGGCTTCAGGAAAGAGCTAAAAGTATCATGTTTAAACTGAGAGGCAGGGTTCCTGGGAATTGCATGTGCAGTGAGAAGATGGGATTTTGCAAGTAAGTTGCAGTAGGACAAAGAATAATCTGGAGAAACAGGGGTGAATGGACTAGGGGGACTTTGGGTCTGAACTAGGAGCTGGAGTCTCCAGTCAATAAAGTTGAGGAGAGAGAAGAGACATTAGTAAGTAAGTTGTTACCAGGCTCAGAATAAGAATGGAGAGATCCTAAGAGAGGACAGGAATGTCAGAGTGTCCACAGAGGGACCCTAGTAAAACTTCTTTCTATGTATCTTTGGCTAACAGAAGGCTGAGTTCAAAGCAAGTTCTGTGAAGTCCTCAGGAATTGAAGGTATGGTGAGAAGAGAGGCACATCAAAACAGTCTGTTACAGGGTTGAGGATAAGACTGGAGAGATTGTTGTGGAGGACCAAAAGGAGAGTGGAGAGTACCTACCTGAGTCCCAGACTGTTGTGGCCACTGGGGATCCAAGGTAGAGAATCTGGGCTTATTTTTCAATTTGGAGAATGCTACATCTGAAATTGAGTTTGTATAGGCTGACCTTCTCTTCTCAATTTATGGAATTCATTAAGTTCCAGGTATAAAAAGCAAGTTTTTGAGAATCAAATAGTTGGTGGTGGAGCAGTAGAACTATAAAGGATCCAAAGGCCAATAGAAAGCCTTGTATAGGCACCGTGTGTCCTGGAATTAAAGGTAAGGTTATGATGTCAAATAAATGAAGAACTGGGTTATTTTATTACTTTGAATTTGACCTATGCTGCCAAACAATGCCTTTTATAAGATATTATATGGATGATCCTTTATTATCACCAATTAGATTGTTGCACATCCTTTTCTTACCCTAGGAAACCATTATACCTGGACATTTCAGGAGTAAATGACCCAGAAAGCATTCCACATGGCCAAAGAATCTGCCTCCACCCCAAGTTTAATTTCAAAGATGTAAACAATCCAATGAAAGCGGACATTGGCTTGATCATTTTTGAAGAGCCTATCTATGGGGATGAAATACCACTAGCTCAATCTGCTAATATATCCTTGAAGAGCTGTTCTAAGTGCAAATACGAAAGCTGTTATGTGTATGTATACCAGAGTAAGTAAAAGGAGTCAAGGTATACTATTTTCTGATATTGGTTCTAGAAATATGACTTGTTTTCTAAAGAAATTAAGTCTCTAAAGAGGGAAAAAATAGTAGGGGTCATTACTGATGTCCATCAATCCATTAGAAGATAAACTGAAGCATAAGAAAGGAATGGGCTATGCCTGAATTTAAATCTCAACTCTTGTTACAGAACTCTTTCTATATCCAGGTATTTTTAACTATTTCTTGTTGCTATGATGAAAGATCTAACAGAGATGATTTGAGACAGGATAGATTTATTTTGGCTCATGGTTTCAGAAAGTTCCATATTTGGATGCTTGTCCCTGCATACTGGGGAGAACACAATTGCAACTGAAGCGTGTAGTAGAGGCTGCTTTTCACTTCTTGGTGGTCAGGAAGTAGACAGAAGGGAGGAGTACAGGAAAAAGCAAGAGTAAGATATTGGCCCAAGAGTGTGTTCCCAGTTAACTACTTCTTCAACTAGGGTATACTTTATACTTTTAACTATATTAATACTGATATCATATTATATCCATTAAATGATTAATTCATTGTTTTGTTCAGACTGGTTATGAGCTAAATGTTTGGAAATGCTATAAGAAGTGTCTAGAGATGGGCTTTACTTAGGTGTACCCCAAGGTGTTTCTTAATTCGATCAAGTTTATAATCAAGACTAACCATCACGCTGGGTATTGGTGACACATGCCTTTAGTTCCAACACTCAGGAGGCAGAGGCAGGTGAAGTTATGTAAGTTTGAGGCCAGCTTGGTGTACAGAGCAAGTTCAAGGACAGCCAGGGCTATACATAGAGAAACCCTGTCTTGAAAAACCAAACCAAACCAAAACAAAAGACTAAACATCACAACAGAAGGTGTGAGTGGTTCAGAAAGTACAAGGTAAGGAGATATGCAAAGAGAGAAGAGAAAGGAAGGAGGAAAGGAAAGAAAGGGAAGAAAGGGAAAGATGACTGCCTGGGAAGATTATGTGATTGAATTGAGAGTGGTGACAAACCAAAGTCTGATGCCGGGCGGTGGTGGCACACGCCTTTAATCCCAGCACTTGGGAGGCAGAGGCAGGCAGATTTCTGAGTTCGAGGCCAGCCTGGTCTACAGAGTGAGTTCCAGGATGGCCAGGGCTACACAGAGAAACCCTGTCTCGAAAACAAACAAACAAACAAAAAAACAAAAAACAAACAAAGTCTGAGATACAGTGCTTTGCATCTCAGCATCATCCTTTACGTATGCCTTTAGGTAGCAAGAAGCTTGGAACCAGCAGAATAAAGAAGATAGATGTGCAGCTGCTAGATTTCTCAACGTGCCATCACCAACATTCCAATCTAGAGAAGACTGTGGGCTTGTGTATTCAGAGTCAGCCACGGCAGGATTGCTGGGTAATTATATACCAGAACAATATTAAAAACAGGAAGGAAATGAAAACATGTACAATTATATAAATATGCAAGAAAATGTTAGATAACAGGACATAAGGAAGTTGGTGTCACCAAATATGTGAATCTGGGAAGTTTCATTGAATATTTGAGTGGCATAGAGTTTGCACAAGGAAGGCTTTAGAAACAAATGAGAAATACAAAAAAAAAAATCAATGGACACAAATACATTTTATCTTTCTGTTTTTAATTTTATTAAAGCCTCTCTGTAGGTATATACTGAACATTGCATGGCTTAAACTTAGCTGTGGGGAGGGTTAGAACGCACAGGTACAACTTATCCCACCTCTTCATGTAGAAGGGCTGTAGAAAATAAAACCCTATACAAAAAAAAAAATAAAGCACTAAAATATCTTGGACAATTTGAAATCACACACACACAAATAATATTGAAAGACTTCAAGGAAAGCATTAATTTGAACTGTGGAAATCCTGACTGAAATACTGTAGGATATGACCAGCCTGGAAGGCTAAGTCTTTAGAGATGAGAAATACTTAAGTAAACAAGAATGAATGGAAAACTGTTCAAAACCCTGTTTCAAATTGAGATGAAGGAATAGCACATGCAAAACTATAGAGTTAGTAGCTAGGTATCTTAGAGGGTCATCGCAAGGGAAGAGATGAATACCAGTGAGGATAGGGTAGGTCACTTTCTCATGAGTTTATATATATTTGAGATGTGATCAATAATAAGTAAATAATGACAAGTGATATTAACTATTTTGAGTAAAATATATCAGGGTAATAAACATAGGACAGAGCTTATTATAACCTTGAATTCCATCTACAATCTGAAAGAATTGGCCTGCAAAGGCAGTGTTAGCCTAAAATACTTGCAAAGTAAGATAGAAGTAAGAATTTTTGACGGGGGCTAGTGAGATGGCTCAGCGGGTAAGAGCACTGACTGCTCTTCTGAAGGTCCTGAGTTCGGATCC
>NC_045030.1:103326917-103332916 GCF_008632895.1 Mastomys coucha | reverse complement strand
CCTGGAGTGAGGGGGGGGAAGGGGGCAGAGTGAGCAGGGGCCAGAGCAAACAGGGCCAGCAGGGGTCCTGAGTTCAATTACCAGCAGCCACACACATGATAGCTCATGGCCATCTGTACAGCTATAGTGCACTCATACACATAAAGTAAATAAAATAAATAAATCTTTAAAAAAAGAATTTTTGTCTTTATAATCCCATTCAGTACAACTAGGTAATCAAAAGAGGCATCTGTTAAAAAAATTAATAAAAGTATTTGAACAGAATTATAGGAGAACTGAATATCAGAGCAGTGTTACAAGTATAGTGCATAGAAAAGGCCAATACTATGATTTTTGATGTGTAAATATGTCTGGAATATTTAAATAACAGAAAAGACAAGCCAGGTAGCTATAGTATCTTAGCTGACAATAGCATCAAGGTAGTAGTAAGAGTTTCTAAGGCCTTATACGCCATTATGACAACTATGCTTTTAACATTGTTAAGACTTGAAAGCACTCATTGGAGAGTTTTTAAGCAGAAAGACATATTTATTGGTCTTTCTTAGATTTTAAGAGGATAATTTTGGATGCTGTGTTAAGATCAGATGTGAGAAGGACAAGAAGTATGCCTTTTCATAAAGACACTATATTTCCTAACAATAGTAACACAGTGTGGAGGAAAGAGAGGCACTAAGAATTATTTCAAGTTTTTTATTCAGTTTACATCCCAATTACAGACCCCTACCTCCTCTCAATCAGTTGTTCTTTTGGATTTTAGCATTAAGTTTGATACAACTCTTAGAAATCCAAGTTCAATGTTGATAAAGTGACTGATTATAAGAGTTTGAAAATTTATAATTAGTACTGACATTCTTTTTTAAAATTTTTTATTGATATTTTCTTTATTTACATTTCAAATGTTATCCCTTTTCCAAGTTCCCCATCCCCCAACTCCCTATCCCACCCCCTCCCCCTGCTTCTTTGAGAGTGCTCCCCCACCCACCCACCCATTTCCTCCTGCCCACTCTAGCATTCCCTACACTGGTGCATTGAGCCTTCACAGGACCAAGGGTCTCTTCTCCCATTGATGTCTGGCAAGGCCATCTTCTGCTACATATGCTGCTGGATCCATGAGTCCCTCCATGTGTACTCATTGGTTTCTGGTTTAGTCTCTGGGATCTCTGGGGGCTCTGGTTGATATTGTTGTTCTTTCTATAGAGTTGCAAACCCCTTCAGCTCCTTCAACCCTTTCTCTAACTTCCCCATTGGGGACCCCATGCTCAGTCCAATGGCTGGCTGTGAGCATCCCTCTCTGCATTAGTCAGGTTCTGTCAGAGCCTCTCAGGAGACAGCTATATCAGGCTCCTGTCAGCAAGCATTTGTTGGCATCCACAATAGTGTCTGGGTTTGCTAATTGTATATGGGATGGATTCCCAGGTGGGGCAGGTTCTGGATGGCCTTTCCTTCAGTCTCTGGTCCACACTTTGGTACTGACACATTCTATAATCTCTTATATGTTTCAACTGTATGTGCCCATGTCTTACTTTGGTAATTTCTGGGAGCTGCTTGATAATGAATATTATTTGAATTTTCCCTCTCCCTCACATAGTATATAGATTGTATACACAGTAAACTGCATAAGTGACATGTATTTCTTGGTTTCCTTATGCAGATACAGAGATCCAGTCCTGTCCTATGTCTCCTAAAGAACCGCTGGGAACTAGTGGGCCTTATACACAAAACTTCAAGGATATGTCAAAATCCCACAATCATCATTAGAACAAGACCTTACTTATCCTGGATAAAACAATTCATCAAGGCATCTAAGAAGCTACTTAATCCTACTTCCTCCTTACACTGTAGGACATTGTATGAAAGTGATCATGTTCCCCAAATCAGACATAGCTATAATTATATCCCAACTCTGGCCTCCCATGATTCCTTGTTGAGTGTTTCACAAGGAAACTTAGATATTTCTCCACAAACCAAATATACCAACAATGTACCAACAATCTTTAATTTTAGTGATATAAGTTATTTTGCTGATAGTCACAGATTATTCCTTGGTAAAAGCCAGACACTACAACCTGTCAACTCATTGCCTATTGCTGGACTTCTAGAAAGTTCTGAACAGAATTTAATTCCGTATTATCAGAATATTCCTCCACATAATACAGGTAATTTAAATAAATCTCCATTATCTCAGGTTATTTCTGACACAACTATATCATATATTTCTCCTAAGAATGATGGTGCTAATCCCTGGGGTTTTGCACCATATAATACTGATGAGTCTTTTGATAAAATCATGACAGATATAATTAAACAATCAAGTCCATCAGAAGATAATGGAATGGAGCCTTTAAATTTCCATGAGGAGAGTATGACTGATGATTCTTGGATGGAAAATGTTACTGATTTAGATAAATACGGGAATCTTTTTAGAGCCATGTCAAATGAACCTCAGAATCAATATACAACTGAGGCCCACTTACCAGTAAATTTCCCTTTTTCTGAAGGAGAGGTAGCCTGGGGATTCCCTGCTTCAGGTGAAGCTGTTAAAAAAACAGACCTGCCCATGGATTTCCTGCTACAAAATGAAATGTTTAATATGCCCCCCTTTGAAAGTAGGAGGATTCCCAAACCAAGTGGTACAATTGAGCTCTGGCCTTCTCCTTCTGACTTCTATGTTGTAAATTCTCAAGATCAACCAGTTACTGATGCAGTAAGAGCACAGAATCATCCTATATCTGATGTCAACAGATTCCAGATTCTACCAATGGAGAGCATAGGTATGCCCTCGACTCCCAATTTTACCCGTGAATCTTTACCTACCCATCTTGAGGCTAAAACCTCTCAATACCCAGATTAGCAACAGTACAATGCCACCATAAGGCCAGTCTTCATTTAAGGCCATTTTGCAGCCTGTAGTTGAAACTAAACCCCAAATGAAAGCTGAATCTGAGAAAGCCAGATACCAAGACTAATCTTAGCTGAAAGAATCACTAAAGTGAAGTAGATGTAATAGGATTTCTTCTTTCTATCGAAGTTCACACATTTATTGAGACAAATTGCCTTCATTCCCTTGGAACAACTTATGGCCTCATCCTTTGAAATGTTGTTTTTCCTTCTGGAAAATTATATATTATCTCTTTTAAAAAATAAAATAAATTGAAAACAAATAGAAACAAATAGAAATAAAATAAAAACAAACTAAAAACAAATAGCTTTCTTGTTAATTAGATCTTGTTTTTGTCCCAGATTTTGTAAGTTTTTCCCTTTTTTTCCTTTTTTCTTTTTCTTCTTGGATCATTCAGTCTTTGTATATTTATTTGTTTTTAAAGAAGTTATACTGGAAAAATATTTTTTAATTTATTTTTTGTTTTTGTTTTATTAGATAATTTTTTTTCAAGACAGGGTTTCTCTGTGTAGCCCTGGCTGTCCTGGAACTCACTATGTAGACCAGACTGGCCTTGAACTCAGAAATCCGCCTGCCTCTGCCTCCCAAGTGCTGGGATTAAAGGCATGCTCCACCACTGCCCAGCTAGATATTTTCTTTATTTACATTTCAAATGTTATCCCCCTTTCCTGGTTTCCCCCTCCTCCAAACCCCTATCCTCTCCCTCCTCCGGCTGCTCACCAACCCACCCACTCCAGCTTCCTGGCCCTGACATTGCCCTACACTGGGGCATAGAGCCTTCACAGGACCACGGGCCTCGCCTCCCACTGATGTCCAACAAGGCCATCTTCTGCTACATATGCAGCTGGAGCCATGGATCCCACCATGTGTACTCTTTGGTTGGTGGTTTAGTCCCTGGGAACTCTGGGGACAGTGGTTGGTATATTGTTGTTCCTCCTGTGGGCTGCACACCCCTTCAGCTCCTTGGGACCTTTCTCTAGCTCCTCCATTGGGGACCCTGTAGTCCAGTGGTTGGCTGAGAGCATCCACCTCTGTATTTGCCAGGCACTGGCAGAGCCTCTCAGGAGATAGCTATATCAGACTCCTGTCAGCAAGCACTTGTTGGCATCCACAATAGTGTCTGGGTTTGTTGACTTCTTGAGTTTCATGTGGTTTGTGGATTGTATCTTGGGTATTCTGAGCTTCTGGGCTAATATCCACTTATCAGTGAGTGCATTGTGAATAGACTAGTAATGAACAGAGCTGACCCAGTATCTATGGCATAGGATGTCAAGTCCTTTGGGCATATGCCAAGGGATAGTATAGTCGGGTCATATGGTAGATTTATTTTTTAGCTATACTTGTAGCACTGAGTCCTACACAGTGATTTCCATAATGGCTGCACCAGTTTGGAATCCCACCAATAGTGAATGGGGCTTCTCTTTTCCCCAAATCCCATCCAACATTTGTTGTCAGTTATTCAATAGATCTTTGACACTGTACCTTGGGAAAGATGACATCTCAAAGTTGTTTTGATTTGCATTTCCCTAATTACTAGGGATGATGAACTTTTTTTTTTTTTCAAGATAGGATTTCTCTGTATAGCCCTGGCTGTCCTGGAACTCACTCTATAGACCAGGCTGGCCTTGAACTCAGAAATGTGCCTACCTCTGCTGGGATTAAAGGCGTGTGCCACCACCACCTGACAGGATTATGAACTTTTTTCAAGCTATTTCTTAGCAATTTTTTTTCTTCTTTTAAGAACTCTCTTATTCAGGTCCCATTTTTTCTTTTTTTCCTTCTTTTTTTTTTTAAAGTTTTATTTATTTATTATAAGTACACTGTAGCTGTTTTCAGACACACCAGAAGAGGGCATCAGATCTCATTATGGATGATTGTAAGCCATCATGTGGTTGCTGGGATTTGAACTCATGACCTTCAGAAGAGCAATCGGTGCTCTTACCCACTGAGCCATCTCTCCAGCCCCACAGGCCCATTTTTTCAAATGGGTCATTTTTGATTCTGTTTTGTCAGTTCTTTGTAGATCCTGGATATTAGTGTCTTGTCAGATGTATAGCTGAAGAGATCACGCCTGCCTTCCCCCATCTTAGTTAGGGTCTTACTGCTGTGAACAGACACTATGACCAGGGCAAGTTTTATAAGGACAACGTTTAATTGGGCTTGGCTTACAGGTTCAGAGGTTCAGTCCATTATCATCAAGGTGGGAGCATGGCAGCATTCAGGCAGGTATGGTGCAGGTAGAGTTGTGAGTTCTACATCTTCATCTGAAGACTGCTAGCAGGATACTGACTTCCAGGCACTTGGGAGGCAGAGGCAGGCAGGTTTCTGAGTTTGAGGCCAGCCTCGTCTACAGAGTGAGTTCCAGGACAGCCAGGGCTACACAGAGAAATACTGTCTCCAAGAAAAAAATAAACAAAAAAAAAGATCTCTTGATTATGAGACAGATTTGTTCCTAACAGTACCTCCATTCCACTTCAAAGAAGATGAGCATCAATAACCTACATATGGCATTGCTTCAACTGTGGCAAGGTAACTACTGGGCAAAAAAAAGCTATACGTTTATCTATAGACAGGGTGTTGTACAAAAAGGACAAATGGAAGCAGGATAGTTGATTGCTTAGCTTTGCCAAGACAGGCTAAGCTAGTCCTTCATAATTCCTGCTTCACTTAAAGTTTGTCAGATGTCCTGGGCCAGAAGCCTAAAGATAAATGCTCCAACATTATAAGGAATATTGGAACTGTTCAGGCAGTAAACTGTCTCTGTCTTTTCTTTTATTTTTGGAAACTACATCCCTGCACTTGTTGCATACTCAAATTTTTATGGTCTGACCTCCCCCACCCCCAGAATAGCTGTAGCCATTTTGCTCCATGCCATCTAGTTATTTCATATTGTTGCTTTAACATGCCTGCAGGTCATTAACACAGAAGTGACTTGGCTCAAGGACATGCCGACCACATATCCTGTTTTGTTCTGTATGTTCTGAATGTTCTATATGAAGATTGCTAATCTTAAGAAATTCCACAAAGCTTTACATAGGATCCATCAAATCAAAGTTCAGTATGAACTGTTTTTTTATTTTTTTTGATGCAACAGCATGAG
>NC_045030.1:103321019-103326701 GCF_008632895.1 Mastomys coucha | reverse complement strand
GTCAGGGTCATAAGGAAAACATCCTACACACTCATTGTCCAGAGGAATGTGGTTCTGGTCATAAATTCCAGTATGAACTGTTATGTCTAAAATATCTTGAGTCAGAGCTAACCACCAGGTAGCCCTTCCTGCACCTACATATGAGCTCACTATGGTATTTGTGGCTGACATGGAAGAATGCTACTAATAAGCCAAAAACTTATGATTACAATAGTCATGATCTATTATCTCAAAGTTCAGAAATTCCCATGTTCACCACCCATCCCCCATCCCCCTTACCTTACACAGGACCAATCAGCTTAAAGGTTAGCTAATAATATTTTGCCTAGTAAGCCAACTGCTCCCCTCCTTGCCCTTTAAACTTTTTTTTTTGTGTGATTTCACTTTTTAAAAATTGGATATTTTTTCTCTTTTTAAAGAGATTTATTTATTATTATATGTAAGTACACTGTAGCTGTCTTCAGACACACCAGAAGAGGACATCAGATCTCATTACAGATGGTTGTGAGCCACCATGTGATTGCTGGGATTTGAACTCAGAACCTTTGGAAGAGTAGTCAGTGCTCTTAACCGCTGAGCCATCTCTCCAGCCCCAGATATCTTCTTTATTTACATTTCAAATGTTATCCCCTTTCCCGCCCCCCCACACTAATCCTCCTATCTCATCCCCCTCTCCCTGCTTCTATGAGGGTGTTCATCCACCCTCTACCCACTCCCTCCTCCCTGCGCTGGCATTCCCTTACATTGGGTCATCGAGCCTTCACAGGACCAAGGACCTCTCCTCCCATTAATGCCAGACAAGGCCATCCTCTGCTACGTATGTGGCTGGAGACATGAGTCTCTCCATGTGTACTCTTTGGTTGGTGATTTAGACCCACGGAACTCTGAGGAGGTCCGGTTGGTTGATATTGTTGTTCTTCCTATGAGGTTGCAAACCCCTTCAGCTCCTTCAGTCTTTTCTCTAATTCCTCCATTGGGGACCCTGGGCTCAGACCAATGGATGGTTGTGAGGCTCTACCTCTGTATTAGTCAGGCTCTCACAGAGCTTCTCAGGAGATAGCTGTAATCAGCCTCCTGTCAGCAAGCACTTGTTGGCATCCACAATAGTGTCTAGGTTTGTTGACTGTATATGGGATGGATCCCCTGGAGGGGCATTCTCTGGATGGCCTTTCCTTCTGTCTCTGCTCTACACTTTGTCTCGGTATTTCCTCTGGTGGGTATTTTGTTCCTCTTCCTACGAAGGACTGAAGTATCCACACTTTGGTCTTCCTTCTTGAGTTTCTTGTGGTTTGTGGATTTTATCTTGGGTACTTTGAGCTTCTGGGCTAATATCCACTTATCAGAGAGTGCACACCATGTGTGTTCTTTTGTGCTTGGATTACCTCACCCAGGATGATATTTTCCAGATCCATCCATTTCCCTAAGAATTTCATAAATTCATTGTTTTTAATAGCTGAGTAGTACTCCATTGTGTAGATGTACCACAATTTCTGTATCCACTCGTCTGTTGAGGAACATCTGGGTTGTTTCCAGGTTCTGGCTATTATAAATAAGGCTGCTATGAACATGGTGGAGCATGTGTCCTTGTTACATGTTGCAGTATTTTTTGGGTATATGCCCAGGAGTGGTATAGCTGGGTCCACAGGTAATATTATTATGTCCAATTTTCCGAGGAACTGCCAAACTGATTTCCAGAGTGGTTGTACCAGCTTGTAATCCCACCAGCAATGAAGAAGTGTTCCTCTTTCTCCACAACCTCTCCAGCATCTGCTGTCACCTGAGTTTTTGATCTTACCCATTCTGGCTGGTGTGAGATGGAATCTCAGGGTTGTTTTGATTTGCATTTCCCTGATGACTAAGGATGTTGAACATTTCTTTAGATATATTCATTCAATATTCCTCAGTTGAGAATTCTTTATTTGGCTCTGTACCCCATTTTTGGTTTGTTTTTTTTGTTTTTGTTTTTTTCGAGATAGGGTTTCTCTGTGTAGCCTTGGCTGTACTGGAGCTCACTCTGTAGACCCGACTGGCCTCGAAGTCAGAAATCCACCTGCCTCTGCCTCCCAAGTACTGGGATTAAAGGCGTGCGCCACTACCGCCTGGATCTGTACCCCATTTTTAATAGGGTTATTTGATTCTTTGGAGTCTAACTTCTTGAGTTCTTTGTATATATTGGATATTACACCTCTATCAGATGTATGATTGGTAAAGATATTTTCCCAGTCTGTTGTTTGATGTTTTGTCCTATTGACATGTCCTTTGTCTTATAGAAGCTTTGCAATTTTATGAGGTCTCATTTATCAATTGTTGATCTTAGAGCATTAGCCATTCATGTTCTGTTCAGGAAATTTCCTCCTGTGATGATTTGTTTGAGGCTCTTTCCCACTTTCTCTTCTATTAGATTCAGTGGATCTGGTTTTATGTGGAGGTTCTTGATCTACTTGGACTTCAGCATTGTACAAGAAGATTAAAATGGATCCATTTGCATTCTTCTATATGCTGACCATTAGTTGAACCAGCTCCATTTGCTGAAAATGCTGTCTTTTCCCCATTGGATGGTTTTAGCTCCTTCATCAAAGATCAAGTTACCATAGGTTTGTGGGTTCATTTCTGGGTCTTCAAGTCTATTTATTCCATTGATCTTCCTGCCTCTCTCTGTACCAATACCATGAAGTTTTTATCATTGTTGCTCTGTAGTACAGCTTGAGGTCAGGGATGGTGATTCTCCCAGAAGTTCTTTTATTGTTGAGAATAGTTTTCACTATCCTGGGTTTTTGTTATTCCAGATGAATTTGCAAAGTACTCTTTCTAAGTCTATGAAGAATTGAGTTGGAATTTTGATGGGGATTGCATTGACTCTATAGATTGCTTTCAGCAATATGGCCATTTTTACTATATTAATCCTATTAATCCATGAGCATGGGAGATCTTTCCATCTTCTGAGGTGTTCTTTGATTTCTTTCTTCAGAAACTTGAAGTTCTTTTCATACAGATCTTTTACTTGCTTAGTTAGAGTTACACCAAGGTATGTAATATTATTTGTGACTATTGTGAAGGGTGTTGTTTCCCTAATTTCTTTCTCAGCCTGTTTATCCTTTGAGTAGAGGAAGCCTACTAATTTGTTTGAGCTAATTTTATATTCAGCTACTTCACTGAAGTTGTTTATCAGGCTTAGGAGTTCTCTGGTAGAATTTTTGGGGTCATTTAAGTATACTCTCATATCATCTGCAAATAGTGATAATTTGACTTCTTCCTTTCCAATTTGTATCCCTTTGATCTCCTTTTGTTGTCTAATTGCTATGGCTAGGACTTCCAGTACTATACTGAATTGGTGGGGAGAGAGTGGACAGCTTTGTCTAGTCCTGGATTTTAGTGGGATTGCTTCAAGTTTCTCTGCATTTTGTTTGATGTTGGCTACTGGTTTGTTGTATATTGCTTTTACTATGTTTAGGTATGGGCCTTGAATTCCTGATCTTTTACCATGAAGGAATGTTGAATTTTGTCAAATGCTTTCTCAGCATCCAATGAGATGATCATGTGTTTTTTTTTCTTTGAGTTTGTTTATATAGTGAATTATGTTGTTGATTCATTTCCATATATTGAACCGTCCCTGCATCCCTGGGATGCAGCCTACTTGATCATGATGAATGATCATTTTGATGTATTCTTGGACTCAGTTTGTGAGAATTTTATTAAGTATTTTTGTATGGATATTCATAAGGCAAATTGGTCTAAAGTTCTCTTTCTTTCTTTGGTCCTTATATGGTTTAGGTGTGAGCATAATTGTGGCTTCATAGAACAAATTGGATAGTGTTTCTTCAGTTTCTATTTTCTGGAACAGTTTGAAGAGTACTGGTATTAGGTCTTCCTTGATAGTTTGATAAAACTCTGCACTAAACATATCTTGCCCTGGGCTTTTCTTGGTTGGGAGACTTTTAATGACTGCTTCTATTTCTTTAGGGGTTATGGGACTGTTTAGATGGTTTATCTGATCCTGTTTTAACTTTGGTACCTGGTATCTGCCTAGAAAATTGTTCATTTCATTCAGATTTTCCAGTTCTGTTGAGTATAGGCTTTTGTGGTAGGATCTGATGATTTTTGACTTTCCTAGTTTTCTGTTGTTAAGTCTCCCTTTTCATTTCTGATTTTGTTAATTTGGATACTGTCTCTGTGCCCTCTGGTTAGTCTGGCTAAGGGTTTATCTATCTTGTTGATTTTCTCAAAGAACCAGCTCTTGATTTGGTTGATTCTTCATATAGTTCTTTTTGATTCTATCTGAGTTTTTTTTTTAAGAGATTTATTTATTTTATTTTCTATGAGTACACTGTAACTATCTTCAGACATAGCAGAAGAGGAAATCAGGTCTTGATACAGATGGTTGTGAGCCACCATGTGGTTGCTGGGATTTGAACTCAAGACCTCTGGAAGAGCTGTCAGTGCTCTTAACCACTGAGCCATCTCTCCAGCCCCCCATCTGAGTTTTTTATTTCAACCCTGAGTTTGATTATTTCTTGCTGTCTACTCCTCTTGGGTGTATTTGCTTCTTTTTATTCTAGAGCTTTCAGATGTGCTGTCAAGCTGCTAGTGTATGCTCTCTCCAGTTTGCTTTTAGAGGCACTCAGAGCTGAGTTTTCCTCTTAGGACTGCTTTCATTGTGTCTCATAAGTTTGGATATGTTGAGACTTCATTTCTATTGAATTCTGAAAAGTCTTTAATTTCTTTACTCCTTCCTTGACCAAGTTATCATTGAGTAGAGAATTGTTCAGATTCCATGTGTATGTGTGCTTTCTGTTGTTTTTGTTGTTGGTGAAGACCAGCCTTAGTCAGTAGTGATCTGATAGGATGCATGGGATTATTTCAATCTTCTTGTATCTGTTTAGGCCTGCTTTGTGACAGATTATATGGTCAGTTTTGGAGAAGGTACCCTAAGGTGCTGAGAAGAAGGTATATTCTTTTGTTTTAGGATGAAATGTTCTATAGATATCTGTTAAATCCATTTGTTTCATAACTTCTGTTAGTTTCACTGTGTGTTTGTTTAGTTCCTGTTTCCATGATCTGTCCATTGATGAGAATGGGATGTTGAAGTCTTTCACTATTATTGTGTGAGGTACAATGTGTGCTTTGATCTTTAATAGAGTTTCTTTTATGAATGTGGGTGCCCTTCCATTTGGAGCATAGATGCTCAGAATTGAGAGTTTGTCTTGGTAGATTTTTCTTTGAGGAGTATGAAGTTTCCCTCTTTATCTTTTTTGATAATTTTTGGTTGAAAGTTGATTTTATTCAATATTAGAATGGCTGCTCCAGCTTGTTTCTTGGGACCATTTGCTTGGAAAATTGTTTTCCAGCCTTTTACTCAGATACCATGCCTGACTTTGTTTTTGAGGTGTGTTACCTGTGTGCAGCAAAATGCTGGGTCTTGTTTTCATATCCAATTTGTTAATCTATGTCTTTTTATTGAGGAATTGAGTCCATTGATATTAAGAGATATTAAAGAAAAGTGATTTTTGCTCCCTGTTATTTTTGTTGTTAGAGGTGGGATTATGTTTGTGTGGCTATCTTCTTTTGGGTTTGTTGAAAGAAGATTACTTTCTTGCTTTTTCTAGGGTGTAGCTTCCCTCCTGGTGTTGTAGTTTTCATTTTTTTGTTTGTTTGTTTGTTTTTTGTTTTTTGCTTTTTGTTTTT
>NC_045030.1:103317858-103320223 GCF_008632895.1 Mastomys coucha | reverse complement strand
ATTTCTTTATTGTTTCTATTTCTATTTTTAGATCCTGGATGGTTTTGTTCAATTCCTTCACCTGTTTGACTGCGTTTTCCTGTAGTTCTTTAAGGGTTTTTTGTGTTTCCTCTTTAAGAGCTTCTAGCTGTTTACCTGTGTTCTCCTGTATTTCTTTAAGGAAGTTATTTATGTCCTTCTTAATGTCCTCTATTATCATCATGAGAAGTGTTTTTGGATCCAAATCTTGCTTTTATGGTGTGATGTTATGTCCAGGACTTGCTAAGGTGGGAGAATTGGGTTCTGATGATGCCAAGTAACCTTGGTTTCTGTTGCTTATATTCTTGTGCTCGTGTCTCACCATGTGCTTATCTCTAGTGCTACCTGCCCTTTCTGTCTCTGACTGGATCCTGTGCCTCCTGTGATCCTGGTTGTGTTAGAACTCCTCAGAGTCCAGCTGTCTCTGTGTTCATGTGATCCTGAGATCCTGGGTTCGTCAGAGCTCCTGGAAGTCAAGCTCTGTCGGGGATCCTGAAATCCTATGATCCTGGGCATGTCAGAGTGCCTGGGAGTGGAGCTGGCTCTGGTTGTTGTGGGACTGGCTGTGGAGTTTGTGCTCAAGGTCTGCTCAGGGCACCAGCTCAGACTGGAAGAAACCCATGCCACTGGCTGGGTGGGGGTTCCTGCATCCCTGGATCCTGGTGGTCCCAGTTACTCACAGTGTGGGGGCAGATGTCGTGTCCTCCTCATCTATGATCCTGGGCGTGTTAGAGCACCAGGGAGTTGAGTTTTCTCCTCCCTTTAAACATTTGAACTTGTTTTTTCCTGTAAAAGTCTACTCTGATCCCTAGAGCTTCCAGGGACTAAACCACCAACTGAAGAGTATACATGGAGGGACCCATGGCTCCAGCTGCATATGTAGCAGAGAATGGCCTTATCTGACATCAATGGGAGGGGAGGGAGGCTTGATGCTGCAGGGTAGGGGGATGCTAGAGGGGCGAGGTGGGAGTGAGTTGAGTGGGTGGAGGAGCACCCTCATAGAGGCAAAGGGGGGAGGGGATATGCAGTTGGGGTTTTATGGAGGGAAAACCAGGAAAGGGGACATTTTAAATATAAATAAAATAACTAATACAAAAATCTAAATAAAAAGTATAAGTATAAAAGTATAGAGCAGACTAGTTCTGCAATTAGGTTCCTGATTCCTTTCTGCAGTCCTGGATGCCCAGTATTATGGTGTGCATTCAATAAACTATTCTTACTTAACTGAGAGCAATGTTTATTTAGTTTAAGTGGCAATTCTTAAACCCTAACACAAATAATATTTATTCCTTCATAAATTTCTGATGAGGTTGAAGACTAGATAGTTGTATTCTAACAATGAAACTTAAGTTGTTTAGGATTTAGGGGCAGCACTTGGGATGAAAATAAATAAATAAATAAATAAATAAATAAGATGTTCTAGGTCTAAAAAGGTGTTTTTAGAATTGTAATACTGGTTAAGATAATAAATTATTTAGATACAAAAGTCTAAACTCATTAAGATAGGATAGATGGTAAAATACCTTATCTAAGTTGACAAATACAAGCAGACTGGACTTTTTAAATATAACTCATACTTAAAAATTTCCATAATTGTTTCATAATTTTTTCTACTGTATGTTGTTTATTCTTATAAGAGAAAGAGCTTTTTTGTGATATATTTTATTTTATTATTATTTTTAGTTATCTTTAATCTTTTTTTTTTTTTTTTACAGTCCGGTCATTGTCCTCCTCCCGGTGTATCCTGAGACAGTTCCTCATCACATTCTCCTGATCCTGTCTCTAAGAGGATGTACCCTCCACCCTCACCCCACCCTGCCAGGCCTTCATCTTTTGAGGGTTAGGTGCATCTTCTCTAACTAAGTCCAGACCCGGTAGTGCTCTGCTGTATGTGTTTTAGGGGCCTCATATCAGCTGGTGTATGCTGTCTGGTTGGTGGCTCAGTATCTGAGAGATCTCGGGAATCCAGGTTAATTGAGACTGCTGGTCTTCCTATGGGGTCATCCTTCTCCTCAGCTTCTTCCAGACTTTCCATAATTCAACCGCAGGGGTCCCTGGCTTCTGTCCATTGGTTAGGAGTAAGTATCTACATCTGACTCTTTCAGCTGTTTGTTGGGCCTCTCAAAGGGCAACCATTCTAGGCTTCTGTCTGTAAGCACACCATAGCATCAGTAATAATGTCAGGCCTTGGAGCCTCCCCTTGAGATCAATCCCTATATCTAGCCTACTTCTTTTTTTTTTCATTTTTTTAATGTTTCAAATATGTATAAATATATAAATTTTTATTAGATATTTTCTTTATTTACATGTAAATTTCCCCATTCCCAGTTTCCCCTCCAAAAAACAA
>NC_045030.1:103315103-103317215 GCF_008632895.1 Mastomys coucha | reverse complement strand
TCATTCTGCTGGCCCTCAGGGCTTCACTCCTGTCCCCCACCCCAATATCTGATCATGTTCCCCTCTTCTCCTCCCTGTCCCCTTTCCCATCGAGGACCCTCCCTCCCTCTGCCCCTTGTGATTACTTTCTTTTCCCTCCCAAGAGGGATTGAGTCATCCTTTCTTGGGTCCTTTGGCTTGTTAATCTTCTTGAGTTCTGCTTATTGTATCCTGGGTATTCTGTACTTTTTTGGCTAATATCCACTTACTAGTGAGTACATACCATGCATGCTCTTTTGGGTCTGAGTTACCACACTCAGGATAATATTTTCTTTTTTTTTAAATTAATTTATTTATTATATGTACGTATACTGTAGCTGTTTTCAGACACACCAGAAGAGGGCGTCAGATCTCATTACGGATGGTTGTAAGCCACCATGTGGTTGCTGGGATTGAACTCAGGACCTTCAGAAGAACAGTCAGTGCTCTTAACCACTGAGCCATCTCTCCAGCCCAGGATAATATTTTCTAGTTCCATTCATTTGCCTGTAAAACTCAGGATGTCCTTGTTCTTAATAGCTGAGTAGTATTCCATTACGTAAATGAACCACATTTTCTGTATCCATTCTTCCATTGTGTGGCATCTGGGTTTCCAGCTCTGGCTATCACAAATAACACCTCTATGAACATAGTGAAACACGTGCCTCTGTGGTAGGTTGGGGCATCTTTTGGGTATATGCTCAAGAGTGATGTATTGGCTGGTTCTGTGTGTCAACTTGACACAGGCAGGAGTTATCACAGAGAAGGGAGCTTAGTTGGGGAAGTGCCTCCATGAGGTCCAGCTGTGGGGCATTTTCTCAATTAGTGATCAAGGAGGTAGGGCCCATTGTGGGTGGTGCCATCCCTGGGCTGGAAGTCTTGAGTTCTATAAGAGAGCAGGCTGAGCAAGCCAGGAGAAGTAAGCCAGTAAGGAACATCCCTCCATGGCTTCTGCATCAGCTCCTGCTTCCTGACCTGCATGAGTTCCAGTCCTGACTTCCTCTGGTGATCAACAGCCATGTGGAAGTGTAAGCTCAATAAACCCTTTCCTCCCCAACTTGCTTCTTGGTCATGATGTTTGTTCAGGAATAGAAACCCTAACTAAGACAAATTGGTACCAGCATAGTGGGGTATTCCTGTGACAAACCTGACCATGTTTTGGGGAGGACTGTGGAAGGACTTTGGAACTTTGAGCTAGAAGAGCCACTGATTGTTAAGAACTCTGTGGGATATTCTGTAGGAACTTGGAAGATCATGTTGAGAACAGTGCAGAAGATGGAGGCCTGGCTTGTGAAATTTCAGAGGGAAAATTAAAGACTCTTATCAGGGCCATGTTGTTTTAATTGTGAAGATTCTGTGGTTCTGGTTAACTGGGGCTGAAGTATTAGCTGTGATTAACAAGATACCAGAACTACTAAAGTGAAAACATTACATCACTGGTACTATTGATGCTGGTTAGCAGGAGCTAAGAAATTAGCGGTGATTAAGAAGAGACCAGCATCACTGAGATGACATCTTCTGGGAAGTGTTTTCTGAGAGCACAAAGAGGCTGTGTTCCAGAGATAGCCAAGGTTGTACCTTGTGCTGCAACAGGACTTGGTGCTGCAACAGGACTTGGTAACGTGTAAGAGTCACTCAGGTGGTATTGGTTTTGACAGCATGAAGGGGTCATGAAGAGCAGCTGAGGCTCAGCACAGTGAGAGGCCATGGAAGGCCATAAGTGAAGGTACAGCCTCAGTTTGCAATTGATGGCCCAGGACTGAAGGTGTCATGCAAAGGAGTTGAGGCTTGGCACTGTGAAGACAGTCTATGAGAGGCTATTGGTAAAGCCTAGTTACAGCAGTGTTTTGGGAATGCCAGTACCATGCAATGACCACCAAGGACAGCAGCAGCAGTCAAGTACAGGCATCTGGAGCCCAGAAGACAAGATGTGTGCTACAAGGGCTGCCCTTATAACTGGAGAAGTGATCAAAGCCCTTAGAGGAGCCCAGAAGATCGTGAGTTGGACCCCAGACATTGGTTTTGTTTTTGATTGTGACTGTGCCCTGATATTTTTCCCTCTTGAAGGGAGAAAGTATTTTAGTGGAGCCCACA
>NC_045030.1:103308852-103314045 GCF_008632895.1 Mastomys coucha | reverse complement strand
ATCTTGAGGCTTCCTTTTTCTAATGTCCTTATATAGTCCTTCAGTATAAGGTATGACCCCGATTAAAGGTGTGTACCACCATACCTGGATTTGGAATTTTCTCTGTCCCAGGCTGGCCTTCAACTCAGAGATCTATTTGCCTCTGTCTCCTGGGATTAAAGGTACATATTACCTTGCCTGGGTCTAAGCTTTTCATGGTCACTATGCCTCAAGAGCTGGATTAAATGTGTGTGTGTCATTCCATGTGAAGATCTGGGTCTAAAGCCTGTATCTTCCAGCCTCTATCTTCAGATCTGGGTCTCAGGTAGGTTCTCCATCTCTGGATTGTGGTTCATTCCAGATGAAGTCAAGTTGACAACCAGGAATAGCTATCACTCATATAGAAAAATAGATTAGGGCTGGCGAGATGGCTCAGCAGGTAAGAGCACTGACTGCTCTTCCGAAGGTCCTGAGTTCAAGTCCCAGCAACCACATGGTGGATCACAACCACCTGTAATGAGATCTGACTCCCTCTTCTAGTGTGTCTGAAGACAGCAACAGTGTACTTATCTATAATAATAAATAAATCTTTGGGCCTGAGCAAGCAGGGACTGAGAGAGAGCAGGGCCGACTGGAGTGAGCAGGGTTGACAGGAATGATCAGAGGTCTGAAATTTAATTCCCAACAAGTACATAAAGGCTCACAACCATCTGTACAGCTACAGTGTATTCATATACATAAAATAAATAAAATATTTTTTTTAAAGAAAAGGCATAGATTAGGGGTAATTTGCCCAGTAATTGTCCTAAAGAAGATTTTAAAAATCCATAGGACTCTGCCTTGATTATCAGCATGCTTGCTGGGTCATATTAATAACTAATAGTGTTACTAAATAACATTTAAAAATATCATTTACATATATACTCTTGCAAATGATTTATAGGGTTTGAATTTTTTCAAAACCACCTACATTTTTTCCATAGTAGTGTACTACCGTTTTACGTTGTAAAGGTTCCAATTTCCCAACATCCATGTCACCAGTTTTTACAAGTTTTGTTTGAATATATATTTATTAGATAAAAATTCAATGGCAGGCCATCTAACTACATACAGTTATGTAAGACCACAAATCACAATTTTTGACCTGTTTACAGCAAGAAATAATTGCTTTGTACATACAATGTACCAAGATGATGGTGACTCATATGGGATTCACTTTAGGGTGTGTGTGTGTGTGTGTGTGTGTGTGTGTGTGTGTGTGTGTGAATCCCCTGTGACCATGCTACAAAAATTATACAAAGTATGATTTGTTTACGAATCTCCTTTGAAATCCATTTCTTTTAGCTGGACCCCTAAAACGCTCAGATGACAGGTTAGTTCACTGAAGCCAAATGATTGCAAAGCAGAATAAAAATGTATTTTTTTTACATGAGCGTGACATAAACCCACAAATGGTAACAAACAGGGTTTAGTTTTTCCATAGAAGATGCATTGTTTTATACCTGCAGTATAGAATCACCAGGGGTAGCAAGAGCTTCTGAGTTGGTTGCTGAAAGAGCCTGTCAGTGCACCTTAGAATGAGCTGCTGCTGCCTCCCTGTGAATTGTGGGAAATTGATGCCTGGGTTGCCCTTTGCATTAAAAAGATAGCTGTTGGCGGTGGTGGCGCATGCCTTTAATCCTAGCACTTGGGAGGCAGAGGAAGGCGGATTTCTGCGTTCGAGGCCAGCCTGGTCTACAAAGTGAGTTCCAGGACAGCCAGGGCTATAGGAGAAACCCTGTCTCGAAAAACAAAAACAAAAACAAAAACAAAAACAAAAACAAAAACAAAAGCAAAAGAAAAAAAGTTATTTTGCTGGGCAGTGGTGGTTGCATGCCTTTAATCCTAGCACTTGGGAGGCAGAGGCAGGCGGATTTCTGAGTTCGAGGCCAGCCTGGTCTACAGAGTGAGTTCCAGGACACCCAGGGCTACTCGAGGCCAGCCTGGTCTACAGAGTGAGTTCCAGGACACCCAGGGCTACGCAGAGAAACCCTGTCTGGGAAAACCACAAAAAACCCAAAACAAAACTGAATAAGATAGCTGACTTTGACCATAGGGTTCTCAAGGACCTTTTCTTGTATGTGTTGGGCATGCTCTGTCCTATGCTGATCATGGAGAGTTTGCTGAGGGACAGAGAATAGAGGGACTAGACCCTCAATGTGCAACAACTGGTTTCAGAGAGCTCATGGACTTGAGTGGGAATTGAATGAGTTTCCAGGGTGAAGTGTTTGTCTGGGGACTGCCAAGCTCCTTACACTGGGAAAATAGATTTCCTGCCCAGCCATTTTCCTGCAAGAGAGCATGGAAGCCTAGTAACTATGAATCAGATGGCCTTTGTTAATCTCAGTGGGTCACAAATCAAAAACCGAAGGCCTGAAGGAGGGGTATTTGTAGGGAGAAGGAAGAAAATAGAGGTAGGTGGAAGATAAGATAGTGTAGGGATGACAGTAATCAGAATGCACTAAATACATATATGGAATTTTCAAATAACAAATTTAATTAAGTTTATTATATAGAAAATGAAAAGCCAGGTCACAGAAAAGGAGACAATTGCAAACCATATATTATGATACTAGGGTCTATTTTTTATAATGTATATAGAAACTTTCTAATTCTATGTATTTTCTTTATTGAAAATTGCATTCAGATTCTTTATAATTTAGCAAACTTTAAAAGAAAGTAAGTTTTAGAACATAAATTTCTCAACAGATGACTGGAGAGATAGTTCAGCGGTTAAGAGCACCAACTGCTCTTCTAGAGGTCCTGAGTTCAATTCCCAGCAACCACATGGTGGCTCAGAACCATCAGTAATGGGATCTGATGCCCTCTTCTGGTGTGTCTGAAGAGAGTAATGGTATACTCCTATACATAAAATAAATAAATAAATCTTTAAAAAATATAAACAAAAAATTGAAAAAATTTCTTTTTTTTTTCAAAGATTTATTTATTCATTTTATGTGTATGAGTACACTGTAGCTATACAGATGGCTGTGAACCATCATGTGGCTCTGGCCCTGTTCCCTCGGGCTCACTCCAGGGTAATACACTGTAGCTGTCTTCAGACGCACCAGAAGAGGGTGTCAGATTTCATTACGGGTGGTTGTGAGCCATCATGTGGTAACTCAGGACCTTCGGAAGAGCAGTCAGTGCTCTTACCCACTGAGCCATCTCGCCAGCCCCCAGAAAAAAATTTCTCAACAGAAAATACAAGAAACCTTATTGAGTCAACAGAGAGATGAAAATTAAGACAAAATCTGATGCCTTTTCTTATTTATTAGGATAGCTTACAATAAACAAAATGGAAGAAAACAAAATTTGACTGGGAAGGAAAAAAGGAAAACTTTATATATTGATAATGTGTTTATAAAATAGTATGGCTATCCTGCAAATTGTAGCATTTCTTCTGATTTAAAATATTTCAGGAATTTTTCCTACTTTTCCATTGTGTTGGTTAGGTTTTTTTGTGAACTTTAAACAAGTTGAAGAGGGAAGAAGAAATCTCAAATTGAGAAAATGCCTCTATCAGATTTGTGAACTGTTCCTGAGAACGCAGCCTATAAATGAGGCAGTGTGAACTCTCATGCCGCAGCCAACTTTATTCAGAGGATCAGACAATTTTTATTCTGATAAGTAAGAAGAGTCACTTAAGTAAAATGTCCAGTCACAGGGCAGGCTGCAAAAAAGATTTTCCATAGAGGTATATAGACATATAACAATAGCCAGTTGTGACTGGGCAGTGGTGGCACACGCCTTTAATCCCAGCACTTGGGAGGCAGAGGCAGGCGGATTTCTGAGTTCGAGGCCAGCCTGGTCTACAGAGTGAGTTCCAGGACAACCAGGGCTGTACAGAGAAACCCTCTCTTAAAAAAACAAAACAAAACAAAAACAAAAACAAAAAAACCCCAACCAACCAAACAAAAAACCCAATAGCCAGTTGTAATGAAGGATCTGAAGTAAACTCACTCTATCCACTATACCAGGGAGGGGCACAAAAACACATTCCAAGAACAAGTTCCATATTTTGAAAAAACTGAGCTCAAAAGGCCTTAGTTCTTAGAGTTTTCTCACAAGCACTCAGAATTCTCCTCACAGGGATCCATTCCTGGGCCATGTTCTGAACAAGATTTACCTGCAGACAAGTCTAAGGGGGCATATTTTTGATTAAAGACTGATGTGGGAGGGCCCAGCTCATTGTGTATGGTGTAAACCCTGAGCAGGTGATCCTACGTTGTATAAAAAAGCAAGTTGAGCGAAGAAGTAAGGAGTACTCCATGGCTTCTGCTTTACTTTCCACCTCCAGGTTCCTGACCTGTTTGATCCTACCTTAGCTTCTGTCAATGATGGAATGTGATTAGGACATGTAAGCCAAATAAAACCTTCCCTGACATTGCTTTTGGTCCTGTTGTTTATAACCATGTAATAGAAAACAAACTAGGACACTCCCCATACAAAGAAACGAAGTATTTAGCCATACTTCAATGAAAAAATATATGAAACCATGCACAAGAGAACCACACATTATATAATCCAAACATTTTGAAATATTTATAATAGGAAAATTCACAGTAAATAGATTGGTGCTTGCAAGCAGTCCACAAAGAGGGAAACTAGGATGAACATTAATAGATACACACTTTCTTTTGAAGTTAATGAAAATGTCCTGGAATTAGACTGTAGCAATACTGCACAGCATAGTGAATTGATTAAAAGTGAGTTTTAGACCTTAAGGTCAATTTTGTTATGTAATTCATATTTCAATTAAAAATGAAGGTGAATTACTGATAGGTTATAAAGTAGATTATGCTAAGTTAAAGAAGTCAGTAGATTTATAGGGCTCACAAGGGAGATTGATAAAGTTTGAGTTGGAGGCAGGAATAGGGAATGACAGCAAGTGGTTGGAGGGTTTCTTTTGTAATAATTAAATATTTTGGCATTAAGTATAGTCTTTATTGTACAACTCTTTTTTTAAAAAATATTTATTTATTATATGTAAGTACACTGTAGCTGTTCTCAGACACACCAGGAGAGGGCATCAGATCTCATTAAGGATGGTTGTGAGCTACCATGTGGTTGCTGGGATTTGAGCTCATAACCTCTGGAAGAACAGTTGATGCTCTTAACCACTGAGCCATCTCACCAGCCCCTACTGTACAACTCTTAAAAATCATCTTGTGT
>NC_045030.1:103307703-103308842 GCF_008632895.1 Mastomys coucha | reverse complement strand
AAGAAAAAAAGAAAAAGAAAAAGAAAAATCATCTTGTGGTATGTACATTGAAATCAATAAATTATTTAAAATTAAGGCAACACCAGATTATATTGGACCATGTACTCAGTAGCATACATGTATCTTAACAATTACTAAGATTGAGATAGGAAAGTTATTAGTGACCTTTGTGTAGACTAGTAGTATTCCTCAATATACTTCAATGGGACTTACTTTGCACTATGACTTGCATGTTAATAAAGGACTGAGGAAGCACTAGAGCAGAAGTATAGAATGAAAAAGCGCACACATAACCCAACTCAGAGATGATGTTGACCAGGATATTCAAATGGAGATGTGACAAGGAAGGAGCAGGAATTCTCTGGAAAAATGTCCTTTCTTGGGCTGGAGAGATGGTTCAGCGGTTAAGAGCACTGACTGCTCTTCCAGAGGCCCTGAGTTTAAATCCCAGCAACCACATGGTGGCTCACAACCATCTGTAATGAGATCTGATGCCCTCTTCTGGAGTGTCTGAAGACAGCTACAGTGTACTTGCATATAATAAATAAATTAATCTTTAAAAAAAAAGTTCTTTCATCAGTAGTCATTGTTAGTTCTCACCTGTTTAATTTTATATTTAAAAAGTCCCCTGAAAAAGTTAATCTATTAGTTATAATTTTGATAACTAAGATTGTAACATGAATTAATGAAAATAACTTCTTGAACACAAATTTCAATTAAATTCATTGAAAGACAAACAACTATAACAAATAATATGATAAGGAGGGATTTAGAAATCTGTTTATATTCAGAAGAGTGACTACATGGGAAAGAAAGAACTAGAAAAGGAGTAGCTTTTAGTCACTCACCTTAACTGGTCTTGAGGTATGGTGTTACAAGGAAAGGAAAGTATAGAATAACATAAAAGGTGTCTGAAATTTGAAGGTATATATTCACAAGTAGATTCGTTTGTTAAATGGTGGAAGGCATAGACCAAGGAATTTGTATATTTGATAAATTTTGGCTGACCAATAAATTAGACTGAAGTGGGGATGAATCCTAAAAACTCATAATTAAACTGTGAATTAATTTTTTGTTTGTTTTTGTTTTTTGTTTTTTGTTTTTTGAGACAGGGTTTCTCTGTGTAGCCCTGGCTGTCC
>NC_045030.1:103305991-103307143 GCF_008632895.1 Mastomys coucha | reverse complement strand
CTTTTTCGAGACAGGGTTTCTCTGTGTAGCCTTGGCTGTCCTGGAACTCACTCTGTAGACCAGGCTGGTGTCGAACTCAGAAATCCGCCCGCCTCTGCCTCCCAAGTGCTGGGATTAAAGGCGTGCGCCACCACCACACGGCCAAAAAGTTCTATAGAGTATCATGAAATGGACAAAAATGTCCATAATGAGAATTCCAGTATGGAGGAAAAATAATGAGCCACAGAAAAATAGCTGAAAAGACAAGGACTGAAAAGTTCCTCAGCAATTTGCACACAGTGATTCAGGCTTCAGTTGTTTCTCCTGCTCAAATGTCTTTACCCTTCATAACACATAGCATGTGTATTTGGTGAGCCGAGGGCAAGTTCATAGATGAAGAATGTATGGTTTACTCAGCCTGACATGTTTGAAGGAAAAACCTTTCTTGTAAAATATGAAATGTTAGTATGAAATGTTAAAAAATCATGAGAGCATATGGAAAACATGCTTTATTGCAAAGTCCATTGTTGTTTGTGTATATATGGTTTCAAGGATGACTACTTTGTAATTTCTGGGCTCACATTTGGGAGAGACTAGTTCTACTCAGCAGTCATTAGTTGCCTGTTGTTCTTTGTCTAGAGGTGGAACTCTGTGAGATTTCCCTCTTTTGAGTTTGCATATCTATTGATGTTGTTACTGGGTTTTTGTTTGTTTGTTTGTTTTTGTTTTTTGTTTTTTGAGACATGGTTTCTCTGTGTAGCCCTGGCCGTCCTGGAACTCACTCTGTAGACCAGGCTGGCCTCGAACTCAGCTGATATTGTTATTAAGTTCTTGTTTATGCAGCCATTTCTAAGAGACAGTCTCAAAGAACACTTCTTTGTCCTCTAGCTCTTACAATCTTTCTTTCCCCTCTTCTGAAATGTTCTCTAAGACTTAGCTTGCTGTGTTGAAGATGTATCTGTTGGATCTGGTCTCCCCACAGTCCATTGATCTCAGTACAGTGTGTGGTTGTGGTTTTCTTTAATGGTTTATATTTTCAAAGCCAACTTGGGGAGGAGAGTGTTTATTGCATCTTGCAAGTTTAGATTTTGTTATTAAGAAAGCCAGGGCAGCCGGGCAGTGGTGGCGCACGCCTTTAATCCCAGCACTTGGGAGGCAGAGGCAGGTGGATTT
>NC_045030.1:103297390-103305096 GCF_008632895.1 Mastomys coucha | reverse complement strand
AATCCAAATACAAAGATGACATCTGGTGTGGTTTTGTACATTTTGGCCAACTTTTCCCGAATTTCTGTGTTCGGTACTGTTGCCTTCCCAGGATGAAGGACATCAATGACCATCCCCTTCCTCTGAAGCAGACAGTTTGTCATGAACTTCCTGGTCCTGATGGTTACTGTGTTATTCATGATGGCTATGGAGTGGGAGCTGCAGAGGAAGAATTCATGTACTTCTAACATGCTAGCTTCTGTTGCCTCTAAAACTCTTACTATATGACTTAAGTTTTTCTTTCTTCAACACTCTTCCTTGTAAAGTATTTCAATGCTGCTTGTTTGTGAAATGAAACCTCAGACAAGTCCAAAGTGCACAGAGATGTAGAGCAGGGAGATTAGAAATTTGCATGAAGGCTTTATTAAAAAATACCCATTTGCCCACCATATTAATTCCCCAAAGGGAAAGAAAACAGGATTGAAAAAAATGTTTGCTCTCCCATTCACATGCAATGCTGTTTACAATAGACTTGGAGCAACCTAAGTCCTTTTCAATAGATGAATGTTAAAACTAGGTATGTGCATACAATGAAATGGTTTTAAGCCTTGAAATAAAAGAAAACACTGCTAATAATCACAGCAAAAGTGAGTATTCAGGATATTCTGCTTTAGAGAAATTAAAAATAGACTAAGAGAATTCACTTTTGTTCATGTAAAACTTGATATTGTTAAAATGCTAAATTGATCTATTAATCTAATGTAACATCACAATTTTTAGTCTTCCCCCCTACCAAAACTTGACAAGGTAAACATAAATGTATATGGTGAGTTAGATATATTAATGCATGCTTGTAATTTCAGCACTTAGGGAGCAGAGGCAAAAGTGCTGCAAATTTGATGTTGTCCTGGGCTCTCTATATAGTTTAAGGTCAGCCTGGGCTATAGAGTGCAACCTGATCTCAGAATCCAAGCAAGTATATAAACTATGTATAGAATTGCAAAAGTATTATAATAGCCAAAGTTATTTTGAAAAAGAAATGATGATGGACTTGTAATTTACAGTAAAAGTTAATTCAAGATGTGGTAATCAAAAAAGCATGATGATATGGTAGTAAGGACAATCATGGGCAGGTTGATGAAACAGAAAGTCTAGAATTCCTTAACATCTATGGTTCTAGTGAGTTTAAAGATTTCTAGGCCAATCAAGGGCAAAAGAAATGAATATAAGTTTTGTTTTGTTTTGTTTTGTTTTGTTTTTGTAGCCGAGCCAAGGCTCATAAGACAACATAACAAATTAGCTCAAAGAGAGATACATCAACCTCCATTGAAGCCTAAAAATATAAATATTTAAGAATGGCACAGGAGGAAGTCTTTGATACTTTAGATTACATGGATTTCTTATGACAGTAAACACAGTCCATTAAAAAAATAGTTGGTCTGTGAAGATGCTGCAGGCAGGCAGTAAAGTGCTTGCTGCTCAAACAGGAGGACCTATGTTCAGATCTGCAGCCATCTACATGAAAGTTAGCTACTGAAGTATTGGGGGGAAAGAGATAGCAAGATCCTTGGAGTCTGCTGGCCAGCCAGTCTAGCTGAATCAGTGAGTTCTGGGTTCAGTGAGAGACTTTTTCTCAAAAACTAAGTAGAGAGTAATTGAGGAAGACATCTGATGTCTATCTCTGAGATATATATATATATATATATATATATATATATATACACACATATATAAATATATAATATATATATACTGTCCAATTATGCATATATTTTTGGACACATATGCACAAAAATGATAAAAATTAATCTTATCAAAATTAAAAGTATTTCAAAAGCACCATTATCTTAGTCAGGGTTTCTATTCCTGAAAAAACATCATAACCAAGAAGCAAGTTGGAGAGGAAAGGGTTTATTCAGCTTATACTTCCATGTTGCTGTTCATCACCAAAGGAGGTCAGGACTAGAACTCAAGCAGGTCAGGAAGCAGGAGCTGATACAGAGGCCATGGAGGGATGCTCTTTACTGGCTTGCTTCTCCTGGCTTGCTCAGTCTGCTCTCTTATAGAGCCCAAGACTACCAGCCCAGGGATGGCACCACCCACAAGGTGCCCTACCCCCTTGATCACTAATTGAGAAAATGCCCCACAACTGGATCTCATGGAGGCATTTCCTCAAAGGAGGCTCCTTTCTCTGTGATAACTCCAGCTTGTGTCAAGTTGACACACGAAACCAGCCAGTACAACTATTTTATTGGGCACTAAAAGATATGTAACATACCGATCAAAATTATCAACATTTTTTTGTCCATTGATCCATCAGTGAACACTTGGGTTATTTCCAACTTTGAAAAAGTTTTTGTATATGTATGTAACACATGTGTCTTGTGTATGCAGAGGTCAGAAGAGAAAGTCTGATGATCTGGAATGGTAGTTATAGGCAGTTCTGATCCACCATGTGGATGTTGAGAACCAAACCTGGTTCCTCTAGAAGAGCAGCAAGTGCTCTTACCTGCTAAGCCATCTCTCCAATTGTTTCTAGCTTTTTGCTAATGTACCTGTGCTCCCCTGGAAATGGGTATGCAAACATCTGTGACTGCTTTCAAGTTTATATATATATATATATATATATATATATATATATATATATATATTCAATATATCTATACATAGAAGTGGACTTGCCTGACCACATGATAATCATATTTAATGTTTTAAGGTATTGCTATACTGATTTCCACTGTCCTTACTTTTATGACCACTTGCTATTTTCTGTATTTTAAGCTATCCCAATAGGTATGAAATTGTATCTAGTTATGATTTTGACTTATACTTACATAATTAATGATACTGGTCATCTTTAAAAGCAATTTTTGAAATTTGTATTTATTGTTGGATGGGTGTCATCAAGCTGAGTTCTAAAGAACACGTGTGGAGGCCAGGGTCCAACTGTACAGAGTCAGCTCTCTCCTTTACCATTTGCATGGGTTTAGGTATCAGTTTGCCAGGTTTATGCAACAAGCACCTTCACCCACTGAGATATCTTACTGCCCCGTACCTAGAGGAAATTCTAATTTACTGCATAGTCTTCTATTGTATGAATATTCTATCATATATCTAACCCTCTCTTTAGTGCTGATATTTTTATTATTTCCAATAAACTTCAAAACGTCAAGCAAATTCTGTGATTTTAAAAAACAAAATAGTACTTTACATTTGTCTTTTCTTTGTAAAATTCCTAATGGCTTTTTGTTTGGTTTGTTTTGGGTTTTTTTAAGACAAAATCTCATGTAGTTCAAGCTAACCTAGAACTGTTATATGTGGAGGCTACCCCTGAACTTCGGATTTTCCATCCCAGTGCTGTGATTACAGGCTAAAACAATATCACAAAAGGGAGAGTGGAAAGACAGTTTAGGACTGGGGTATTATCCTATATGCTCACTAGACACATAGCTGGCTCTTTTACAACAGGCTTCAACACCCACACACCCACACACCCACCTACCCCCACACACACTTTACTCATCTGGCATCTCTTCTTCATCAGGAAATATGAGAATTTTCCAATTTAAAATCATACAGGTTGTGAAAAATACAGAAACTAGAGTACAGAATATTTAAACCACTGTCAGTTACATCATCCAAAGGCCACCTATGCTTATTTTTTTGTAATTTTAAACCTCAAAGGATCTCTTTGTGAGCTCCTCCACCACCCTCCTCTTTTCCCCAGAGCCTCGGGGGTAGACTAACAATAATGGTATGCCTTGCCCATTTTTTTTCATTCTTTGTCACTGTTTCCATATAGCTCTTTTGAAATTATGAACATATAGTATCAGTTGAAAACGGAATGAATGATACTGCATTTCTGCAAAATTCCACAGTGTATAGGGTGGAAGATGAGCCATAGGTGGACGAATCAGCCATATTAGAGAATCTGGGAAGGCTAGTGGTGTTGAAAATTTGATTCATCTACTAATTTACTGGTTCAGGATTTGTCAATCACTACAGCCTGGCAAATGAGATTAGAGATGAGTCCTGGGAGGGAAGGGGTGACGCAGCAAGCTGCATACACTTAAAAAAAAAAAAGCCGAGAGAGAACTGCGTAATCACACTGCGGTACCAGTTCCTCCATTCCCCCGCCCCCGAGTGGCTGGAGCAGCTGCTTGCGGAGGTCTGCCCACTGCAGCTTGCTGCAGTCTCTAGCCTGTTCCTTCAGGGCCTAGAGGCGGCCTCGAGTCTCCGCCCAGACAGCCGGGTTTCAATCCTGCTATCCCAGCTTCAGCACCGCCTTTTATCCCCGCTGCTTGCTGCCTGCCATCACTCCAGCAGTCCAGCCGCCGCTGCCTCTTGGTCCATCTCTGCCAGATCATCCCGCATCTGCTATATTGGTGAGTCTTCCTGAGGAGGTCAGGTCTTCTGATCTGCGGGCTTAGCCACCATAAGTGCAGGCGATCGTTTGAAAACAATGGCTGAGTCAGTCGACCATAAGGAACTGTCTGAATCCAACCAAGAAGAGCTTGGTAGCCAGGTAATGGCGGAGGGGCCCGGGGGAAGTCAGGACCACAGTGAAGGTGCCTCCACTGAGCCTGGAGATGGCGGGCAACATGGTGAAGAAACCGTGGCTGCTGGAGTAGGGGAAGAGGGAAAAGGTGAAGAAGCTGCTGCAGGGTCTGGGGAAGATGCTGGGAAATGCGGAGGCACTAATGAGGGCTCAGACTCAGACCGTCCAAAAGGACTTATCGGTTATCTTTTAGATACCGACTTTGTTGAAAGTCTCCCAGTGAAAGTTAAGTGCCGAGTGCTAGCTCTTAAAAAGCTTCAAACAAGAGCTGCCCATTTGGAATCCAAATTCCTGAGGGAATTTCATGACATTGAAAGGAAGTTTGCTGAAATGTATCAACCATTACTAGAAAAAAGACGACAGATCATCAATGCAGTCTATGAGCCCACAGAAGAGGAATGCGAGTATAAATCGGACTGTGAGGACTATTTTGAGGAAGAGATGGATGAGGAGGAAGAGACTAACGGCAACGAAGAGGGCATGGTGCATGAATACGTGGATGAAGATGATGGTTATGAGGACTGTTATTATGATTATGATGACGAGGAAGACGACGAGGAAGAGGAAGACGGCAGCGCTGGGGCCACCGGAGGAGAAGAGGTTAACGAAGAGGATCCTAAGGGGATTCCGGATTTTTGGTTGACTGTTTTAAAAAATGTTGAAGCACTCACTCCGATGATTAAGAAGTATGATGAGCCTATTCTGAAGCTGCTGACAGATATTAAAGTGAAGCTTTCGGATCCTGGTGAGCCTCTCAGCTTCACACTCGAATTTCACTTCAAGCCCAATGAATATTTTAAAAATGAGCTGTTGACAAAGACTTATGTGCTGAAGTCAAAGCTTGCATGCTACGATCCCCACCCTTATAGGGGAACTGCCATTGAGTATGCCACTGGCTGCAACATAGATTGGAACGAGGGGAAGAATGTCACTTTGAGAACCATCAAGAAGAAACAGAGACATCGCGTCTGGGGAACTGTCCGAACTGTGACTGAAGATTTCCCCAAGGACTCGTTCTTCAATTTCTTCTCTCCTCATGGGATCAGCTTAAACGGAGGGGATGAAAATGATGATTTTTTACTTGGTCATAATTTGCGTACTTACATAATTCCAAGATCAGTGTTATTTTTCTCAGGAGATGCACTTGAATCTCAGCAGGAGGGTGTAGTTAGGGAAGTTAATGACGAAATTTATGACAAAATTATTTATGATGATTGGATGGCTGCAATTGAGGAGGTTAAAGCCTGTTGCAAAAATCTTGAGGCATTAGTAGAAGATATTGATCGTTAAAGCAGGGTAGATGCTTCTGAAATTAACTGCTCTACATGCAGTTACTGAAGACATAAGCAGTTAATATTGTCTTGTGTTCTGCATTTTTTCCTGTCATGCCAGTTTAAAAATTCAAATACTAATTAATCTGACCTTGCATCGTAGTGGTATGATGTTTTCAAGACATGTAGACTGTGATAAATGATTAAAGACATTAATATAGTGTGTAGTATAATTCTTCTGAAGTCCTTGTGCCATGTATCTATTAATCTGTGGCTGTGAATAACATTAGAAGTGCTAAATGAGATTATTTGTTTGCAAAGAAAATATTGGAAACCTACCTAAGAGTGCTTTGCTATTTTTCCCCTTATCTTCTTAGTGCTTTAGCCAATTGACTTTATTGTGCCTGCTTCATTTTGCAGTAAATATGCAGTAGAATTTAAAACTTGAATGCCTAGGAGGCCTGCATATGGTTGAGAATTTCAGGCAAAATAATATTTATTATTGATAACAGGTAGTGCAAGGCTTCTGATTGTATGTGACTGTGATAAATAATAAAACTCAAATGTATTGAAATTACTGTGTATCATTGACGTGTGAGTTACAGTATTTTCAAATGTTGCAAATATTGTCCTGTGTAATTGTGTAAACTGTGATTACAGTGTACATTTTTCTTTCATAATATACTGAATCATTCATTGAATGGACACTTCACCATTTCTGAAAATATATTTCATATTCTGTTCATTCACTGAAAAATAAAATGAATAAAATTTCCTGGTGTTATATGTTTTAAAAATGAACTTTTAGACTATAAAGGCAGTATGTTCATTGGAAGGCACATCAAAATATTAAAAAATATACATTAATTAAAAATCAGAAAAAAAATCAGAAGTCATATTCACCAAAGATGAACACTGTTAATATTTTGGTTTGTTTTCTACAAATTATTTTTCTATAAGATATTCTTATATGTTTATACATATATACAAATTTACCAACACTCCTTAACATGCATATTCCAAAATTATTTATAACTGATCTAATTTTAATTTTCAGATTGAGTTGCAGGGAAACAAATATCCAGTAAATTCATTTCTACTTTATAATGTAAGTACTCTTTACACATAACAGATTCCTATGTGCTATTCTATATGTTAAATTTCTTATCTATCCTTCTACAGTGTTATTTGTGTATATCCCCTTATGACACTGGGGGGCAGCACTGACTGGGGACAGTAGAATAAGCTGCTCAGACTGTCCAGAGATGAATTTGCTTTTGTCCTTTGAGGACACTCAGATGTCTCCCCAAAAGGCCTTTCCTTTTGGCAATCTCTATGAAGAATAACACCTATCCTCTTAGGATAAGGGACCTTCTTGGTCACTTTTGTGTCACACAGGCGCTGTGAGTGCTTACTCTGTTTTGTTATTGCTGCCTAGCTACACTCCCATCCCAAAGGTTTGTGAAGTGATCTCACTGAACTAGAGCCCAAGTGGAACAAAAGCTTTGCTGTAACTTATTCTTCTACTATCTAGTATTGAACATGCTTTCTTTTTTATATTGTGGTCCAGAGAGGTAAGTTTCAAGTACTGCCTATTTTTCTTACCTCTATCTGGTAAAACTGGGAAAAAAAATAAAAACTTTACCTTTTCTATTCTTTTCTAGGCATGACTGTCAAAGCCAAGATCTTCTCCCAGATATAATAATAGATGTTCGGGTGCTTTTCTTTTGAATTGCAGTAAGTGGAAGTATATAGGGAAACAGACAACTTACTACTATAAAGAACTAAGTGATTCTACCAATGTGCATCCTGTAAACACAGACAGCTTCATACTTTTCACGATGATTAATACTGACCTTTGAAATTTACTACTACTCCCAAACTCACCCCACAGGTAC
>NC_045030.1:103295466-103297380 GCF_008632895.1 Mastomys coucha | reverse complement strand
CCAAGAACATAAAAAATACTTTTAAAGCTTGTGGTGGGGGCATTCTCCTGTAATCCCAGCACTGGGAAGTTGGCTATCTGCAGGAGGATCAGGAGTTCAAGGCCAGCTTCAGCTATATAAGGCATTTAATAATAGCTTGGGCTATGTGAGACACTTGTGAAAACAAACAAACAAACATAAGGAACATGAGTGACTCTCCTGCTGTTTTGCAGAGAATGCATAGTGCCTTGCAGCTTCCCATGGCCTTTTCTGTGTCTCTCTGCGCTACAATGGTTAATGTGCTTTGTCTGGATTTACCCGGATAGCAGGCCAGGACCCCATTGCTACAACTTTTATGTTAGTGTCCTGTCAAAGGTATGTAAGGAATGCACCTAGGGTTTATCAAGGGTTTTCAGTCCTCACTTCAGAGAAAGATAATACATACCACAGACAGTAGAATGGATCCATAAGTGTTAGAATACAAAGGAGACTTTGGTCTTTTTGTGCTTTGGTCGAATATTTAAAGAAGTAGGGGGTTGCTATAGATTGGATACTGGCGAAAGTAGGAACCATTTCTTAGTACTAGCTCAATAAATATTAGCCATGGTGTATCTTGGAAAACTAGAAAAATGACTAGCTGTATTTGGTAAAACACTTGACTGGCAAGATTGCTCAGCAGGGAAAGGGACTTGACACTGAGCCTGACGACCTGCATTTGATCCTCAGAACCTACATGGACAGGGAGATAATGCACTCTTGCAAGTTGTGATCTGACCTCCACAGATGTATGTGTGTGCATGCACATACAATATATAAAAAAAGATGCACATGTTTTAGCTTCTGTATGGGAGTATTTGATATTAAGAGTGACATAGTACTCTTTTATTTTGGACATTCTTAGACAAATTAAGTGGCCTAGCTTTGCCTCATTTTATTACACTTCTCAAGTAACCTTATGTAAGGTTATTATTCTACAAAATGAATTATGTCCAACAAGAGACTAACATGGTCAACTTGTATGAACCAGGCCATATTCTTGATACCAGGGATTGCTTTTCATTTTCCTTTTTCCTTCATCTTTATTCCAGGGAAACAATTTGAGGCTCTAATTACTCCCCTAGTTTGATTTATATTTAGTATTAGGGTCTTTCAGGCCTTGAAGTTAGGCTATCAATCTCAGGCCACCATATAGTCCTGTACTAGAGTTTAGGTTCCCAACTATGTTAAAAATATGATTTGGAGGCTGAAGAGATGGCTCAGAGGACCCAGGTTCCATTCCTGAACTTCATGTTAGGCAATTCTCAGCTGCCTCCAGCTTCAGGGGATCTGACATCCTCATCTGACTTCCATGGGCACCTGCACTCATACATGTACATACACACACATAGACATAGGCATATATTCTCACACACAATGTTTTTTTTAAACTTGTGGCTGAAAAGATGGCTGATTGGTTAAGAGCACTTCCTGTTCTTGAAAGGGACCTAGGTTCAGTTCCCAGAAGCCATATCAGGTGGCTCACAATCATCTGTATCTCCAGCTCCAGGGGAATTTATCATCATCTTTTGGTCTCCCTGGGAACTATACATATAGCACACAGACATACATGTATGCAAAACACCTACACATATAAAAATAAATCAATCTTTAAAACATTAAAATATATATATATAATTTCACCTTAATTCTTTTTATATTTTCATTCATCTATTTATTTATTCACTTTACATCCTGATCACAGCTCCCCTCTCCTCTCAGTCTCAATTCACACCTCCTTCCCCCATTCCCTCCTCCCCTTCTCTTTAGAGTCGCAGCAGGACTAAATGCATCCTCTCCTCCTGAGGCTAGACAAGGCAGCCCAGGTAGGGGAAGGGGATCCAAAGACAGTCGACAGATTCCTGATCCAATTGTTAGGGGACCTACATAAAGACCAAG
>NC_045030.1:103286599-103294099 GCF_008632895.1 Mastomys coucha | reverse complement strand
ACTACTGAGGTATTTCCACATTGCCAAGTATATTCATAGCTTTTGATTTGTGTATACTAAGCCCCATATTTATTTGAGGCCTGTGTTCAGTGGCTGCTGTGGTCTGAATAAGAGTAGCCCCTATAGGCTCACACATTTGAATGCTTAGTCATCAGGGAGTGGCACTACTTTCGAAGAATTAGGAGGTGTGGCCTTCTGGGAGTATTGTGGCCTTGTTGGAGGAAGTGTGTCCCTGGGTTGAGGTTTCAAAAGCCCAAGCCAGGCCCAATTTCTCTCTCTTCCTGTTGCCTGCAGATCCAGATAAGGAACTCTCAGCTCTTTCTTCAGTATCAAGTCTGCCCACATGCCACCATGCTTCCCACTATGATGATAATGGACTAAACCTCTGAAACTGTAAGCAAGTCCCAATTAAATGCTTTCTTTTATAAGAATTGCCTTGGTCATGGTGTCTCTTTACAGCAGTAAAAGAGTGACTAAGACAGTGACCAACAAATATATCATGAATCTCATTTTAAATATGTGGTAATCAGAGACAAAGAGAATATAGAAAGTAAAAATTATGTGAATTTATATGCAATCTATAGATATATAACATTTAAGCTTTTAGTTAGTATACAAATATGTACAATATAAAGCAGAAGTTGGGGAATGTTTACATTTTTTTCCACTTTGAAGTCCAAAGTCTTCTCTTGTGCCCACCGAAGTGATCATAGGTAGTATAAAGATTGATGATCATTTCTTGGCTTTTGGCTAAGTTTAAGTAGAGAAGTTCAGGTGGCTACCTAGAGGGAAATAAAAATTTAAGTGGAGTGTCTTAGAAATGGGCAATGAGAGAGGTCTTAGATTAGTTCAGCTTTGATGTAACTAAGATCTCAAGTACCCACAGAATAAGTATTCTTTTGATGAATGAAATATGATTGTGCCTTGGTCCTAGGACAGAATGGGAGCTCAGGTGTGCAGCAAGTATGTACATATACACAAGGAATGGTACATAAAAAGAGTTACTGCTGCCGGACGGTGGTGGTGTACACCTTTAATCCCAGCACTTGGGAGGCAGAGGCAGGCGGATTTCTGAGTTTGAGTTCGAGGCCAGCCTGGTCTACAGAGTGAATTCCAGGACAGCCAGGGCTACACAGAGAAACCCTGTCTGGAAAAAACAAAACAAAACAAAACCAAAACAAAACAAAAAGAGTTACTGCTTGTGACACCTGCAGAGCACGCCCATGTCAATCCTGTAGATACATTTAGAAGACTAGATAATATATGATTATAACATAATCTGCAAGGCACAAAACACATTCCAAGAATAATTTTGTGTTTTTGAAGAAACTGAGGTCACTTTTGTTTTCTTGGAGCTCTCTCACAAGCACTCAGAATTCTCCTGTACAATTTCATTCTTGTACTGTTTTGACAACAGTTCATCATTGAGGAAATTCAGGGCAGGAACTCAATCAAGAACTGAAGAACTGGCTCACCTTCTGGATTGTACTCTGGATCATGATTAGCTAGGCTTCTTAAACAATCCAGACTTACTTGCCTAGGGATGGTGCTGCCAACCATGGGTTGGCCCCTCTCATATCAGTCACTGGTCAAGATAATTTCTCACAGACATGGCCAGAGCCAACCTGATCCATTCAACTCCACAGCTGAGAACTCCGTCAGATGACTCTAGGCTATTTCACCTGACAGCTGCAGCTACCTAGGACTCCTTATTACTTGTCAGCCAGACACAAAAACACACCACTTACAGCCACAACCTTTCAATTCTTGTCTCTAAGATCTCACGTAAAGATCAAAATGTAAAACACAATTCAACTTTTAGATTTGAATTTTATGCTTAAGCTTTTGACTTGCATGTATGTCTGTGTACCACATGCATGCTTAAGTGTGATGGTTGTGAACCACTGTGTGGGTGCTGGGAACTGATCCCAGGTCCTCTGCAAGAACAAGTGCTCTTAACATCTCAGCCATCTCTCTAGTCCCCAACAGCCCAAATTTTATAAGTTTCACAATCTAAAAGTTTTAATATTTGAAAAGTACAACATCTATTTCAATATCCAAAGCCTCAATTATAGAATACTGCAAAATAAAAACAAAATGTTACAGAATTTATTATTCCAATGACATCAAAGCAACTTCCAAAATCCAGTAGTGTCAATCAAATCCTTTACTTCAATATCTCATATCTGGAAATCACTCATGGTCATCTGGGCTCCAAATCACTACAGTACTCATGCTCTGCCATCTGCAGCACACGCAACTTGTTTCAAACATAAGCTCAGGTTGACTCTATTCCACAACTCTCACCATCCTGGTGAGCAACCCACGCTCCTGGCATCTCCAATATACTCGGGTCTCTTTACTGTTACTGATGCTTCACTTTACCAGTGGTCACTCAGGGTGTCTCTACAGGGATTCCAACTCTGCCCTAAAGTGCCAAGCCTCTGCTGTTCTCTACGACTCCTTCATGCCTTCAAAACCAATGCCATGTGGGTGACCTTACACATTATTTGCCAAGTTCTTTCTGTTAGCTTGTTGTATACCCTTGTCTCCCTTAAGCTGACCCTGAGAAAATACTGCTCAGATTTCATTTTAGTGATGCTGACCTCTTATTAACCACAGCTGATTCTGACTCAAATGGCCCTGAAAGAGTTTTTGCTTCCTTTTGAAGATTTTAAAACCTGGCTTGCCTAATAAGAGTGTTAAGAGAAATGCAGATTATGGAGGCCTGGTTTAAAAACAAGTCCATTAAAGTCTGAGTACTTACCAGCTTTTCTACTTCAAAGGTTTGAAACTTTCCACAGTCTTCCCCATTAAACAACATGGTCATGTCCACTATGGCAACACTTCACTCCCAGTAACAATTTCTGTTCTAGTTTCATCCTGTCGCTGGGATAAACCACTCATACAAAAAGCAACCTACAGAAAGGAAGCTTAAGCTTACAAGTACAAGTCTATCAACAATGGATGTCAGGATAGCACCTCAAGCAAAAATTGAGGCAGAAACTATGAAAGTACACTGTTCACTGACTCACTCTCTGAACTGTATTCTGGCTTGGTCCTTGATTCATGATCAGGTAGAGCTTTTATATATCCCAGGACCACCTGACTAGGGATGGTGCCACCCACTCACTGTGAGCTGAGCCTTCCCATATCAATCATCAATCGAGACAATCTTTCACAGACGGGGCCACTGGCCAATCTTATCTGATCAATCTCACCTGATACTCTCCTCAGTGACTCAGGCTGTGTCAACTTAATAGCTGAAATTTATCAGGACAAGTAATTATGTGTTTTCATTAAATTCTATATTTCAAACTTAACATGCTTTCATACAATCACATTCTTTCTCTATCATCCCCCCCGCCCAACACATATACAAGTATAAGCCTGGATGATCCAGAATGAGAAGCTCAAAGATTGTCAGAAGAAGCCAATATCAATGAGCTCTCAATGTACACAAAAGTGATAAAATGTGGGGTATTTCATGTGTACATGCTTGCCTCTGCATGAATGTGCTTATTTCATTTAAGGATTCACCAGTAATAAGTGCAAATATTCAGATAATTTTTTCTATTCCAAATATTGCCTAGATGTTGCCAAGAATCCTATGGATAAGGGAAGAATCAGTAATCTGTGACGCCATTCCTTACTATGACAAGGTGCTTTTTATTGTGTGTATTAGAAGAACTGAATTGTTTTTCTTTGCTAAGACCCATATTAGCCAATTCAATATGTTTACATTTTATGTCCAAGCATTAAGCTTCCATATTCTTACTATAAATTAATATGGTGTTTGTAGACCATTTCAGTGTTAGAATGGATATGCATAGGATTGACCCACTTTCATTCTTTCTTATATGTATATCATTTTTTCCTGGCACCATTTATCAAGAAGACTGTCTTTCCTACATTTATCAGTTATGGAAGCTTTGTAAAAATCATTTGACCACATATGTGCAGGTTTTTAAAAATTATTTATTTATTATATGTAAGTACACTGTAGCTGTCTTCAGACACACCAGAAGAGGGCATCAGATCTCATTACAGATGGTTGTGATCTACCATGTGGTTGCTGGGACTTGAACTCAGGACCTTCGAAAGAGCAGTCGATGCTCTTAACCACTGAGCCATCTCTCCAGCCCAGGTTTTTTCCTGGTCTCTATATTCTACTCCATTTGTCTATGAGTCTGTCTTTATGCTAGGCCCATGTTGTTTCATTTATTGCAACTTTATAATAAGTTTGTCATTAGGAAGTGTAAATCATAGAAGTTGATTTTTATTTTCAAACTTGTTACCCTATTTAGGGATTCTTTGAGACGCCATGTGAATTTTTAGAGTATTTTTCTATTTCTACAAAACCATCCATGATATTTTTATAGTGATTGAATTTATTTACTAGATTGTTGATAGCACTGTCATTTTCACAATACAGGTTATTACAGGTCATGAATATGGGATGTCTCCATTTATATTCCATCGAATTTCTTTCAGTCCTGTTCTGGAATTAATAGTGTACAGGTTTCCTGCTTTGTTAGTTAAATTAATTCTCAAATATTTTATTTTTTCTAATATTATTATGAATTGAATTGTGGGATTTTTAATTTATTTTTTGATTTTTTTATTGTTAGTGCATGGAAATGCAACTATTTGATTGTATATTAGAACTTTACTGAATTCTGTAGTATTTTGTGTAACATTTAGGAGTTTTCATATATATTATATGATTTATACATTTACTTTTCCCTTTCCATTATTGAAGCCTAGAATTTTCAGGTTTTTTACTGATTATTTTTCTCATTTTTTAAAAATTTACTTTATTATATTTCCTCCTTTTATTAAAAATAGATTTTTTTCTCAAACAATATATCCTGATTACAGTTTTCCTCCTTCTACTCCTCCCAGTTCCTCCCCACATTCCTTCCCATCTGGATCCCCTGTGTATCTCATTAGAAAAGAACAGGCGGTCAACCTGGTCTACAGAGTGAGTTCCAGGACAGCCAGGGATATACAGAGAAACCCTGTCCCAAAAAAACCAACAAAACAAAACAAAACAAAACAACAACAAAAACAAAAAACAAAAAAGAAAAGAACAGGCTTCTAAGAGATATCGATAAAACAAAACAAAATAAAATATAATAAGATAAAACAAAACCCAGCCCATTGAAGTTAGACAAGGCAACCCAATAGAAGGAAAAGAGCCCAAGAGAAGGCACAAGAATCAGTGACCCACTTATTCACACTCTCAGGAATACCATGAAAATAAAAATACTAATACATGCAGAAGACCTGGTGCAGACCCATGCAGACCCTGTGCATGCTGACTTAGTCTCTGTGAGTTCAGATGAGCTTTGCTTGTTTGATTTAGACGAACTTGTTTTCTTTCTGCCTTCTTTTCTGTCAGTTTTCCTGAGCCCTGAGGGAAGGGATTTGATGGAGACATTCTATTTAGGGCAGAAGAATAGCCTCTTCTATCACTCCCTGCCTGTTCTTTTGAGGCTGGATCCCTCCCACACCCATGGCTCACATTTTCTCTGCTAGTCTAGAAGCTAGCAAGTGTCTCAGTACTTTTTCTGCTTCAAGGCCAGGGTTATAGGTATGCATTGGATGCCTGTCTTGTTACATGAGATCCAAGCTTCAGTCTTCATGTTTGCTCAGTAAAAGCCCTAACATGACTTATCTATCTAGTCCATGTATAATATTTTAATGGTCACAGAATTTAATTTGATGAAGATTTTAATGCCAGCACTTTTAAGGAATACTGATCTGCCATTTTCTTTTCTTGTAATTTGTGTTTGTTGTTTTGGAATCTGTTTCACACTGTCTTTATAAAACAAAGAAACAAGTTTACTGTCCTTTTTGGATACTGTCCCTTACTTTATAGTCCAGACTAGCTTTGAATATGTGCTTTTCCTGCCTCAAGCCTCCAGAGTGCAAGGATTACAGATATGTTCTACCATATCTGGGACTTCTTCATTTTCTAGGAGTTTTCTTCTTAAATGTTTGGTAGCACTCATATGAAGACATCTGTACTGGCTAGTTTTTGTTAACGTGATACAAACTAGAGTCACTTGGGAAGAGAGAATCTCATCTGAGGAACTACCTCTGTGATATTGGCCTGTTGGTATCTCAGTGGGACATTTTCTTAAGAAATGATTGATGTAGGAAGTCCTGTGCACTGTGAGTTGTGGCATCCCTGGGCAGGTGGGCCTGAGCTGTATAAGAAAGATAGTTGGGGCCCCAACTTAGTATGCCTACCCCTGCTGGTGCTACCTCCAACTTCTAGGCTCCAGGCAATATGTACATCACCTGCCCACAGCTTACAGGGTCCTTCTATGCCACATACAACCTCCCTGTCCAGTCAGATTCTTCACATCTTGCGCTAAGGTCTATCCAGTTGAGTCTGCCTGATCCTCCCTTCCACTCTCGCCATACCTAGCCTGAGTCCCATGTCTGGCCACTGGTACTTTGTGCTATACCCACCCCCCCAACATCCAGGCTGTAGATATGACTCACACTTCCAAACTACAATCAACAAGCCACTTGCAAGCCACATCCAACTTTTCTGCCCAGCCAGGTCCTGTAAATCTTGTGCCATGGCCTAGCTTGGAAAGTATGCTTAATCTTCCCACTATAAAATCTCTCCAAATCCCAAGATCTAGCCTGGATCCCACACCTAATACCCCAGCTTAGTATGGCCACCCCTACTTGCATAGTCTGCAACCTACAGGTATTTGGCTACTACCCATGCTGTCTTCCCGTAGCCAAAAGATCCCTTGCATGCCTGTCCCAACCACTCAGCCAAGCCAGGTCCTGCACATCTTGTGCCAGGGTCTAGGCAAGTGATTACACCCAATTCTCCCTTTCACGCACCTTCTCAAAACTCCAGATCTACCTCCAAATTCCATGCTTGGACCGGGATGCACATCCTGCACTCCAAGCCAGCCCCTTTTCTGCCTGACTTCAATCTATCTTAGTCACATATAACCTTCAGGCCCATCCTGGCCTACAGATCCTGTGATCTGGTTCAGCCTGGTGTGTTCATATCAGATGTAATAAAAGACTAATAAATAGAACTAATAAAAGAAGTGCCTTTGGCCATGTTGCATTTCAAAAATATAAACAATATAAAAGATCAAGTCAGTATTGATACATCCTAACCCAGCAGTCCTATAGAAATGTTCTCTAATGAGAGTTATGTAGATGAAACACAGGATGTAGATTTTTTTTCCAACATAGTATTTTTTTATTGATCATTTAGGAATTTCACACAACACACCCTCATTACACTTGCTTCTCATCCCTCCCAGGTCCACCCTTCCTTCATTGTGCCCTTTTTTGTCAAAAGAAAAGAATATGCCGCCGGGCGGTGGTGGCACACACCTTTAATCCCAGCACTTGGGAGGCAGAGACAGGCAGATTTCTGGTTTGTAGGCCAGCCTCGTCTACAGAGTGAGTTCCAGGACAGCCAGGGCTACACAGAGAAACCCTGTCTCGAAA
>NC_045030.1:103283762-103286001 GCF_008632895.1 Mastomys coucha | reverse complement strand
CCTTCCTTCCTTCCTTCCTTCCTTCCTTCCTTCCTTCCTTCTTTCCTTCCTTCCTTCCTTCCTTCCTTTCTCTTTCTTTCTTTCTTCCCCCCACCCTCTCTCTGTCTTTTTTTGAGAGGGGCATGTTGTCACAGAAGCCTTCAGTGTCTCTTGTTCTCGATTATGAGTGTACAGTCATGAGCACCACTGCAAGAGGAGCTTCCTTGCCCGTAACAGTCAGCAGCAGCTTAGATCATGGACTTCCACATGGCTTCCAGTGGCAGCACAGACCACAGACTTCAACATGGCTTCCAGCAGCAACATGGATCGTAGACCTCAACAGCTTTGATCACAGACATAAACATGGTCTCTGGTGGCAACACAGACAGGGGACATCAGTATAGCCTTCAGCAGTAACAGGGACTATAGCATCAACATGGCCTCCAGAGGGAGCACAGACTACAGACATCAACATAGCCTCTGGCAAGTAACATGTACCACAAACATTAACATGACTTCAGTAGGTAGCCTAGGCCACAGACACCAACATATCATCTGACAGTAACAAAGACCATGGACATCTACATGGCCTCTGGAAGCAAGTTGGACCTTGGAAGTCAACACAGACTGTGGTGCCAGCACAGACCATGACACCAGAATGGCCCCTGGCTATAGCATAGACTATGGAGGACTTTTGAGTAGTCGTAAACCAGAAAATTCATCAACTTTCCTCTTGGATATCTTGTTGCTTAAAGCCAGGGCAATTGTGTGACTGGGCAGTGCATCTGGGGGTAAAACCTATGTGAGTTTCAGGCTTCTGCACACCACCCTGAAGGCTTTACTCAGTAATAGCATACTCATTTTCCCAGTGCAGCTGTAATTCTATACCTGTCAGTTTCCTCTAGGCATCTTTTTAGTTCTGCCTCTCTCCCCTGCATTAACTAGCCCTCCATTCTGCCATCTTTCTCACCTCTCCATTGTATATTCATCCTTCAAAGCGGGATTACAAACTGTTGTATATATGTATATATCTCCCAAATAATTTTAAAAGCAAATATGTACTGCAATGAGTCATTGGTCTGGTTCAAGATTTCTGGTTTCTGAAGCACCATAATACTCGACTATTGCTGAGACTCATCTAGAATAACCTTTTGTTGCCCAAAGTCAGGGTGATCTTGTTGCTGGGTCTGTATGAGACAAGGCAAGATCTGTACCAGGTCCAGGCTATTGTATACCTTTCTTTCCTCAGTGTTGACTTCGTGGCCAACTCACCCAGCATGACCTTTATGCTTGTAGTCTGTGGGCAGTGCTATTGGCTCCCTGCTGTTCTCCCCCAGCAAAGTGAGCTGTGTAAGCTACAGCAACAGTGGTTCCATGTAGCTCCTGGTGGGCTGAGGACCAGGCCAACTTAGCAATGACAAGCTCCTTTGTCTGGAGTAGCCCCATACCCGTTGTTACTGCAACTTCTCTGGTTTTACCACTCTGTTAAGCACGTGGCTCCACTCTGCCTTCTTTCTTTCAAATTTCATGAGAAAACTTTTTAAAGCATCTTCCCATAAGATTTGCCTTTTTTAGTTATTCATGAGATACTGTATACTCTGCAGACTCATCCTCTGCTTTCTCAACCCGTGATGCCTCCATGGGTCTTTCAGGCTCCTTACAGCTGCTCCAATGTCCCTTGGGTGTGAACAGCTGCCGCCATCTTGAATCCCAGGATGCAGAACTTAAAAGAACAACAAAGCTGTCTGGGTCTGCTGGTGCCCTGAGCAGACCTTGGGTGCAAGCTCCACAGCCAGTCCCACAACACCCAGAGGAAGCTCCACTCCCAGGTGCTCTAACATGTCCAGGATCAGAGGTGAGGAGGACACAACATCTGTCCCAATACCGGGAGTAACTAGGACCAGCAGGACCCAGGCACACAGGAACTCTGCCAGCCCAGTGGCTCGAGTTGCTTCTGGTCTGTCAGGGCCTGCTGGTGCCCTGAGCAGACCTTGGGAGCAAACTCTGCAGCCAGTCCCAGAACACCCAGAGGAAGGTGCACTCTCAGGCACTCTAACAGGCCCAGGATCACAGGATCCCAGAATCACAGGATCACAGAGACAGCTTGACTCTGAGGAGTTCTGACACAACCAGGATCATAGGAAGGACAGGCTCCAGTCACATTTAGCAAGGGCAGGTAGCACTAGAGATAACCAGATGGTGCAGGACAAGTGTAAGAATATAAGCAACACAAACCAAGGTTACTTGGCATCATCAGAAC
>NC_045030.1:103281038-103282990 GCF_008632895.1 Mastomys coucha | reverse complement strand
TAAAGGCAGGCCTATCAGAATTATGCCAGATTTCTCACCAGAGACTATGAAAGCTAGAAGATCCTGGGGAGATGTCATACTGACCCTACAAGAACACAAACGCCAACCCAGGCTACTATATGCAGCAAAACTCTCAATTACCATAGATGGAGAAAACAAGATATTCCATGACAAAACAAAATGTACACAATATGTTTCCACAAATCCAGCCCTACAAAGGATAATAGATGGAAAACATCAACATAAGGAGCAAAAGTACACCCTAGAAGAAGCAAGAAAGTAATCTTTCAACAAATCCACACAACCCTAATTCCACCTCTTACAAAACAACAACAACAACAACAACAACAAAACAAAACACAACAGGAAGTGACAATTACCCTTTCTTAATTCTTGATATGAAAATTAATATTACCAACATATCCTCATCTGTTGAAATCCATAACTATGAGGAATTAGAAATTTGTTGATTTTCATCCAATGGTCTCTCTAATTTGGTAATTGGAGAAATAGGTCCAATATTGTACAATCTATATATACTTTCAGCTTGCTTGTTTGTGACAGTGTCTGGCTGTGTACAACATAAGGGTCTTGAAATCTTGCTTCTCCTATCTCAGCCTCTCTATTAGTAGTATTGTTTATTTCATGTCTTTACACTATACTATGGTTTTCAGTACAGCTTATATATTTCAAAATTATTTATAAACCCAAGGGAAACATAGACAATTTCTTGGGAGGTGGCTTGTAGGAAAGAGAACAACAAAGAGTGAGACTGAATGCTTTGCCTGACATTTGTAGCTCTTGTATCAAGTCTGAAGAAGAGGACTGTATAAGTTACTCTTTTTCTGAGATGAATGCTTTTCATTATTATCACAGCCAATGAACCAATTTCTTATCCTCACCTAATGTCTGTGCCACCCTCCAAGCAGAACCATTGTTCATTGAAACAGTTGGTGAATGACTTTATGGATAGACCATCTTAATACACACACCATTTCTTAAATGAATGTAACCTGTTCTTTGTGGACTGAGAATAAAGTCACTCCCTCAAGTCAAATAGTTTTGACCATAGCAGGAAGTCTGTATCCAAAAATCATGACAACAATTCATTCCTCGGCACAGCCGAACTGTCAACTCTCAGATTAGCTAAGATGGAGGTAAAATTCTTTGGTGATGTGAGGGTCATTGAAGTACAGCCTTATTACAATGAAATCCAATGTCTAAAAATTGTTCTTATTTTGGGTTTGTACCACAGCAAGAGCCAAGATTTTAAGCTCTACTAAATATAAAACAAACAAACAAACAAAAAGACTATCTATTTATGTTCATTTAAGAAAATACTAGTAGTGATGTATTATTTTTGAAATATAGTTAATATGTTTAGAGTTATTTAAAATTTATATTGAAAAAAACATGTATTTTCAGTATTGCTGTAGACAAACATCTACATAAGACTGTTAAATCGATTGTGGTTTTATATCAAACAACTTTTATTGTTATAAATATTTTATAAATTTTAAAGAGTATGACAAAAAAGATATTGTAGGTATTGAAGGGGGTCTCTGGGAGGAGTTGGGGTACAAAAGGGAAACAAGAGTGTGATTTAATTCTATTTACCTAAAATATGTTTTTAAATGTTAACAAATTCAGATAAATTGAAATCATGTAACTTTTCTCATCATAATGCAATAAAACTTAAAAAAAATGAACAACAAAAACTTCATCAAAGAGGTCAAGGAATTTAAGAAGATGTGAAGATATAGCTCAATGAACTTAAACAGATTGAATTTAAAAAGAATAAAGAAAAAACAAAAAAACCTCCTGAGTGATGCCGAAGAAAATACAAATGTAAAGCCAATGGAAATGATGTGACAGAGATAATCTGGGACTTGAAAACAGAATTCAACAAAGAAGAAATACTGAAGAGAACTCAAGCTGAAATTAAGATGGAA
>NC_045030.1:103278740-103280879 GCF_008632895.1 Mastomys coucha | reverse complement strand
AAAAAAAAAAAAAAGACCAGCTGTTTATCTCTGTCTCTGGTCCCTAGAAGATAAGTTCCTAGTAATCCTGATGAAAGGAAAACATAAACCGCATTTGTCCCTATTTAAGGACCAGACCTGATTTTGAAAAGAAGACCATAAGGTACCAGTTCCAGAAACAGACCATAAAATCCAGAAACAAGGTCATAACCCCCCTCCCAAAGAACAGCCTGGGGGTAACCACAAAAATGGGGAAATATCTTATCTCAGGATGGGCCATTTGCTCTGGCAGCCCTATCTCATCCTATGGTTAAATGATCATCACATAGAATTGTAGACCACTGACCACTTGTGACCCCCCCTAGTACCCACCAATGAAATTTTAGGTTTCCTAATCCTTCTAGAGTGTTACCTCAGTTCTCTATAAGAAAGCCTTCATGCCTTTGTCTGGGGTGGACATTTTTTTGCTTCTGTAATTTGCTTACACATATACCCAAAGATTGTTTTGAGTTGCCTTAATCACTTAGCTTAGCAGAGCAGAACAGTTTTACTTGGCTTACATAGATACTGAAGGTCTTTGTGTGGTTTTGCCTTCAAAAGTCCTTCCTAGGGCTCACAAAATCCATAACAAAAGCTTATCAAGTAGAATAATTCAAACAGAAGATAGAATATCAGGGCTTGAAAATAAAGTAGAGAACTAGACCAAATAGGCAAAGAATGTGAAAAAGGGAAAAGAAACACACAAAAACAGAATGTCCATAAAATGTGGAACATCATAAAAAGGCCAAACCTTTGAGTTATAAGAATAGAAGAGGATGAAGAACCCCCAAGTCAATGAGGTCATGGAAGAAAACTTCCACAAATTAAGGAAACACTTACACATATAGATAAAAGAAGCATTCATGCTCCATCTTCCCACTGCCTCTCTTCCACCTCCATTAGACTCCTGAACCCTACAGATAAGCTTCCCTTCCCCCTCTCATCTTCCCGGCTCTCTGAGCTCTTGGGGCCAAGCCAAGCTGCCTTGGGCAGCCTCCTATCTCAGGAGGACCTCCATTCTCTTGCCACATCTCCCCTGCCTCCATCAGACCTGAGACTCCTGAAACATAAAGAACTGCAGGTCTGTAACCATACACCCAAGGATATCCATCCTTGGGATACGCCATACCAGGACCATTGAGGTTGACCTCCTTCCCAATACCTACTACAACAAGAATGTCCAGGGACCAAAACCATCCAGATGGCTAAAGGATCTCAAAAGTATACAATCAACAAGAGCCAGGGCAATATGACACCTCCAAAGCACAGCTACTCTACTACAGCAAGCTCTGGATATCCTAACACAACTGAAACATAAGAAAATGACCTTATATCCAATATTATAAAGATGTTAGAGGCCTTTAAAGAGGAAATGAATAAACCCCTTCAAGAAATACAGAAAAATACAATCAAACAGGCAGGGGTCTTTAAAGAGGAAACAAATAAGTCCCTTAAATATATATAGGAAAATTCAATTAAGCAGGTGAAGGAAATGAATAAAACTGTGTGAGACCTGAAAGTGGAAAGAGAAGCGATAAAGAAAATACAAACTGAGGAAATCCTGGAGACGGAAAAACCTAAGGAGAGAGGTGAGGAGTGATGGGTTTGAGTCTCGGCAGGACGCATTTGCAGACACCAGGCCCAGACAGTTCCACGAGTAAGAGGATTAATTGAGAGGGAGTAAGGGGATAGCGGCGGCGCAGAAAGAGAGAGGGGAGAGAGAGAGAAATGGAGGAATTGTCTCATATATACAGGCTGTGACGTAGTAGTCTCAGGTAAAGGTGGGAGCTGAACCCAATGGATCCTGGGAATATGGTGGCCGTTGTCCTGGCAACAGGTCTGTGGACCCGCCCATATCTGCCACAGGTTCTGGATGCTAACAAGGAGGACACAATATCTGTCCCAACACTGGGAGTAACTGGGACCAGCGGGACCCAGGCACTCAGGAACTCCACCAGTCCAGTGACATGGGTTCCTTCCAGTCTGTCTGGGCCAGTACTCTGAGCAGACCTTGGGCGCAAATTCTGCACAACGCCCAGAGGAAGCTCCACTTCCAGGCACTCTAACAAGCCCAGGATCACAGGATCCCAGAATCACAGGATCACAGAGACAGCTTGACTC
>NC_045030.1:103269598-103277885 GCF_008632895.1 Mastomys coucha | reverse complement strand
CAAAACTCTCAATTACCATAGATGGAGAAAACAAGATATTCCATGACAAAACCAAATTTACACAATATGTTTCCACAAATCCAGCCCTACAAAGGAAAATACATGGAAAATACCAATAAAAGGAGCAAAACTACACCCTAGAAGAAGCATGAAAATAATCTTTCAACAAACCCACAAAACCTAATTCCACCTCTAACAACAAAAATAACAGGAAGTAACAATTACTTTTTAAGTATCTTAATATGAAAATTAATATTACCAACATATCCTAATCAATTGAAATCCAAAAATATGAGGAATTAGAAATTTGTTAGCTGTCATCTGGTGGTCTCTCTAATTTGGTAACTGGAGAAATAGGTCCAATATTGTACAATCTACTTTCTGTTTGTTTGTACATGACAGTGTCTTGCTGGCTTCCACATAATGGTCTTGAAATCTTGTTTCTTCTGTCTCAGCCTCTCCATTAGTAGGATTGTTTATTTGGTGTTTTTACACTATACTATACTATGGTTTTCAAAACAGCTTACATATTTCAAGAGTTTATACAGCCAAAAGAAACGTAGACAATTACAAACTTGGTTTGTAAGAGAACAACAAAGAGTGAGACTGAATGCTTTGCTTGAAATTTGTAACTATTATATCAAGTTTGAAGAAGATGATTTTATAAGTTACTATTTCTCTGAGATGAATGCTTTTCAAAATCATCACAGCCAATGAACCAGATTCTTACCCACACCTAATGTCTGTGCCACCCTCCAAGCAGAACCATTGTTCATTGAAACAGTTGGTGAATGACTTTATGGATAGACCATCCTAATACACACACCATTTCTTAAATGAATGTAACCTTTTCTCTGTGGGCTGAGAATAAAGTCACTCACTCAAGTCAAAAAGCTTTGACCATAGCAGGAAATCTGTATCCAAAAATCCTGCCCACAATTCATTCCTTGGCACAGCTGAACTGTCAACTCTCAGCTTAGCTACAATGGAGGTAAAATCCTTTGGTGATGTGAGGGTCATTGAAGTACAGCCTTATTATAATGAACTCCAATATCTAAAAATTTTTCTTATTTTGGGCTTGTACCACAGCAAGAGCCAAGATTTTAAGCGCTATTAAAAACAAAAGAAACAAAAAGACTTTATCTATTTATATTCATTAAAAAAATACTGGTAGTGATATATTATTTTATAATATACAGTTAACAGCTAATATGTTTGGAGTTATTTCAAATTTATACTGAGACAAATGTATGTATTTTCAGTATTGCTGTAGACAAGCATCTACATAAGGCTGTTCAATTGATTGTTGTTTTATATCAAACACTTTTTATAATACTTGTTTTTATTGTTACAATACTTCATAAATTTTAAAGTATATGACAAAATAAAAAAACCAGAAAGGTATTGCATGTATTGAAGGGGGAGTTTCTTGGGGGAGTTGGGGTACAATAGGGAAACGAGAATGTGATGTAATTCTATTTAATTAAAATGTTTTTAAATGTTAATAAATTCAGATAAAAAAAGAAAAATTTAAGAAAGAGAACAGGAAGAACAGATGCAAGCATCACCAATGGAGTACAGGAGATGGAAGAAAGACTCTCAGGCATAGAAAATACAATAGATGAAATTGATACATCAGTCAAAGAAAATGTTAAAGCTAAAAAATTCCTGACACAAAATATCTGGGGTTCCATGAAAAGACCTAACCTAAGAATAATAGTAATAGAAGATGTTGAAGAGTCCCAGCTCCAAGGCCCAGAAAATATTCCCAATAAAATCATAGGAAAAACCTTTCCCAACCTAAAGAAAGAGATGCCTATAAACATACAAGAAGCTTATAGAACACCAATTAAACTGGCACAGAAATGAAACTCCTCCTGGCGCATAATAATCAAAACACAAAATCTACAGAACAAACAAAGAATATTAAAAGAGGTAAGGGAAAAATGTTGGATAACATACAAAGATAGACCTATCAGGAACACACTTCTCAACAGAGTGTAAAAACTAGAAGGACCTGCAACCTCTAAAAAAACCCACAGGTACCAACCTAGACTATTATACCCAGCAAAATTCTCAATCACCATAGATGGAGAAAACAAGACATTTCAAGACAAATCCAAATTCAAACAATATCTATCCACAAATCCAGCCCTACAAAAAATACTAGATGGAAAAGTCTAACCCAAGAAGGATAACTACATCCAAGAAAACAGATGAAATTCATATCAGCAAAACCAAGGAAATCACACACAAGCTCTCTCTGTCTCTCTCTCTAACACACACACACTTGTTAGAAACCTGTTGAATATGGCATTTAAGTTATTTAAACCTGCTATGACAGAGACGCCAGCTCCCAGCAGTGACCCTGCATGATCTCCAAGATGATGGAGCATTACAACAATTACACCACCTGAATTGTGGTAGTGCTAATCACTGGGTAAGAGTGCCCTAGTGCCTCACCTGCTGCCAGGACCCTACCCAAACTGTGGGCAAACAGGCCATTGGCTGTGAATTTCATGAAATGAACCACAATGACCTGACTGCACAAACCAAACAGAACTGAACAGAATTTCATGAACTCAAATGTATTCAACTGAACTGCTCCATTGGTATTGAACTCAATTCTTCCTATACTGGTCTTAAGTAGCCTCTCTTTACTGTCTGTGCTTATGAGAGTTGGGTGTATCCTATCTCTGATTCATTCTGTCAAATCTTTCTCTGATTCATCACTTTGCTCCTCAATTAGATGTCATTGTTTGAGATTAAAGGTGAGGTAAGTGCATGATTTAGCCAAAAGGTGAGAGAAGCCATCATGAATTAGTCAGCTTGGAAGATTAGATTGTACAGAGGTTAGAAGCTTCCTGGGCTAGGCCAATTTCTAGTTAGAACATAGAAAGTAATGCTCTGGGCTCAGCCCAAGTCTTGTATTCGCACAGCTTGGGTATGTCTTCCATCACATCCCATCATCAGAGGAAATAAAAACAACATTTACATGGCCCACTTTTCAGGTATGCCAATTGGCATTCTAGGTAGCCATTTTGCCCCCTATGACAGAGTTTCCTTTTGACTTAGTATTTCAGCCTGTTAGGGGCACAAGGCATGATGTGTTCCCTTCTGTAACTACTTCTAGCTGAAACTAGGGTGTCTGTTGTCAGGGCCCAGGAAGGCTGAAAGGCCAGTCAAAGGCTGGGGCATTGGGTCATTCATCTGAGCATCTAGTTAGCTGACCCAGATGAAGAGAGGAATCAGTCACATCAGCTAGACTGGTTTATATCAGCTATATTGCACAGCTGTAGGTGTTCTTTGGATGTGCTCCCTTGCCAGAGCTGCCATGTTGCTGGATTAAAATTTCTCTACAGGCACAGATTTATCAACAGGTAGATTCATTAACTGAAATAGTTCTATAATATGATAGGGCACTGGCCTGCTTTATGCAGAACAAGGAGGTATGATATGGCTTTAAGAGAACATTATTATTTCTATATAAACAATTTGGAATTGTAATCTGGTTGTAGTCAAGGAAACAGTACAAAAGGGGGGACCTGAGATGAAATAACTATGATTGATGTCCTGTTCATTTCCAGAATCCATCTATGTGGTAACCCTGATGTCAGCCATCCCAGGGCCTTTACCCCTTCTGCTTCTGCTAATTACTGTTGGCTCTTATATTGTTGATACCTTTACTAGATGATAATTCCTATCTGGGTACCATTAAGGTGATGGTTATTAGATCACTTAAATCTTACCAAGACTTCTGATTTCTGTATCTGATTCCTCAAGTGTATTACTATTCAGAAGGAGGCCGAGAACTTTTAGGACTTTTGCATTAAACTTCCTCAATCAGAGCATACCAGGTGCCAGTACTCCTGGTAACAGGATTGGGAATGGAAGGATTCATAGGATTGGAAACTCTTGCACTTGTTACTGGTGATCAGAACTATAAGCTCCCAAGCCAACAGATTTATCAACACCTATCTGAGCTGGAAGCATCCACCAGCTATGTGACTTTCTCTTGGGACTCCATGGTAGAGATCATATTACAGAATGGAAAGGGACTGAATCTGCTCTTCATGCAACAAAGGGGACTCTTCATTGTGTCTCATAAGTTTGGTTATGTTGTACATTCATTTTCATTGAGTTATAGGAAGTCTCATTTCTTTATTATAGCCTCAACCCTAGGATCATTCAGTAGGAAATTGTTGATTTTCCATGAGTTTGTATGCTTTCTGCTGTTTCTGTGTTGAGATACAGCTTTAATTAGTGGTGGTCTCATCCGATACTGGGAGTTATTTCAGTTTTCTGGTATTATTGAGAGTTGCTATGTGACTGGTCAACTTTTTAGAGTGTTCTGTGAGGTGCTGAGAAGTTATATTTCTTTGTGGGGTTTGTGTGTATGTGTGTTTGAGTGAAATGTTCTGTAGACATCTGTTAGGTCCATTTTGTTTATAATGTCTTTTAGCTACATTACTTCTTTGTTTAGCTTTTGTCTAGATAACCTGTCTATAGGTGATAGCTGGGTATTGAAGTCTTCCACTATTTGTTATTTATTTATTTATTTATTCATTCACTTTACATTCTAACATCAGTGCTCCCTTTCCACCCACTACCCCCTCACACAGATCCTCCCCCACTTTCTCCCCTTCTGCTCTAAGAAAGGGGCAGCCACCCCCCTTTGGTTGTGTGCCCCCCTACCTCCTTTCCCAAAGAGGCCAGACAAGGGCGCCCACTTAGGAGAATAGGATCCACAGGTATGCAGCACCTACTCTAGGTGTTGGGACACTTGCATGAAGACCAAGCTGCACATCGCTACATATGTGTAGGGGGCCTAAGTTCAGCCCATGCTTGCTCTTTGTTTGGTAGTTCAGTCTCTGAGAGCCCCCAAGGGTCCAGATTAGTTGACTCTGCTAGTCTTCCTGTGGAGTCCCTATCCTCTTTGGGTCTTCCCAAAAACCCTTCCCCCAACTCTTCCACAGGACTCCTTGAGCCCCATCTAATGCTTGGCTGTGGGTCTTTCTGTCTATTTCTATTGGCTACTGGGTGGAGCCTCTTAGAGAACAGTTATGCTAGGCTCCTGTCTGCAAGCACAACAGAGTATCATTAATAGTGTCAGGGATTGGTGCTTGCCCACCCGTGGGATAGGTCTCAATTTGGGGCAGTCATTGTTCTGTTTTTGTCCCTCACATCTTGTAGGCAGGACATATTTTGGGTCAAAGGCTTTTGTGAATGGGTTACTGTTTTTAGCCCTCCTCTTGGAGTCCTGCCTGGCTATAGGAAGTGGCCATTTCAGGATCCATATTCCCATAGCTCCCTAGGGCTTCCCCCCATCCCAGGTTCCACCTTAGACCCATCAGAATGACTAAGATAAAAACTCTAAGGACAGCACATGCTGTTAAGGATATGGAGCAAGGGGAGCAGTCCTACATTGCTGGTAGGAGTGCAAACTTGTGCAACCACTCTGGAAATCAATTTGGCAGTTTCTCAGAAAAATGGGAATAGTTCTACATCAAGACCCAGCTATACTACTCCTGGACATGTACTTAAAATATGCTTCACCATCCCACAAGGACACTTGCTCAACTATGTTCATAGCAGCTTTATTAATGATAGCCAGAAACTGGAAACAACCTAGATGTCCCTCAACTGAAGAATGAATAAAGAAAATGAGGTTCATTTACACAGTGGAATACTACTATTAAAAACTAGGACATCCTGAATTTTACAGGCAAATCCTGAGTGAGGGAACTCAGACCCAAAAGTACATGCATGGTATGTGCTCACCTATAAGTGAATATTAGCCAAAAAATTACAGAATAACCACATTACAGTCCACAGAACCAATGAAGCCAAATAACAAAGAAGGCCTAAGGGAAGATGCTTGATTCTTTTTTCAGAAGGGGAAATAAAACAGATATTGAAGGTGCAAGGAGGGAGGTAATTTGGTGGGAGGGCAAGAGGGCAGAGGGAAGCAGGTGTAGGGATAGCAGGGGAGAGAGAACAGAAATTGGTCAGTGGGATCTTTAGGATGTGCCAGAAGTCTCTCACTATTAATGTGTGATGTTTGATGTATGATTTCAGCTTCATTATTGTTTCTTTTACGAATGTAGATGCCCTTGTGTTTTCAGCAAAAACTTTCAGAATTGAAATATTATCTAGGTGGAGTTTTTCTTTGACTATGAACTGTCCTTTTCCATATCTTTTGATTAACTTTGGTTTGAAGTCTATTTTGTTAGATATTAGAATAGCTGCACCAGCTTGCTCCTTAGGTCCATTTGCTTGGAAAATCTTTTTCCAACCCTTTACTCTGAGGTAATGTCTAGCTTTGATGTTAAGGTATGTTTCTTGTATGCAACAGTAGGATAGATCCTGTTTGGTGTATCATTCTGTTAGCCTGTGTCTCTTTGAGGGAGTTAAGTCCATTGATATTGAGAGATTTATTACCAATGATGATTGTTAATTCCTGTCATTTTTTATTTTTTATTGTTGTTAGTGATGCTTTTGTGTGTGTGTGTGTGTGTGTGTGTGTGTGTGTGTGTGTCTTCTTCAGATTTTGCTGCTGTGAGATTATTTAGCGCCTGTGTTTTCATGAGTCTAGTTAACTTCCCAGGGTTGGACTTTTCCTTCTAGTGCTTTCTATACAGCGGCACTTCTGGATAGATATTGGCTTTGTCATGAAATATTTCTTCCATCTATGGTGATTGAAAGTTTTGTGGGTATAGTAGTTGGGGATGAGAACCATGTTCATCTTATAAAGATATCTTTAAGATATCTTTCTAGGCCCTTCTAGCTTTTAGATGTAGGTGCTGATTTCTGGGTTTGTCTTTGTTGGATAGGTGTTTTGTTCCTTGGTTTCTCTTTCCTCTTTGGTCATCTGGTCTGTGTGGCTTGGATTTCTGGTGATTGCTGTGACCTCTGAAATTCTTGTTAATTTTCTCAGAATGGCTAGATTACTAGTGGTTCCTGCTATTTACTATAAGTCCCTTCACTTTCAAGCATACTAAAATAGGCTTATACCCTTTTATTTTTTAAATTAAAATATAATTACATCACTTACCTTTCCTTTTCCTACTTACAATCCCTCTTGTATCTTCATTGTATCAAATTCATGGCCTCTTTCTTTGCTATTGTTATATATATATATATATATATGTAATTTACATATATAAATGCATAAATATATACCTACAATTTTGATTATGTAAATTGCTTTTAAAATGAAGCAAATTGGGGCTGAGGAGTTTGCTCAGTCAGTGCAGCAGTGCTGCTTGCACAAGCGTGAGAACCTGGCTTCAAATTGAGCACCCTTGGTCCTTATTACAGGCATGGTGGTTATATGCCTGTAACACTAGTGCTGGCAAGACAGAGACAGGAAGGTACTTGGAACTTTCTAGCCAGCCTGTCTAGCAACATTGGTGAGCTCTAGTTTTAGTGAGAGAACTTGACTCAAAATTTGGAGAGTGATAGAGAAGGATAACCAGTATGTATGCCTGACCCCCACTTGCGTGTGCATTCCATGTAACAATAAATGCACACTGAAGCAATGTAGGCTTCAACTGAGAAAAAGACTAATACTTGAACCCCAACTGATTATTCACATATTACTTGAGCCTTTTGCTTCCAATCAATTTTAAATGAGATGTGGTTTAATCAGATCTACACAGCACAATAGAAGCAATTAGCCATGGAAATGATATCCAATAAGGAAAAACATCGTTTTTGCATCCATTTAACATTTTTGCTATAACTGCTTCACAAGATGGCCTGGGGAACCTACCCACTTTGTGATTAGCTAATATGAGCTTCTTAATCCAAGATAAGAAGACTCTGTCTTCTTTTCCCTCTACTCTCATTTTTTATCCTCTGCCCTCCCTTCTTTCTCATCGCCTAACAGTTTATTTAGTGGAAATCTGCATTAGCTAAAAGTAACATACTTTCTTTAAAAAAAAAAGTGACACTGGCACCATATCAAATATAATACCACCAGTCTTTAGAAACCTGTCATCTAAAAGGGAGGCTGTGAGGCAAAGTGAGGAGAATCCTCAAACCAAATCTATATTTATCATTTTCTTAAACTAAAATTATACTTCTACATATCTAAAAAGCTGCAAAGAATGCATTAACATCTTAACTATGAATTTCTGTTATTTTAAAACTGAACCATAAACTGTTAGAGCTGAAATATCAAAAGCCTTTCCTTAAAATGAACAGCCTTTACTTTTTTTTCCCATCTATACTGAACTACCATGGAAACTTGTCCTGTTTTCCTTATCTTAAAAAGTTTGTAATG
>NC_045030.1:103259203-103269553 GCF_008632895.1 Mastomys coucha | reverse complement strand
AGCCTGGTCTACAGAGTGAGTTCCAGGATAGCCAGGGATATACAGAGAAACCCTGTCTCGAAAAACCAGAAAAAAAAGTTTGTAATGCAAAATGGAATGCCATCTTTCAAATACATTGTCTTAACCCTTCACTAATGCTGGGCCATTAAATATTTACAACTTGTTCTGAATTAGAAGGTAAATGCCTTTCTTTTCTAGCAATTTCACAGTTGAATATCCTCATCTTTGGACTTCAAAATAGCCAGAATAGACAAGAGGCAATTGGCAACTTAGTAACAGTACTCTGACAGAGTGTGATGTAACTGATTAACCAGTACTCATGACACATGAGTTTGGGCACCAGTTACTGTAGGTTTTTCTTTTCCCTCCTCCATTTCATCTCATTCCACTCCTTCTCCAGAAGTATTATTATTTTGAAAAGCCTGTAGTAGAAAATAAAAACTGCCAGGTGATTCTTATCTCTTAAAGATGCTTGTTGTCAATATTTGGGGTTTCTTTCTGCCCTTTTTTTCTTGTCCATTTACATATGAGGCTTTTGAGCTACCCTCCTTGCCTCTAAAACCTACTCTCATCTTCTTTCTTTGCTTGTCTACTTAGTTTTTTCTGGATTCCTTAAGACTTAGAGCACTTTGAAGTGGTTCATACTGATGAGGTTTTTCTCAAACTCCGTGGGTCTAGAAATGTATGGAACTGGTACCATGGAAGTTAAACTACAGGAATAAAGCTTTCAAATTAGATTGACCTCCAATAATCTGAGCCCTGTGTCCCAAATGCTCAGTATCCTCAGCAATAGAGGCTTACTTTTAATCTCTGAGAGGTAACCAAGAGCAACAGCCATAGTCTATCTTGTTTTGGGACTCGGTCTACCCCAACCAACCATTTGAAAGGAGGTTTCTAGTGCCTGATACTAGACTTTTTGTTAGTCTATGGTTCTTGTGTGGAACATTGTCAGGCCTGAGCCATTACTTCCTTATATGTATTTTGTATGAGTTTTTAGGTAAATCTTTAAAAAAAAATTTTTTTTTTTTGAGACATGGTTTCCCTGTATAGCCCTGGCTGTCCTGGAACTCACTCTGTAGACCAGGCTGGCCTTGAACTCTGAAATCCGCCTGCCTCTGCCTCACAAGTGCTGGGATTAAAGGTGTGCGCCACCACTGCCCGGCTAAAAAATTGTTTATTTATATATATTTTATGTATATTATAGTACACTGTAGCTGTCTTCAGACACACCAGAAGAGGGCATCAGATTCCATTACAGATGGTTGTGAGCCACCATGTGGTTGCTGGGAGATGAACTCAGGACTTCTGGAAGAGCAGTCAGTGCTCTTCAATGCTGAGCCATCTCTCCAGTCTATAGGTAAATCGCAAAGATTCCTTGAGGCTTTATTAAACAATCTTGACATTATTTACCCCTTCTTCTCACTGGGTATTGATCTCCCTCATCCCCAATTGGAGCACCCTCTCTGTTACTCTATTTTCTACTTCATATCACTTGTATCCTGGTATTCCTTTCAAGTCCCCTCACTTATTTATGGTCCCACTGTACTTTCCTGTTTTCTGTTGTTACTCCATGTTGTATGCTCATACCTGGGGATTTAGAGCAAGGAATGACAGATGAGAGAAAACATCAGGCATTTGTCTTTTAGGGTCCGAGTTTCTCACTCAATATCATCTTTCCTAGGTCCATCCATTTACCTGCAAATTGCATTTTTTGTTTTTGTTTTTGTTTTGTTTTTTGAGACAGGGTTTCTCTGGGTAGCCCTGGCTGTCCTGGAACTCACTCTAGAGACTGGGAGAGCCTCGAACTCAGAAATCCATCTGCCTCTGCCTCCCAAGTGCTGGGATTAAAGGCGTGCACCAACACTGCCGGGCCTGCATTTTTATTTTTAGACAAATAGAATTCCATTGTTTATATGTACCACAATTTCACTATCCATTTATCTTTGTAAGGATATTTGTGAAGTCATTTAATAGTTCTGCTCATCTGTGACACAAACCACAATAGGTAGTGACCAGTATGACAAACTTTCCTTAAGGTGCAGTAAACGGCACTCATATGTTATTGATAACCACCAGCTGTCTAGTTGGGCTCCAAGCCCACTCAACAGGAGGGAAACAATGTCTGGTACTAGAAACCTAGCCAATTTTCTGGGGCTAGTGAGTTCATGGATCTCAGAAGATAATCTATTACTAGTATAATTCTTGGCTACCTTCTAAATCTTATCTTTATACCTGTAGATATGTGTGGCTATTGCCCCTCATTAAAAAAACGTTCTCTTTCCAGCAAATGGAAATTATCACAAAGTCATAACAGAACTGTGATGGCTATTTTTGGTTGTTAACTTGACTATATGTGGAATTAACTGAAGCCCAAGCAGCTGGCAAGTTCGTTTTTTCACTGGCAGAGAAGAGCCTACTTCTTTGGGATTCTGGCATATACTGAAGACCATCTCAGCCAGCCAGCCTTATAGACCAAACAGCTATCAGATTCTTGGACTTTCTTTCAGGAGACAGCCATTGTTGGCATAGTCAGACCACAGCCTGTCTAATAACTCTAATAACCTAGCCTAATAACTCTTGTTTTAATGTATATAGATTCATTCTGTCCATTCTGTTTCTCTTGAGAACCCCAACTAATACATGGAGACAATGCAGAAATCAGAGGGTTATGGGAAGCCCAGCTCCAATGGATACATCTACAACACGGTTCCTGCATTTATGGCTTAGGAAGTATTAATAAAAAGAAGTCAGAAAGATTTTAAGAGCCAGAGTACCAGGAAGTATGTTGTGAAACAGTCTCTCATAGAAATTGTTATGTAAAAAGATCAGAACAGTGACAATATCAGTGGAAATACTACCACAGGAAGGTGGAAGCTCTCACAGGGTCGTACCCCTGGATAAGGAGCTACAGGCAACTGATGACTGCTGAGGACAGAGAAAAAGGGAGAGAGAGAGAGAAAGAGAGAGAGAGAGAGAGAGAGAGAGAGAGAGAGAGAGAGAGAGAGAGAGACTCTCCAAGAAATAACTCTCCTAGTTGGTTGTCCAATATAGGGTGGTCAAGTCCAAAACCATATATACATGAACAAAAATTGATTGAGGAGATTTTATTTATGTCTTTGTGCATATATATCTATACATAGTGATAATAATCTAAGAATAAGCTACAAGATTGGGAGTGGGGGATATGGAGGGGCTAGAGGGAGTAAAGGAAAAAAAGGCAAGTGATGTAATTATATTTTAAGTTAAAATATATAAAATAACCACAAACTCAACAACACAGGAATGAATATTAAAGGAATTTGAGGAGCTGCCATTACCAGTAAGGTTAGTTGTTGCATGAAGTTTTGCTGCTTATAGCTCTTGTGAGAAGCTTTCTGGAATCAACACTCGACACCAATGAGAGTGGAAGAGAGATGTCACCTCTGTATCAAAGCCAGGACAGCTCCTGAAAGCCAGGTTCAGTTGGCATTCTCACTTATATTCAACAACCACAAGGTGGGGCAAAAAAGCCAGCAAAATTTTACAGCCATTTACGTGGCAGGTTGTTAAGGGCAACAGCCTATTGTTTCATCTCCATTTCCAGCTACTTCTCCTGCTGTTTCTCTGGGTCATTCTGTTTCAGGTCACAAGTGACATCATGCTTAGTAAATAGGCAGTACAAGCAATGCTCTAAGAAAATCACTAAATAAATCAGTAAACTAGAACTAATAATTGGGCTTTTCTACCTTATTCTATATTAAAGCTACTTAGCAAATAGAGTAATGTGTGAAGGAAGGGGAAATTATAGATCATCTTCTGTGCAATTAATTTGGGGCACTTTTTCCTTTTGCCACAACAGCTAATGCAAATGTTCTTTAGTGGACCACTCCAACTCAGCTTTAAGCCTTTTCATGATGATATAGGTCCGGTCCTCTGCTGCTATCTCCATCTTGGGCCAGCTTTTCCAAAAACTGTTTCCTCAGCCCTTCTGCTTTTCTTAGTTCCTCCCATGCCTGGGCCTAAAGCTTACCCAGGGCAAACTATATCTATCAATTCAGCAAATCTTTCCTGGTCCCCAAAGCTAAAAGTGCAAGGGATTGAGAGATACAGAAAGCTTGGCAAGTGATGCAGTTACTGAATGCTCTGACAATCTCAGTGTTCCTGAATGCTGTGATATTCTTTACACTTGGAACTGAATGAAGGCCTGACTCTGGTGGTTAAGGATGCTCTCAAAAGGCTTCAAGCCAAATCCTCTGACCTAGAGGTCAAATACCTCAGGGAATTTCATTTTATCAAAAGGAAATTTGCCAGGATATACAGGCTCTTATTGGCAAAAAGGTGCCAGGTCATCAATGTCTTATATGAGCCCACAAAAGAATATGAGGTGCAAAGTTTATATTATAACTATAGTGAGCAGGCTTAGATGTATGGTTCAAGGATAATTTGGAACATGAAGATTTGGAGGGTATCCTAGTTGCTTGTCTATTGCTGGGAAGAGACAACATGACTGTGGTGGTTTGTATACGTATGGCCTTGATAGACTCCTGAGTGTGAATGCTTGGCCCATAGGAAATGGCACTATTAGGAAGTGTGGCCTTGTTGAAATAGGTGTGGCCTCATTGGGAGAAGTGTGTCACTGTGGACGTGGGCTTTGTCGTCTCATATATGCTCAAGCTTCACCCAGTGTGGAAGACAATTTCCTCCTTGCTGCCTTCAGATCAAGATGTAAAACTCTCAGTTTGTCCAAAACCAGGTCTACCTGCATGTCACCTTGCTTCTTACCATGATGATAATGGATTAAACCCCTGAAAATATAAGCCAGCCCAAATTAAATGTTTTCTTTTATAGGAATTGCTTTGCTCATGTTGTCTCTTCACAGCAATCAGACCCTAAGACAATGACCAAGGCAACTTATTTTTTTGAAAGCATACAGTAGGAGGCTTGCTTACAGAAGTAGCTGAGCTATTTATTACATGCTGCAATAACAACCATGAAGCAGATAGAGAATGGCATTGTGAGCTCTCTGTTGTTCCTGCCACCATGCCTTTGCTCCACCACGATGGACTCCAACACTCTGAAAACATAACCTCAAAGCAACTTATAAATGAAAGTGTTTAATTGGGTTTATGTTTTCCAATTTTGATTCATAATTAGGAGGCAGAGATAAAGAGACACAGTGGAAATGGATCTAGTCTTGTGAAACCTCAAAGTCCACTCCCAGTGACACATCTTGTCCATGAAGGTGCACATTGTAATCCTTCCCAAACAGTTCCACGAACTGGGGACCAAGTATTCAAACATGAACATATGAGAGCCACTCTTATTCAAACCACTACAAATATAATTATGTAAATCAAAAAGTAATAACCTTGTTAAAATAATGTTTAAATTGTGCTCCCATATGTTAGACTGCTAGATGATTGCTAATTACACTTTTAAAATGTACTGATACTGAATCTGGTTAATCCCATCTGTGCTGTTGCCAACAGAGTCTGGATAGTTCTGCCTGTGCTATTCTCAGTCTGGAAGCTTGGTCCAAGCGGCAAGCCCTGTGTTCCAGCCCAGTCTAGTCAACGTGCTTGACTTTAGCCTGCCCAGGTGTGCTGGCTAATTTTTATGTCAACTTCACACTGGGGAGGGAGAGTTTCTTTTGAGAAAATGTCCTTACCAGATTGCATAGAGGTAAGAAGACTATGAAGCATTTTATTAATTCATAATTAATTAGTAATGGTGTGAGTAGGCCCATCTCATTGTGCATAAGTGAAACCCCTGGTGGTCCTAGGGTGTATTAGAAACCAGGATGAGTAAGCCATGGAGAGAAAGCTAATAATGAGCACTTCTCTATGTCTTCTGCTTCATTTTTTACCTTCATGTGCTAGCCTTGAGTTTCTGCTCTGACTTCATTGATATGGAACTAAATACTTCAAATAGACCCTTTACTCCTCAAGTTTCTTTTGACCATGGTGTTTTATCACAGCATTAATGAGGTGGTCTCTGACCAGCATGGCAAACAGAATAACAATCCACATGAGGCAAGAAGGAAATCTGGTTCAACACAGTTCAGTTAAATGGTGTTGGTTCAAATTTTAGAGTATGACCCTGAATGGTTTATTTTAGGCATATTTAAGTATAATATAACTTTGGAAAAAAAGTTTCTTGGAGCAACACAATCCCATGTACAAGGAAGCATAATTATTTTGAAACCCTTTTCAAAGTACATACCACTTCTTCTATGAAGATGGGTTTTAGAGACAGGTTACATGTGTTATCTTAAGGGCCTAGGAAAAGATCTGATGTGGTCTCTGTAGAGGTCATCTGGCCTATTAGCCACTTCCAGTTATATAGATAGCACTGAGGTCGCTTAGACTATTAGCCACTCTCAGTCCTCCTTGTGATAGCTTGGTATGGCCTGGCCTTAAAGATAACACAAAGATCACATAGGCTATTAGCCACTTTCATCCCCAAATTTCTTGGTAGAAAACAAGTTACACATCTTTTTCTTTGAGAAGACAACCCTGCATGTTTAACATTTTTGGTTTCCTTAGTGCTACCTGTGAGTGCAAGGACCTTTTTGCTTCAACACAATAGGACAGAAATTGGTCCCACAGGTGTTTTCTGTAACAGACATGGCCATATGTTTTGGGGGAAGATTTATGGTTGTATTTGTACCTTGGTCTGGGAAAGTCATTGGTTACTTGGAGCTTAATGAGAACTACACTGATCATGTTCCATCAAAGGAAAGGCTATTTCTGAGGGGTCTGACACCGTCCCCCGAAACTTATTAGTAGTAGAAAACACAGCCCCAGAGTGCTATCTGCTTATACACTGATTTGAGGCTATTCTTGTTCAGTACTGGTTTCCATCGCAGTGGTCACAAATTTGAGACAGCCCAAGAAAATACTGGCAAAATATTTGTTGGAAACTTTTAGTAACTGTCTTAGTTAGGGTTTTACTGCTGTGAACAGACACCTTTACCAAGGCAACTCTTATAAGGACAACATTTAATTGGGGCTGGCTTACACGTTCAGAGGTTCAGTCCAGTATTATCAAGGTGGGAGCATGGCAGCATCCAGGCAGGAATGGCACAGGAGGAGCTGAGAGTTCTACATCTTCATCTGAAGACCTCTAGCAGAATACTGGCTTCCAGGCAGCTAGGATGAGGGTCTTAAAGCCCATGCCCACAGTGACTCACCTACTCCAACAAGGTCCCCATCTACTAGTAGTACCACTCCCTAGGCCAAGCAGTTACAAACCATGACAGTAACTTAAATGGTTTGGAATACAAGTTACATGGTTTGGCTACAGAGAATCTCTTTACAAAAGACTGCTGGGGAATGAGATCCTGCTCATTTGCTTTACTTCAAAGAAACAGCTGCAGCACTAGGAATTGCTACAATATGGAAAATAAGATCTATTCCAGACTAAGCTGTTCCAAACTGGGGAAAGATTTTGAAAAAGATGCTTTTGAGCACATAGTAGCACAGTCCATGTCTGTCGTCAGCTGACCTATTGCATTTATAAAGGTGTGAGAAAATATGGGGTGAATACCTGAGACATTTAATAATATCAAACATACAGAGGAACCACTAATCAAGAGATTGTGGGCATTCTCCCGATACTGCATTAAAGGCCTCTGATATTTTAGCTGAGAAGTTTCCTGTTACTGAGGATACAAAAGGCATAGAGTTATTCAAGGAGATGCAGTGGATAGTAGTACTTTGTAGGAGATTATAGAGGGAATGAAACAAAAAATGGAGTATAGAGAATGGGGCCCTCCATTCTGATGAAGCTTTGCTGCAGTAAAGTTAATGAGAAAATAGTTACAGCTATATTGCAACTAATGCCCCAGTGATTAATGTCTTTAAGGAACCCCTTGTCTATTCTAACAAAAGGTCAAAAGGGGGCCAGTTATCTTTACATAAGAAACCAGCAGGGGATTTCATCACACTTGAAGTAAAAGGAGACCTTGAATATAATCACTGTTTTCTCCATACTGTTTTCAAGAATAGAAATATGATCAGTGTCATCCCCACTGAATCCTGTTAGTCTGCCCAGCAGTGAGGAGATGGAACCCGAAGAGACCACCTCCAGTAAATAGACATGGCCCCCAGTAGAGGCAGGGGACCACCCACCTGTCTTCAAAAATTTTGACCCAGAATTGTTCCTGTCTAAAGAAAATTCAGGGACAAAAATGGAGCAGAGACTGAAAAGCCACCCAATGATGGGCATAACTCGGGATCCATCCCATGCACACTCACCAAACCCTGACACTATTACTGAGGCCATATTGTGCTTGCAGCCAAGAGGACATGGCTGTCCTCTGAGAGGCTCTATTAAGAGCTGACTGAGACAAATCAAGATACTTACAGCCAACCATTGGACTGAGGTTGGGGAGAGTTAGGAGAAGGACTAAAGGAGCTCTTTGAGATTGCAACCCCATAGGAAGAACAACAGTCAACTAATCCAAACCCTCAGAGCTTCCAGAGTCTAAGTCACCAACCAAGGCTGCTCCATGGCCCCAGGCATGTGTGTAACAGAGGACTGCCTTGTCTGGTCTCAGTGGGAGAGGTTGCCTAATCCTCTTGAAACTTGATGCCCCAGGGAAGAGGGATGCTGGTGGGGGTGAAGTGGTGGTGGGTGGGTGTGTGGGTGTGCACCCTCTCAGAAGTGGGGGGATAGGGTGAAGAACTCAGGGAGAGAAGACCAGGAAGGGGCAACTTTTAGACTGTAAATCAATAAAATAATTTAATAAAAAAGGAAGATGACCAAAAAAGCTGTTCATTTAATGAACTCAGAAAACCACATTTAATTGAACTAGATGTGGCATCTCATTAGGCTTTATTTAACCTGATTGTTGTACATGGAGTGTGTGCATACATGCATGGGTGTACCTGTGTGTATGTAATACCTGATCATTGAACACACATGTGGACTCCTTGTTTTATGATACATGACTAACAGATTGTTGGTTTATAGACATACTGCCCCTTTTATTTTCTTTCCTTTTTTAAAAAAAGGTTTATTTGTTTTATGTATATGAATGCTGTATCTGCATGTATACCTAAAAGCCGCAAGAGGGCATTAGAATTCATTATAGGTGGTTATAAGCCACCATGTGGTTGCTGGGAATTAACTGGGGACCTCTGGAAGAGCAGACAGTGCTCTTAACCTCTGAGCCATCTCTTCAGTCTAGCCTTTTTATATATACATTTCCTGCCCCCCTCAGTGTTTACATGATCTCAAATTCAGAAACACTTATAACTACATTCATGATTAGTGCTAAAGAAAGCTTTTTAGGGCCCTTTGCTAGTAGATAGTAACTTATTCTGGTGTTGATCTTATATAACTACATATCACACAAAACAAATTTGCTTAAAATTACCATGACTGCTTTAAGTTTATATTTAATGTATATTTTGTACAGATGAGATTATATAAGATATATTTAAAATTTTAGTGATTTAAGTCTCTTTTCAAGTTTTCATAATTATTATAAACATAGATTTTTAAGAAAATACTTGAAATTAAATTATATTATCTTTTGTCCATTAACCAGAAAATAAAACATGGCCTCAAGAAAATTGTTTGTGTTATTGCACACTGGGAAATTATGCTAGGACATAATAGGACTACTATAGAACTACTAACCTCACTGCCCTTGTAGAATGTAAATGACTTATTCTACATTAAAGAGAATAATGGTCCTTATTGCATGTCTAGGCATTGTACATTTCTATGCCTTAGTCATTGTATTGTATTAGTAAAATGACCAATTTGAAAGCCCTGTTCTACAATTTTATATATCAGGTGTTGCAGATAGCTCTAAATATGAACAGGTCATCCTAAACACTAAGGAAAACAGTAAGCAGTATTCACTTTTAGTAATCGCCATTCTATAATCCATGCTAAAATTATCATAAATTGACTTTTTACAAAATTTAACTCAATTGTGAGAGAAACCAACTTGTATCTTATTTGACATAACGCTGATTCCATGGTATGGAACCCCTACTTAATATAGCTTAGATGGCCAAGATCCTGAGACTAGATAGCCTAAGGGACCTAAGGTTAAACCAAATACTACTGTTCTATTAAAGTAACATCTCAATAAAATGACTCCTAATGACATTCTGCTATACTCATAGATTAGTGTCTTGCTCAGCCACCATCAAAAATTTCCTCCTACAGTAGATGGGAACAAATACAGAGACCAATAGCCAGCCAGACAATATGCAGAGAGTGAGAGACCTTGGAACACTCAGCCCTAAATGAGACGCCTCCACCAAATCCCTCTCTTCAGGAGTCAGGGGGCCCTGCAAAAGAGGAGGCAGAAAGAGCGTAAGAGCCAGGGAGATGGAGGACACCAAGAAA
>NC_045030.1:103247192-103258157 GCF_008632895.1 Mastomys coucha | reverse complement strand
ACACACACACACACACACAAAACAACTACAATAAAATGTTGGTCAACTACTACTGAACGTGACTGGTTGATATACCTAGTGTTGCTACATTAGAGAAACTGATTTTCCCTCTCCTAGCAGGTATAAGGGACAGTTCAATTGTTAACCTTTACCCTTGTGCTAGGTTTTCATTCATTCATTCATTCATTTTTCAAAAAGTGTAACAAAATAAAAGATAATAGAATAAACTAAAAACTATCACATAGAAGTAGGACAAGACACACCAATAGAAGGAAAAGATCTCAAGAGCAGGCATAAGAATCAGGGACCCACTCTTTGCACAATTAGGAATCCTATAAAAACATTAAAGTGGAAGCTATAATATATATGCATAGGGCAGACCTGTACATGCTGTTCCATTTTCTGTGAGTTCATATGTGCTTTAATCATGTTGATTTAGAAGACCTTATTTTCCTGGTATCCTCTATCCCCTCTGACTGTTAATACTCTTTCTACCGCCTCTTCTATGAAGGCCCAGGAAAAAAAAAATAGAAGACATAAAAGTACAAGGCAGAATATTTGGGAAGAAGAAAAGGCCCAGTTGGGAGGAGAACAATAAGGGAGTGATGGACAGTTAACTTGACCAAAGCACATGATATACAGGTATGAGATGCCACAACAAAACCTATTGTTTTATACAACGAATATGTAATAATAAAAGATTCTTAAATTCCACTTCTAAATATGAGAAAAAAAGAATGCCTAAGGAAAGCCCAGCACAGCCCAAAAACTTTACCATGTCCTACTTATCATCTAAGATAGGCTTCTAGTACCCTCTTTCTTGAACCACACACTGAAAAACAATATGTAAACATATTAGAAAGAAATATGTAAAAAAAAAGGGGGGGTGAGAAAAAAAGAAATTTGTATAGTTGGTGACTCAGAAGGATTTCTCTGAGAACCTGAGAACATCTTTTGAAGTATGATTGTCAAAAAGGATAAGGAATGGTAACCATGGGGGTGCAGACCTTTAATCGTAGCATTAGAGGCAGAGGCAGTCAGATGTCTATGAGTTTTAGGCTAGAATCCAGTTTTGTTTACAATGTGAGTTCCAGGACAGTGAGACCTGTCTCAACACACACACACACACACACACACACACACACAGAGAGAGAGAGAGAGAGAGAGAGAGAGAGAGAGAGAGAGACAGACAGACAGACAGACAGACAGACAGACAGACAGAGACAGACAGAGAGACAGAGAGAGAAAGAGACAGAGAGACAGAGAGAGAAAAGAAGAAAGGAAAAAAGAAAAGAGGACAAAGTGTGTCTCTCATTCTGCATTAAGATTGAATGCATACTTAGATGGCTACCACAAACACAGATAGCCTAATCATATTTATACTGGCCACAACTTTGTCACTTTAAATTCACTGACTGTCCTGAGTGCTCATACTTCCCCATCCTCATTCTCTGCTTAACATGTGCAAATCATCTCTATATAAACCAGAATGGAGCTCAGCCCTTTCTTCTACTGTCAGTCCTTACTGACTCAAGTCTGTTCTCATGGCTTTAGTTGGTGGTCCACCACATTCATTTTCAATATCAGAAGAAATTCAGGAAACAAGAAAAAATGAAGGAGAACTCTTCCCTAAGGTTCCTTCCAACCTCTACAGTATGTGAGTCCAAGTAATGCTGTAGGGTATGAGCATACCAGGTAAGGGTAGCCACTTGCAACTACACACTCTTAAAAGATGTGCCCAAGGACTGTACCTGGTATAGAAGAGGGAAGCTGCCATTAAGGTCCCAGGGAAATGTCTTTGAGAGGGAATGTTTAGTTACTAGAGAATGGCACTAATTAAACAGATTACAAGGATAAGGGGTGTGGCCTTGTTGGAGAAGTGTGTCACTAGGGGTGGTTTTTGAAGTTTAATAAACCCACAGCAGGCCCAGGATCAGTCTCTGTCTCTGTCTCTGTCTCTCTCTATCTCTGGATCAGGATGTAGTTCTCAGCGACTGCTCTAGAATCATGAGTGCTGCCATGGTCCTTTCATGCCCCCACCATGATGGACTAAACTTCCAAACCTGTAAGCAATCCCAGAATTAAATTATTTTATAAGAGTTGCCTTGGTCTTGGTATCTTCACAGCAATAGAACAGTGACTCAGACAGAAGTTGGTACCAGGAATAGAGTATATCTGTGAGTGGTCTGACCATTCTGCTAGCTGGTGGAATGCGGACTTTGAGACTTTGTATTAGGAAAGCGGTTGGGTGCTTTAAGCAGGTCTTAGTGGGCCATGCTAGCAGGAGCATGGAAGGCAGTGGTGCTGAGAGCAATGCAGATTATGACAGCCTAGCTCAAGAGGTTTCAGAGGAGAAGATTGATAAGTAGCTTGTGGTATTTTTGGTAAAGAATTTGGCTGCTTTTTGCCTTGTCCCAAAACCTTCCTGAGGCTAAATTGAAAAATTTTGGATTAATGGCATATATTGACTATGTCATGTGTTTATAATAGAGTGACTATGTCAGTATTATGCATATTTATAATGAAAATGAACAGGCTGAACAAAGAGAAATGTAAAACTTAGCAGCTTCAGCCACATGGTTCTGACTCTTGAGTCCAGGATACAAGAAAGGGGTTGTGAAATCTTTCTCCATAGGTAAGAAAAGCTACTGAGGCCAGGCTTGTGTCAGGAGTATTCCATTACAGAGTCACAGAGAAGCCATTTTGAGCAACTGTAATATTTGTGAAGCATGGAGTGTGCTGGAGACCTCAAGATGTTGAAGATGACAGAGAGGCAGGATGTCTCCATAGGAAAGCTGCTAACAGGCAGTGGAAGTAGGTCAAAAGAAAAGAGTGTGTTTCAGTCAACAAAGCTGTGAGAAGTTGGAGATCTGAAGAGCTCTTTAACATCAGACATAGAGATGCAGAATTTGGAGTCAGTCCTGCTGTGTTTTGGATGTATTTACTATGTTCCTCTTCCTTCTTTTTAGAATGGTAATATATATTCTATGACATTTTATGTTGGAAATATGTGATCTTTTAAAATTTTGGTTTTATGGAGGGTGGTTACAGCTATGAGACTGGCTTGAGTCTTAGAAAAGACTTAAGACTTTTAAGCAGTCTTGAAACTATGAAAGACTATGGAGACTTTAGGATAAATGCATTTTGCATTATGATGTGCCTACAAACCTATAGAGGCAGGGAGTTGAATGTGAATAAAAATGCATCCCTCTACCATAAGCACATGGACTCTCTCTCTCTCTCTCTCTCTCTCTCTCTCTCTCTCTCTCTCTCTCTCTCTCTCTCTCTCTCTCTCTCTCTCTCTCTCTCTCTCTCTCTCTCTCTGCCTGTGGATCAGGATGTAGATCTCAGTATTGCTCCAGAACCACAAGTGCCACCATGTTCCCACATGCCCCTGTTATCCACCCTCCGTGTTATGATGATAATGGACTAACCCTCTGAAACTAATTCTGTCTTTTATAAAAATTACCTTGTTTATGCTGTCTCTTCACAGCAATAGAACAGTGACTAAGACAGCCAGTATTGTTGGCATCAAAATGAAGAGAACCCAGGGCTCAGAAGGGAATTCTTCAGTAGTATCTGGAAGTTCTAGGCAAGAAGTTTCTCCTTCACATATGACACTCTTCTATCAGTGTAGCTCTCATTTTGGACATTGAGACCACTAAGAATTCTAGGTAGTAGAATCTTGACTTCAATTTGACTTTCATTCTGAATATGAACAAATAACATTGTCCAGGATAATCTTTCTTACTGCCTTGTGCCAGTCTATATTCAGCACAAGACCACAAGTCCATCAAGTAACTCACTACTTCCCCAGCTCAAAGCTGTTTGTTCACGGAGGCTGAAAGTAGCATACAAATTGTTACATGTGCCAAGAAAAAAATAGACCTCGGGAGCATCCTGACTAGGGGCTTTCTGCAGCTATAGAGACTGCTTCGTTCTACCTTAAGCCCCAATTACACACACACATGCACACACACACATGCACACACACACACACACACACACACACACACACACAAGATTCATTTAGTATCCATCTGAACCATAGGAAATTCTCATCACTCAAGCAAAGGTGTTCTCTTGGTAGGACCAAGAAATTCTACCGAATATACCTACCAAGACACATGTACATATGCATACACAAAACCATCTAACATTAGGCTATTCTCAGAGAGATAATGCATGACACTAAACTACTAGTTGGTCTGAATAGTCACTGGCACATTTATTTCTTTTTAGAGAGGGCTTACAGTACCTACAATAGAGATGGCAAATTCAAATCACCAATCACAACTACTGTTCCATTCAGCCTTTGCCTTCATCTGTTTGAGTCTTACGAGTCACATCCAACGCCCTAGAAGAAGACATTGTCAAGAAGCAGTTGCTCAGTTTAATTTTTTTTAACTTTTAAGATTTCTTTATTTGATATATATCAGTACACTGTAGCTATCTTCAGACACACCAGAAGAGGGCATCAGATCCCATTACAGATGGTTGTGAGCCACCATGTGGTTGCTGGGATTTGAACTCAGGACCTCTGGAAGAATAGACAGTGTTCTTAATCTCTGAGCCATCTCACCAGTCTCCTCAGTTTTAATATTTAAGTTACATTTTGGATAAAAAAAATTGTAAAAACTAGATTCCCTGTGGAGAAGAAAAACAAAATCAAGTTTTCTGTGAAGTATTCCTCTAGACATTAATAAGGTATCAAGAGAATGTCCATACCCGCAATGTGGAAAAAGGCCCTAATTTACCGTTAGGAAGGCCTTCAGGAAAAGTGGGATCAGGCTGATCAAGACTCTACTCAGAAACTCAGAACTGAGAGGGAGAAATAGCAGAGCATCTGTGGCACCTTTTCTTCTACTTCACTTCTCTAGCAACCAGGAAGCAAGACTGGTGGGATGGGATCTGCATGAGTGATGTGACCTTCTGAATTTACCTCACTTTCTTTTGTCCAGTAGGAATACCCAGGGCTCACTTGTGGGTCATGGTGCCAGAATTCTTCATTAAGTATAAAGATGGGCTAATCACTCCAAGAACCAGCAACTAAGGAATCTATGGGTAATGCAGGATCCCAGGAGTATTAATAGCACCAGAAACCATTCACCTATTGCACATGCCACAAGCATACTTAAAGAAAGAAGTAGAAAGATAGGATGAGAGAGCTGCAGTTGTAAACAGTCTCACTGTCAACAGGTTCTACCCTGAACCAACTACTTCCTTTAGTGGGAAAACAGAGGCCATAGATGGACAGTCAAAAACCTTACAAGTTATCTATCAAGAACAGAACTAGAAACACACAGGGAAAGTAGCAATATGCTATCAGGGGGTGTATGTAAGGCTTGTTGATAAGTTTTCAGGTAGTGTGAATGAGGCATCACATAAAAGCATGTCCTCTACACTTCCATTTCACAGTCCTTAGAGGCATTAGAGGTGGTCACCCAACCACTTACGTTTTCCAGACAGGTCAGCACACATGTCCCAGCCCAATCTGGTGAGTCCACCTTCTTACCTATAAAAACCTCCTACCCTCAGACAGAGCTTGAGTCCCACGCCCGGTGATTCAGTCCAATCTGAGGAGCCTTGTCCCTGCCTTTTCAACCTCTAGACTTGTGACCAGACATACATTCTGTGCATAGCCAAATCTGTTGTGAAGACTCTGAAGTAGGTTTATATACCTATGGACACCTGATTTTTGATAAAGAATCCAGAAGTACACAATGGATAAAAGAAAGCATCTCTAACAAATGGTGGTGGTCTACCTGGATGTTGGCATGTAGAAGAATGCAAACAGATGCATATCTATCATCCTGCACAGAACTCAAGTACAAGTGGATCAATGACCTAAACATAAAACCAGATACACTAAATCCAATAGAAGAGAGAGTGGAGTATAGCCTTGAACTCACTGGCACAGGAGACAACTTCCTGAACAGAAAACCAATCATACAGGCATTAAGAGCAACAATCAATAAATGGAACCTTATGAAACTAAAAAGCTTCTGTAAAGCAAAGGACACCATCAATGGGACAAAACAGCAGCCTACAGAATAAAAAAAAAAGATTTTCAGTAACTCTACAACCAATAGAAAGCAAATATCTAAAATATATAAAGACCACAAGAAACTAGACATCAGTAAAGCAAATAATTCAATTTTAAAATGGGATACAGATCTGAACAGAGAATTTTTAATAGAAGAATCTCAAGTGGCCTAGAAGCACTTAAAGAAGTGTTCAATGTGCTTAGTCATCAGGGAAATGCAAATCAAAAGGACTCTGAGAGTCAATCTTACACCTGTCAGAATGGCTAAGATCAAAACACAAATGATAGTTCATGCTGGCAAGGATGTTGAGCAGGGGGAACTACCGAGCCACATCTCTAGCCATAAATGCTACTTGTTTTATTTTGTAACAGCTTTTGGTGCTCCGTGGAGTAGTTTTAGTGAAATAATTGCTCAACTCTGTTTATTAAGGCACAGCCAAATTGTTTTGCAAGAGATTCTTAAAGTTGGAAAGGGACATTGGGCTCAACAGCTTGGATAAAAGAGAATTCATAGCTTAAGAGCATGCTGAGGCATGTCAATGATGGAAAATGAAGAAACATGGGAAATACAGGTGATTATAGTTAAACTTCTCTAACAGGATTCTAATTTTAAAAAGGGTTAGGATTCTCAGATGTCACCTACGTTATGGTAGAGGAAGAAGAACTAATTTGAAATTGAGGTTGGTTAGGTACTGTAGAGTGGGAAGGAATTAATAAACTGAACTAGTAAGGGTTATCTTTTAACCCTGGATTTTCTAAAGAAGTGCATACACCAGCCTAAAAAAATTTCAAGAGCATAAAGTTTGGTTAAGCAGAGAATCTTTGTTTCTCCTCTTGTTCAAGAAATGAAGAGATTTTGGAGATATAGGTCAGCAATCTCAGCTATTTGGGAAGCTGAAGGAAGAGGGTCACAAGTTCAAAGCTTATCTTTGATATAAACCAAGTTTAAAGCCAGCCTGAGCAACTTAGTAAAACTCTGGCCCCCACTCAAAGAATTAAAAGAAGGCTGGATACATGGACCATTTATAGAGTTGCTTACCTAGCCTAGGTCCCTGAGTTTGATGATCCCCAGCACTGAAAAAATTTAAAAATTAATGAAGAGATATTCTCTTCCCCTTTGAACAATATAAGCCAGCATTCTCATTTGATCACATTTAATTAGAAACTGGATGACTCATGTTTTAAGGCTTGGTAGTAGGAGATCTCTGCCTCAGGTGATGTCCATAATCAGACATTTTATAAGAAATTTCTATGAATATGGAGAAAACAAAGACTATTGTTGTACTGGGAAACCCAGTTTCTGAGTACAGAAGGAGGTCAGGTGACATTCCTCAATATTAGGCTTAAGTATGGCAGTTACAACCTCACAGATTTCCTGGCTGGCAATTTGAATATCTCTGATGATAGTATTGAGTATTCTGATAATTTAATTCATACTCTGGCCAACAAGACCACCACTCCATGGAGAACAGGGAAGCATTGGTGAGAAACAACTGACCCTGTCTTTCCCATATGTACCACATTCCAAGTGAGGTGGGAGCATGTCTATTGGAAATCTTCCCCCACCAAACAGACAAAACTATGATCCCAGACCCAGCCTTCTCAATACCCACAGTGTGGGCCTCTGTTGTCTCTTTGCTGTATCTTAGAATACGCAGATCCACAACTCTGGGAGTGTTTCCCTATGGCTTTCCTTACCAGGAGCCTTCATGGCGCATTGCATAAAGCCATATTCCTGGTCTTAAGAATGCTTAAGTGTTGTTCTGCAGTGTCTGAGTCATCCTCTTTCCCATCTGCCACACTGCCCAAAGGCTGGACATGGTTGCCATGGTGATCTCTCCAGTACAGGGCTCTGAGGATAGGTCTCTGGCCCCCAATGCTGCATTATCCTGCTAAGGCTTCATGAGCACACTTCAAGGGGTTTTTAAGAGACTAGGTGCAATGGAAACATTATCAGAACCTTAAAAATAAATCAGGTATTGCAAAGAGTTATTTGATCAAAAATTTAAAAAGGTATGACTCACTTTTCCATTGAAAAGAGAAGCTGTTTGTTCAGAAATAGTGGAGAGGCACCAGCCCCACCCCCACTGCAAGATGAGCTCTAAAAGCCTAACACATATATTCTGGTCTGTGTGGGCAGAGGAAAGGGTCATAACATGAATGGCTCAGGCCAGGTAAGCTACCTTAGTAAATTTCACAGGAACATACAGAATGTACAGACAGATTGGGAGCCTTCTATAGTGCTCCAGAATCCTAGGGCAGTTATACATGGTATTTTCAAAGTGGAAATTCATAGTATGTCATCATATAAGGAGGCTCTGAGGCCACAGGAAAAAAACTTGGGGAATCTGTAGGATTGCAGGGGAGAATAGGTCTGAGAAGGAGTTTGGTTCCAGGCACAAATACCGAATGTAGTGTTTCACAGGCTCCAAGGGTTGCCCTGATATGTGCTGCAGTTAATAGTGCCCTGGCTCACATCTGAATTCTCACCCTAGGTGCCTACATCTTTCTGAGGCATCTACTTAGACAACTGGATAACTACAGGGTCCATATTTTCATGACATTATCTTCAGGGCCCTCTTGGCAATGATAACACTTCCATGTGTTGATTCTTCTGATACTGGTCTCAAACACTACGGCAGGAGAAAAGGGAAGGTATGGTGAACCTTGTTGGTAATCAAGGAGCTATGAGGGCAGGGACTGTCTAACAGTTCAGGACTGACCAGGTGCCTCTAGATTCCTCTGCAGAAAGAAGGGTAGGGTACTGCTTAGCACTGTGATTAGCTAGGGACCTGAGGCCCATTCATAAACTACACATTCTGACTAGAGGCCAGGGAGCCATATATGTGGCCTATGCATTGGTTGGCTCACAAATTGGCTGTCTGATAATTCCTGGCTACAAGAGAAGGAAATGGGATTGCTGAATAGATAGCTCTATACCTTGTCAGTATCATTAGTTACAGACTGGATTTGTACAGCATTTACTCCCTCAGATTTTGGGAAGTATTTAAGGATTTGAAGAAGTGTGAGACATATAGGACATATGAGCAAGTGGAAGGAAGGGGGTGTTAGGTAGGGGGACACAACGGGGAAGGAGGCTATCTAAGTTACTTTCCTATTGCTATGGTAAAACACCATGACCAAGGCAACTTATAAAATAAGCATTTAATTGGACTTGCACTTTCAGAGGGTTAGAGTCAACATGGAGCCAAGAGCTCACATTTTAAGCCACAAGGAGAGAAAGAGAAGCAGACTGAAAGCAGCATGGATTTTTGAGATTTCAAAGTGTGCCTGCAGTGACACAGCTCCTCCAAAAAAGCCACACCTCCCAATGCTTCCTAAACAGTTCCACCATCTGAAATAACAAGTATTCATACACATGAGCATATGGGGGCCATATTGCTGGGCTTTCAGGGTCCCACTTGTGGTTTAATAATAATAACGTGGAAATATCTGTGTAGTTTAAGGCTGATAGCCTTTTTGCTGGGGCAGTCTCTCAGGTAGATGCTAACCTGACCCTGCTCCATTATTGTCTATGTTTCTGTCTTCCTTCTGTGTCTGTCTTCAGGTGAACACTGAAGAAATTGAAATTTAGGATTAGAGGAATGGGTTGTCAGAGGAAGAGGAACATGGATAGGATTAGGATCTTGGAGAAGCATTGGGGTTAGGGGGGTCAGGGGTACTGCAAAGCTTTCTGGACACAGTAGTAAAGGATTCAGGAGCTCACAATGGTCCTTTTAGGAGAGCAAGAATGGTGTCATTCCAATGGTATTGTTGATTGGTATACAGGTAAAACACATATGAAATGCCACTAGGAATAGCTGAATAAGGAACTTAATCAGTTGTATTCTAGTTTGTTTTCTGTTGCTATGATAAACACCATGACCAAAAGCAATATGTGAAAAGGGAGTTTATTTGTTTGCAGGTTACAGTCCATTATCAAGAGAAGCCAAGGCAAGAACTCAAGGCAGAAACCAGGAGGCAAGTACTGAAGCAGAAACCATGGAAGAATGCTTGAGTATGGGCTTCCTTCCCCAGCTTGCTCAGCTTCCTTTCTTACACAACTCAGGACCACTTACCCAATTCTGGCACCACCCAAAATGGATTGGACGCTCCCACATCATTCAGCAATATAGAAAATGGCCCACAATCTCTTCTATTAGATTCAATATATCTGGTTTTATGTTGAGGTTCTTGATCCACTTGGACTTGAGCTTTGTACAAGGTGACAAATATGGGTCTATTTTCATTCTTCTACATACAGACAGCCAGTTAGATCAGCAGCATTTATTGAAGATGTTTCCTTTTTTCCCTTGTATATTTTTGGCATCTTTGTTAAAGATCAAGTGACAGTAAGTGTGTGGTTTTATTTCTGGGTCTTCAATTCTATTCCATTGATCAATGTGTCTGTCTCTGTACCAATACCATGCAATTTTTATCACTATTGCTCTGTAATAAAGCTTGAAGTCAGGGAAGGTGATTCCCCCCAGATGTTCTTTTGTTGTTAAGAATTGTTTTTAGTATTCTGGTTTTTTTGCCTTTCCAGATGAATTTGAGAATTGCTCTTTCCATGTCTTTGAAGAATTACAGGGATGGAAATGGAGATGATCCTGAGGAAAAGAAGGTCCAGGAACAGGCCCAAAGTGGGATCCAGCTTAAGGGTTGGTCCCAAGGCCTGACACTATTACTGAGGCTATGGAGAGCTCACAAAAAGGGACCTAGTATGGTCACACTCTGGAAGACTCAACAAGCAGCTGAAAGAGTCAGAGGCAGATAGTTGAACTAACCAATGGACAGAAGCAGCTGACCCCTGTTGTTGAATTAGGGAAAGAAGGAGCTAGAGAAAGGACTCAAGGAACTGAAGGGTTTGCAGCCCCTTAGGATGAACAACAATATGAACTAACTAGTACCCTCAGAGC
>NC_045030.1:103242089-103246791 GCF_008632895.1 Mastomys coucha | reverse complement strand
AACCAAAAAACAAAAAACAAAAAAAACAAAATCAAGTTCTCTTTAAAAAATGTGAAGTCTCTTAACTGTGGTTTCCTGTAAAAGAAAAACTAAGGTATGTATTTTCTGCCTCAAAAGGGAAGAACCAGGTACTAATAGTAACCACACTTAAGTGAAATCAAGTCCAGCAGTATAGCTACAAATTCCAGTAATTCTGTCTGACATCTGGAACTAAGTCATAATCTTCTGGACTCTAAAAGTAGGATTTGGGTAGTCCTGTTTCTCTAGCTCTGCCATCTGTGGAGACAGCTCATCCAGCAGGCTCATGCCACCTCCATTTCACACCTATGACTTTTTGGTTATTTTCCTATGGTCCTAGAATCTCCAATATCCCAGGGAATTCACTGCAACTGAAGCTAAACTTTCACCAGTAGCCTTTTACAATGACAAATCATAGCTGTTTTTCATCATAACTCTTTTGTGTCTTCAAAACCAGTACCACATGGGATACTCTAACACATTTCAATGCTTGACTTTTAGTCTGGGATGGAGCTCTGGCCCCCTCTTGACCACAGCTCTGTGTGCTGTCCCTGGGGAAACACTTCTCAGAAGACAACATGCCAGTAATGCTGGTCTCTTATTAATCAGAACAGATTTTTCAGTTCCACCTTACAAACATCAAGTGTCACAGGAAAGTAAAGGTTTCACATAAATGGTGTTTGACTCTTGTTAATCACAGCTGATTCCTTAGCTACAGCTGAAGACCAGAAACCACAGGTTCTTAATTCAAATATATCATATTGAATGGTCCATAAACAGTTTTTGAGGGACTAGAAAACTTCCATCTGACATTTCACAAGCTAGGTTTTCTTCATCTAATTTCTTTCAAATTATCTTTCAACCTTCCACAGAGAAACCGATTAAGCTGAACACTCAATGGGTTTTCCAGTGCAAAGCTCCAAATTCTCCACACAATTTCTCCCACAAGAGCCTAGGACATAAAAGCCACATGGTCAGGTCCATCAAAGAAATAACTCCATCCTTGTAGTACCAATTTCTGTTCTTGTTTATTTTCTGTTGCTGTGATAAATACCACAACCAACCAACCAACCAACCACCATCACCAAACCCTTGGGAAAGAAAAGGTTTATTGGGTTTACAGGTTTCAATCCACCATCAAGGGAAACCAAGACAGGAATCAGAAGACTGGAATGGAAATAGACTAGAAAAAACTTTCTTACTGGCTTGCTTCCCCTAGCTTTTTCTGCTTGCTTTCTTAAAAAGCCCAGGCCTACCTTTGCAGGCATTACATCACCCACAGTGGTCTGGGCTTTCCTGTACCAATCACTAATGAAAAAAATACCCTACAGACATTGCCATAACACCAGTCTGATGGAGGTGAATCTTCAATTGTAGTTCTTTTTTTCCCCCAGATGACTCTAGCTTGTTTCAAGTTGACAAAAAACTAACCAACCCAAGCCACAACCACTTTCAGCAGAGTTGCTATGACCAAGTATACAGCTGGAATGGACAAATGGGTAATGTTTTGGGTGCCACTAACACCTGATCTTGGGGTACAAATATAGCAGCTCTGAAGTTAAGAGATCAGCATTGAGAATCAGCATATAGTGGAGTAACTTTCTGTCAACAGCATCATGTAGTAGATCCTCAGGAGGGGTGTCCCAAATACAACGCTTAGGAAAAGAGAGGGCTGCAGGGTTAGAGGCTTGCTAAGCTGGAAGTCCTAACTTACCATCAGAGATCACCTAGCATCTATGGTCTTGCAAATAGCCCTTTGGTCCCGGTCCCTCCTGCTGTGCCTTGGAAGGGAGTAGGGTTCACCCAAACTACATACAAATCGATAACAATATGATAATGTTTCCCGTATTCCCACCCCAGTTCTCTAACAACAGAATGAAAGTCATAGATTGAACTAGCAGCCTTGAATGCTTCATCAACAATGTAGACTCAAGGCAGGTAACTGTTCAATAGGGTGGGCACTGAATGCCAGTTTTGCATCTACTTTCTTTCAGGATCATTTCCCATCTCAGAAAACTTAGTTATGTCAATATAAAACTCAGCAGAAGACATTGATGGATAGCAGAAACATGACAGAGGAAGGAGCTCCAAAGGCAGAGAAGAAAACATCAACCAAAATGTCACTCAACTGTTCTGGAGTTTCAGAAACTAATGAAAAGCTCAGAGAGAAGGCATTGAGTTGGTGGTGGCAGGCAGACAAAAGACCAAATACCCAAAACAGCTATAGAGTCAGAGGCACACACACACACACACACACACACACACACACACACTGGTTTTGATGCCCGATGCCTTGTGGGGTCCATCTCCATTTCACCCAAGGATAAAGGCATTGTTATTAATCACCAGTGCCTGGAACATGAATTTTAGCTGTGAGAAACCAAATGAAGACATGGAATCTAGAATGATGAGAGCTGCAAAAGACCTAAGCTTTCTCAGGGACTGACCCATAACCTCCGAGGGCATGGTAAGCCTGTGAAGCAGTGCTGAACCTGAGACTTTTTGCAAGCTCTGAGAAGTTCTCTTTGTTCCCATGTGTATAAGGAAATCAGCACTTCATGTCTGGAAGCATAACTCAGTGGTAGGTTGCTGAGGTGGTTTGATTGAGAATGGCCTCATAGGCTCATATATTTGAATGTTTGTTTCCCAGTTGGTAGAACCATTAAGAAGGTGTGATGGTTTGGTTATTAACTTGGCTACATCAGGAATTAACTAAAAGCCAATGGCTGGGCAAAGTTGTGAGGGATTTTTTTCATTAATTAAATTATTTATAGTGGGAAGACCCACTTCTTATCTAGATCTTTGAGGTAGAAAGATAGATCTTTAATCTGGATGTTTTGAGGTAGGAAGATCACTTTAAATCTGGGCCATACCTTCTGCTGGCAGCCTATATAAAGGACACAGAAGGAAACTTGCTCTCTCTTTGCCTGCTTCTTTCTCCCACTATCACTAGCAAGTTAATTCCTTCATTGACATTAAGCTCCCATTCTTCAGGATTCTGGTATATACCGAAGACCAACTAAGGTATTTAACCTTGTGGACTGAACAACTACTGGATTCTTGGAACTTTGGTTAGTAGACAGTCATATTTGGACTAGCTGGACCACAGCCTGTAAAACATTCTAACACTCTAATAATCTCCCTCCCGTCTCTCTCCATATATGGAATATATATATTCATTCATTCTGTAAGCTCTGTTCCTCTATAGAGCCCCAACTAATACAGAAAGATTAAGAGGTATGGCTGTGTTGCAGAAGGTGTGTTACTAGTGAAGTTTCAAAGGCCAATGCCAGTCTTAGTCTTCTCCTTTCCATGTACTTGTGAATCATATGAAAGCTCTTAGCTACTGCTGTATTACCATGCCTGTCTGCCTCCTGCCATGCTGTCTGCCATGATGGTCATGGACTCATCCTCTGAAACTGTAAGGAAGGTCCTAGTTAAATGCTTTATTTCATAAGTTATCTTGGTTATACTATATCATCACAGCAACTAATAGTAACTAAGACAAGTACTAATATAGCATATGGTTAGAAATTTTATTGCCTAAAATTAAAACTTGAGGCCACATTGGGCCTAATTCCTTCACCTCTTCAGCACTTCCCTCCATTAGCCCTTTCTATACACCTCCCATTATGACTACCTTTGGCAGCTAGCCTTGAGAGATGCTAAGGGTTTACTAAAAAGATGGTCACTTTTGGATAGCTAACCACAGGAATAGTTTTAGATTCCTGGCTGGCTCTCCAATTCAGAATCACACACTTCACTAGCACGTCAGAGGCAAAAAGGTGATAAAGGAAAGACATCATTAGTATGAGATCACTCGGCTTGAAGAAAGCAACCATATTCATTCAACCTTTTAGGCTGATTCGGGAGAGTTTATGACATGAATCTTTCATCACAGACAAGTGAGGGATTTTTGGAAAAATAACATGATGTCTTGAACACATGGTGTTTTTGAGCTCAGCAAATTTCAAGAACAAAGATTGTTACTTCCTGGGTTTATTCTTATAACTGACTAGTATACATACTTGCTAGTTGTGCCATACTACAAAATTGATAAGCTAAAGCAGTGGTTCTCAACCTTCCTAATGCTATAACACTTTAACACAGCTCCTCATGTTGTAGTGAACGCCAAGTATAAAACTATTTTCATTGCTACTCCATAATGGTAATTATTGTTACTGTTATGAATCATAATGTAGATATCTGTGTTTTCCAGTGTTCTTAGGCAACCCTACGTGAAAGGATCTTTCAATCCCAAAAGTTGAGAAACACAGGGCTAAGGAAATAGTTGCTGTGAACTCTGCTTGCTAATCATCAAAATCTATAGGAAAAAACCAAATATATTCACATGATTAATGTGACTGACCAGGGTCAAGTGATGTTAAATGAAGATTTGGGTAGAAGATCATTTATCAATGTTCACTTTCCAAACCACCTGGGAAAATAGCTTGGCATTCTATAAGGTCTTGAGTACGTAACCACCACACAATTCAATGATTATATGCATGAATGTCTTTGAAAACCAAGTAAGAATACACTTCCAGGAACCTTATATGTAGATAGATGTGCAGTGTCCATCGACATAGCAGAGACACATCCAAATACCCACAAGTTGAGCACATAAACAAGCTGCTGTGTAACTATGCAGAAAAACACTGGTCAGTTACGAATGCAGACAGAA
>NC_045030.1:103200033-103206369 GCF_008632895.1 Mastomys coucha | reverse complement strand
TGCAATGCTAGAATGCTATCAGCAATCAATCCTAATGACTCCCATGCCTTCTTGAATTGTATTCATCTCTATGTGCCCAGTGTTTTTCATGTGATATATATGTGTATTTAATATATATAAAATTTCAATATCTGCTTTTTCATGCATAAATATAATATAGATTATAGAGACATAGATGTATAGATATTCTTGAACTTCCTTTCATTGTCATTAAATATTCTTTTAAAATATTTATTGTGATTTTCTCCTGTTCCAGTGTCTGAGTGAGCTAAATGCACGTGCTTTGGGTGAATGCATGCTTCTGTTACACTATTGTACACAGAGTCAGGAATATTTAGTATGTTTTTACTGAATCCACTTTTCTGGCCTTGTGTGATTTTTCCCTCCTCATCTACTTTAGTCCTCTTATTGAAGCCTTACGGGACTTTGCTCATGCTTATGATTTTTTTTCCCATATCAAATATTGTCCAATATAAAATTGAAGTGTAAAGGGAGGTCTGTTTTTTCATAGTAAGGGCCTGTTCATTAAGATAGTTGCATTTTCCTCTCAGGATCAGGGTAGAGCCAGAAGCCTTAGAAATGTAGTATGTTTTCTGAAGTGTGTATGAGATTCACTTGTACACACTTGTAGAATTTTCCAGGTCAGCCAGAGATTTTGCTTTTTTTTCATTTAAATTATGTATCTTTATTAAATTAATAGAAGTATCTAAAGCATCCTCATAGAACATCAAAAATCACATTTGAAACATGTGGAACATGAATATAAAACAAGCTTTTACCTCCAAAAGCAAAGATTAAATATATGTCTCATTTTGAGGTATTTTCATTATCTAAGTATTTTATTTCCAAATATCAAGTATACACATATATATTAAATTTTCCTTTTTATGGATGAAGTATAATTTCAGCAACTTGACTCTTGTTATGTGTTTAAACAGTTCTAATTTGGGGTGCCCTAGTATGGTCAATATTAGGAAGAAAGTACTTGTATATATTTGTAGCTCTTAGAGGGATATTTAATTGCCTTATATACATTAATGCCTTTTGTCAAATGCTCTTCCCATAAAATATATGCCTATAAACATATATGAATTATTTTATGTTTTTTTCTCATGTATTTTCAAGTCATAGCAAAGTGATTAGGCTTGTGGATACTTTTGTTTTATTTTCTAGTGATTGTTTTCTCAAAATATGCCATGAACATTAAATACCAGCTGCTTTAAAGAAAGCATTTATGTACATTTTAAAGCAAATACCAAACCATCCTTAATATATTCTATACTAATGTATTTTCTATATATTTTGAACACATTATATGAAGTTTCTTCTATACAAACACATAATACACATTTAACCATTTATTCTTCCAAAAACTTACTAATTCTATAGACCTATCATAATTTTTTAAAGTGTTACTTTATCTTGGACTTAAAGGTAGTTTCTAAAATTTCCCCAGAACATCTGAATATATATGAAAAATTTCACCCATACCCTAGTGTTGTTTGTTTAAGCTAAATGCCTAAAAGCTGTATTGAAAGGTAGAAGTCATTTACCTTTCTTAACTGCTCCATCCGAGCTTTAGCCGTTTACAGTAACATGTTAGATAAATGTCTGTTTTTCTGCCTAAATTCTCCCCTAGTTATTAGAAACTGTCCTTACTAATATCATTCTATGAAAACTATAACTCATTTTTTGTTTACTTTCATTTTGTAAAAAAATGCTTTTTTTCTGTGGGGTTCAAATGCATTCAATTTAAATATATACAAAAAGTTTCAAAAGTAAAAACAATGACTATTTTATCCCTGTATAATGATTCACCTCTTTATCTTTTCCAAGAACCTATTTTGGTGGATTTGATTTTTTTTTAATCTGGGCTCTTTTTTTGATGAATTTTAATGTATGCCCATTGTTTCTATTTTCCTTATTCAAACCAAACATGCTAAGATATTCATTGCTCTCATTTAGTATTATTTCCTTAACATTCTTATGGACAAGTTTAGAGTTTTGTGTTGCTGTTTATAGTGATTATAATTTCATATGCTTCTATTAATAGAGGATAAACATTTGTAATTTCTTTCAACTTGATCCTTAGTGCTAGGCAATATATTTCCAAAAATATATAGATATTTTTCTTACATATTATAAGTATATTCCTTGTATGTAAAATATCACACCATGCTTTGATAAACAATCTTTTGTTTTTATTTGTTTTTTTTTTATTTGTTTGTTTGTTGAGACAGGGTTTCTCTGTGTAGCCCTGGCTGTCCTGGAACTTACTCTGTAGATCAGGATGGACTTCAACACAGAGATCCGCCTGCCTCTGCCTCTTCCTCTGCATCTGCCTCTTGAGTGCTGGAACTAAAAGTATAGGCCACCACCACCACCTGGCTGATTCACAGTCTTGATCCAGTGAAGACATTGTCAGTATATTGAAATGTCAGTAACATTCATCTGACATTTCTGTACTTTTTCACATCAATCAAATGGTCTTTCAAATTTTGCTCTATATATAGATTGACTCATATTTCATTTCCATATTTTCAGAAATTTTATTATTCTTAATTTGTCTTTAATTTCAAATGCCCATGCTTAATTTTTGTTTTTTTCTTTTATTATATATTTTCTTTATTTACATGTCATAGTTCCCAGTTTCCCCTCAAAAACAACAACAACAACAAGAACAAACCCCTGTTCCTCCCCCCTCCCCTGATCACCAACCCACCCTCTCCTGCTTACTGGCCCTGGCATTCCCCTACACTGGAGCATAGAACCTTCACAGGGCCGAGGGCCTCTCCTCCCATTGATGACTGACTAGGCAATCCTCTGCTATACATATGCTGCTGGAGCCATGAGTCCCACCATGTGTACTCTTTAGTAGGTGGTTTAGTCCCTGGGAGCTCTGAGGGTACTAGTTAGTTCATATTGTTGTTCCTCCTAAGGGGCTGCAAACCCTTCAGCTCCTTGGGTCCTTTCTCTAGCTCCTTCATTTGGTTAATTTTTGGTTTATTACTTAGTTGTTTCCATAATCATTTATACAACAAATGCTTGTATAACAAACAGAAAAACATTACAATGCATTTTAAAGAACATTTACTTTGCGGCCTAATTTTCACTTTCAAAATTGTACTGACTTATATCCTGTGTTATTCCTTATCTAAAAATGTACACATTTTCTGCACAAGGCTCTCAACTACTACAATTAATTTTGGTTTTCCTGTATTACCAGTATATAAGTCATGCTTTGAAAATTTACTTAGAATAATCTTTTTTCTTTTATTTGGTAGACGAATCTCAGAAAGTTAATAGTATATTGTTAGAGGGAAGACCATAAAACATAAATATAATCTTAGCACTGAGAAAAATGCATAATTAAAATAATTGTATGTTTTCCACACTTTTACATGTAAAAATGCATATAATACAAAAAGAAAGGATCCGTATATTAGTGTTTTGCAGAGAAACCAGCCGGGGCACATTGTCTATGAGAGTTACTTTGAGAGGTGACTTCTGTTGTTATGGAGGGTAGTAAGTTCAACAGCCTGCTGCCTGTAAATTGGAGAATAAGAATCTTGGAGCAATAAGGTAAACTAACTAGAGAGGGAACCATGGTCATTCAGGCAGTTTTTTGGTGTATTTTTTGTGCATTTGGGGCCTGCTCTATTTGGTAGTGGAGCATTTCTATCAAGCCTTACTTTATGAATCAATGGGTCAGATATAACTCACTTTATGTTACTTGGTAGTTTGTGATTATTTAAGGTTCAATAGTCGGCCAAAAACTACATCCCAAGGAATGTAGTTAGTTTAGATGATGGCATGACCTTGCTGCAAAATCCTAAAATATTGTACTACATAGGAACCTCTCAAAGACTCCAAAAGGAGTGGCTAGCACTGACTCTTTGAGCACCATTAGATCCACTGTGCCATGTGGCACAAGTGGCAAAGCAGCATACACAGTATCCTGGACATGTACCATAGCATATTCCTATTCTGGGCTCTACTGAAAACCATCAGTTTTAGAGCAATTAATGAATTGGCAAGACTAACACATTCAAGCAAAGAATGTTTTGCCTTGAATATTTAAATTGTCCTACTGGCCATTGTACCTCTTTCTTAGTTATGGGAGGAGCCAGATGTAGCAATTTATCCCTACACACCCCATTATCCCTGAGTCCATTGAAATTTTTTGAAAATAGAAAGGACCCTACATTTTAGTTAGATTCATTTCTCAGTCTCTGACAGGTATTTTATCATTAAGTCAAAGGAAGTTGCTAGATGCAGTCAACATAATGCCATTAATGTAATGAATGAGTGTAGTGTCTAAAAGAGAAAAGAGATCAAGATTCCTTTAAGGTAAATTCTCTTTATCCAACTGCTCCACTCAGCCATCTCCCAAACATCCTTCTCCAGAGGGACTGCCTCCATGTTCCCTCCCTAAATCTCCAGATCCAGCCCTGGTCCCACATCCAGTGCTATCGCCAAGTCTGGCCACCCCTGCCTGCCTGTACTACCACCAATATCTAGGCTTCCTATAGAACCCACCCTACCTGGCCATGGCCCACTATATCCTCCCATGACAAATCCAACCCTTTTAACCAGTCAGATCTACTCCTATGTTCAAGCTAAAATGTGCACCGTATACACCACTCCAGTCTTTGCTAACCTGACTTTATTCCACTTAAGCCATTTCTAACCTCTAGGCCCAAGCTATAGGGCATGTGGAACCGTGCTACCCACCAGACAGGCATAAGAACTGCCAAGGTTGAGTGAGCTCAGACACCAGGAATCTCAGAGATCTGAGACTGTCAAGAGTAGAATGGCTCCCTACCTAAGCTTTCAGCTAATGAGCTTCTCTTCCTGGGTATTCCTCCCCCAAAAAGGTTTTCTCCCCTCCAGACCTTCTGGTACACTTGGCCATTGCTCCCAATCGACCCAAATCTGTTTGCCTGGGACCTGCCTTACCCTCTCCTCCTGGAGTGCAGGTTCCCCAAGAGGAAAGGTAGACCTTGGACCCCCCACTGTTCCTGCACCTTCCCCTGTGGACCTTGCTCTCCTGATATTATACCAGTGGCACCTGGGTAACCAGAGTGGAGACCAGGAACCACTGTAGACTCCCCATTTTGGACTTTATCCTGCCTCCTCCCAGTGGCATACTGGCAGCACCCAGACACCTCCAGTAGAAAGGCAAGACACAGGACTGCCCACATATCTTCTCTTTTGTCCCAATCTGCTCTGTCTATATCAGACAGAATTAACAAAAGAAGCCTTCATGCCAAGACCTCACCACAAAAATGCAATATGATATATACAACTTGTACCTCCCATCCAAAACCAATCAGTCCTGTACAAATGTTAGTAAGAATTACCTAAATGAACTGCAGGAAACAGAATTTAAAAGAACAATCATAGACTTCATCAAAGAGGTCATGGAATTTAAAGGAGAAACAAAGAAAAGGCTGAATGAAACTAAGGAGAAAGAACAAAAGAATAAATGGCTGAGAAAAGCCTAAGAAAACACAGATTTGGGAGTGTTCTGACTATGGGACTCAGGAGAGATCACAATTTTCTATCTGAGGACTGTCTAAGGCAGGACCAGCCAGAGGACACAGGCTGCAGAAGCAGCAGAGCAGCTGGGAAAGCGTCCTTCCTGCCTCCTCCATCTGCACTGGGGGCAGGGGTGCTATTCCACAGCCCTCTGTGCAGGGGTATTGCCAGGAGCAAGCTGGTCTCCGAGGAGTGCTGACACAAGCTTACAGACCCACAGGAGGAAGAAGTTCCAGCCAGAGACAGCAAGAACATCTAACACCAGAGATCAACAGATGGCAAAAGGCAAATGCAAGAAACTTACCAACAGAAACCAGGACTACTTGGTATAATCAAAACCCAGTATTCCCACTACAGCAAGTCCTGGATACTCCAACACACTAGAAAAGCAAGATTCGGATTTAAAATCATATCTCGTGATGCTGATAGAGGAATTTAAGAAGGATATAAATAACTCCCTTGAAAAAGTACAGGAGAACACAGGTAAACAGGTACAAGCCCTTAAAGAGGAAAAAAAATCATTAAAGAATTACAGAAGGGGTTGGCAAGATGGCTCAGGGGGAAAGAGCACTGACTGCTCTTCTGAAGGTCCTGAGTTCGGATCCCAGCAACCACATGGTGGATCACAACCACCCGTAATAAGATCTGATGCCCTGACGCCCTCTTCTGATGCATCTGAAGACAGCTACAGTGAATTATGCCAGAGCGAGTGGGGCCGAAAGGGAACGGGGCAGGAGCTGTACACATAAGATAAATAAATCTTTTAAAAAAAAAAGAATTACAGAAAAACACAAT
>NC_045030.1:103195676-103199518 GCF_008632895.1 Mastomys coucha | reverse complement strand
TCAAGTAACATATAAAGGCAGACCTATCAGAATTACAGCAGACTTCTCACCAGAGACTATGAAAGCTACAAGATCCTGGGAAGATGTCAAACAGACCCTAAGAGAACACAAATGCCAGCCCAGGCTACTATACCCAGCAAAATTCTCAATTACCATGGATGGAGAAACCAAGATATTGCATGACAAAACCAAATTTATATAATATCTTTCCACAAATCCAGGACTTCAAAGGATAATAAATGGAAATCTCCAACACAAGGAGGGGAACTACATCTCTGAAAAAGTAAAAATGTAATCTTCTAACAAAACTAAGATAGCCACATGAACAGAATTCCAACTCTAACAACAAAAAATAACAGGAAGCAACAATTACTTTTCCTTAATATCTATTATCAATGGACTCAATTCCCCAATAAAAAGACATAAACTAACAGACTAGTTACATAAACAGGACCTGACATTTTGTTGCATACAGGAACCCCACTTCAGTGACAAAGACAGACTCTACCTCAGAGTAAAAGGCTGGAAAACAATTTTCCAGGTAAATGATCCCAAGAAACAAGCTGGAGTAGCCATTCTAATATCGAATAAAATCGACTTTCAACCTAAAATTATCAAAAATATAAGGAGGGACACTTCATACACATAAAAGGTAAAATCTACCAAGAGGAACTCTCAATTCTAAACATCTATGATCCAAATGCAAGGGCACCCACAACCTTAAAGGAAACTTTACTAAAGCTCAAAGCACATATTGCACTGCACACAATAATAGCGAGAGACCTAAATACCCCACTCTCATCAATGGACAGATCCTGGAAACAGAAACTAAACAGAGATACAGTGAAACTAACAGAAATTATGAAACAAATGGATATAACAGATATTTATAGAACATTTTTAAAAGATTTATTTTATTTATTTTATGTGTATGAGTACACTGTAGCTGTACAAATGGCCATGAGCCATCATGTGTGTGGCTGCTGTTGATCTCAGGACCTCTGCTGTCCCCGCTTGCTCCGGCCCCTCTCTCAGGTGTAATTTACTGCAGCTGTCTCCAGGTGCACCAGAAGAGGGCATCCGATCTCATTACGGGTAGTTGTGAGCCACCATGTGGTTGCTGGGATCTGAACTCAGGACCTTCAGAAGAGCAGTCAGTGCTCTTACCCGCTGGGCCATCTCACCAGCCCCTTTATAGAACATTTTATCCTAATACAAAAAGATATACCTTCTTCTTGGCACCTAATGGAACCTTCTCCAAAACTGACCACATAATTGGTCACAAATCAGGACTCAACAGATACAAGAAGATTGAAATAATTCCCTGCATCCTATCAGATCACCATGGATTAAAGTTGGTCTTCAATAACAACAAAAACAACAGAGAGCCCACATACACATGAAAGCTGAACAACAACACCCTACTCAATGATAACTTGGTCAAGGAAGAAATAAAGAAATTAAAGACTTTTTTGACTTTAAGGAAAATGAAGCCACAATATACCCAATTTTATAGGACACAATAAAAGCTGTCCCAGGAGGAAAACTCATAGCTCTGAGTGCCTCCAAAAAGAACCTGGAGAGAGCATACACTAGCAGCTTTACAGCACATCTTAAAGCTCAAGAACAAAAAGAAGCAAACTCACTCAAGAGTAGTAGACTGCAGGTAATAATCAAACTCAGGGCTGAAATCAACCAAGTGGAAACAAAAAGAACTATACAAAGAATAATCCAAACCAGGAGCTAGTTCTTTGAGAAAATCAATAAAATAGATAAACCCTTAGCCAAACTAACTAGAGGGCACAGAGACGGGATTCTAATTAACAAAATCAGAAATGAAAAGGGAGACATAACAACAGAAACTGAGAAAATCCAAAAAATCATCAGATCCTACTACAAAGGTCTATACTCAACAAAACTGGAAAATCTGGATGAAATGGAAAATTTTCTAGACAGATACCAGGTACCAAAGTTAAATCAAGATCAAATCAACGATCTAAACAGTCCCAGATCCCCTAACAAAATAGAAACAGTCATTAATAGTCTCCAAACTGGGTTTAGTGCAGAGTTTTATCAGACCTTTAAAGAAGACCTAATACCAATACTCCTCAAACTATTCCACAAAATAGAAACAGGAGATACTCTACCCAATTCGTTCTATGAAGCCACAATTACTCTGATGCCTAAACCACACAAAGACCTAACAAAGAAAGAGAACTTCAGACCAATCTCCCTTATGAATATTGATACAAAAATACTCAATAAAATTCCCACAAAAGGAATCCAAGAATACATCAAAAAGATCATCCATCATGACCAAGTTGGCTTCATCCCAGGGATGCAGGGATGGTTCAATATATGGAAATTCATCAATGTAATCCACTATATAAACAAACTCAAAGAAAAAAAACCATGATCATCTCATTAGATGCTGAGGAGGTATTTGACAAAATCCAACATCCCTTCATGATAAAAGTGTTGGAAAGATCAGGAATTCAAGGTCCATACCTAAACATAGTAAAAGCAATACGCTGCAAACCAGTAGCCAACATCAAACTAAATAGAGAGAAACTTGAAGGAATTCAATCCTACTAAAATCAGGGACTAGACAAGGCTGCCCACTCTCTCCCTACCTATTCAATATTATACTTGAAGTCCTAGCCAGAGCAATTAGAAAACAAAAAGAGGCCTGATACAGCTGTCTCCTGAAAGGCTCTGACAATACCCAACTAATACAGAAATAGAGGCTCACAGCCATCCATTGGACTGAGCACAGGGTCCCCAATGAAGGAGCTCTATTCCCTGGTAAGTAAGGGTTCAAATATATGAGCCTATGGGGGCCATTCTTACTCAAACTACCACAAAGACTCAAAGTAAAGAAAGTAGACCAAACAAGAAAAGAATCTGGAAAGGAAATACACAGGAAACGTGAGACACCATAAAAAGACCAAATTCTCAGATAATAGGGATAGACAATGAAGACAATTCCAATGTGTATTTCTGGCTTATTTATTAAAATTTAGGTGTCCACAGGTATGTGAATTTATGTCTGGGAGATTTATGTCTGGGTCTTCAATTTGATTCCATGAATCAATATATCTGTTTTGAGTGTGTGTGTCAATAGCATGCAGTTAGGTTTTTTTGTTTGTTTGTTTTTTGTTTTTTTTTTTCTACAGCTCTGTGTTACAACTTGAAACCAGGGATGGTAATACTTCCAGCAATTCTTTTGTTATTCAAGATAGGTATAGCTGTCTTGGGTTTTTTGTATTTTTATGTGAAGCTGAACACTGTACTGTCAAGATCTGTGAACAATTATGTTGGGATTTTTATGGGAATTGCATTGAATCTGCAGATTTCTTTTGGTAGGATGGCCATTTTTTGCTATATTAATCTTATCAACTATGAACCAATCTTTTCATGTGCTAATATCTTTTTTAAATTTCTTTCTTTAATGTTTTAACATCTTTATCATATGTCTTTCACTTGTATGAGTATTATTTGAGTTTATTAAGAATATTGTTTCCATGACTTCATCCATTTGTAATTTGTGTATAGGAGGACTACTGGTTTCTGTGAGCTAATTTTGTATCCACTCACTTTTCTGAAAGTGTTTATCAGTTGTAGGAGTTCCCCTGTAGAATTTTTAGGGTCACATATCCTTACATATCCTATCATATCATCTGTAAACAGCAATACTTTGACTTCTTCCTTTCAATTTTCTTTTTCCTTGATCAGTTCAAGTTGTCTTATTGTTATAACTAAAATTCTAGGTAAGCACTATGTTGAGTATTTATGGAGAGAGTGGACAACCTTGTCTTATTCCTGTTTTTTTTTTTTTTTTT
>NC_045030.1:103184790-103195036 GCF_008632895.1 Mastomys coucha | reverse complement strand
AGCTCTGTACCCCATTTTTTAATAGGGTTATTTAGTTCTCTGGAGTCTAACTTCTTGAGTTCTTTGTAAACATTTACTCCTGGTTTTAATGGAGTTGTTTTGAAATTCTCACCATTTAAGTTGATGTTGGCTATGGGCGTGATGTCAAGTGCATTTATTGTGTTGAGGTATGTTCCTTGCATTTCTAATTTCTCCAGTACTTTTATCATGAAGGGGTATAATATTTTCATCAAAAGTCTTTTCTGCATCTAATGAGATGATAATATAGGTTTGTATGTTCAACTGTTATATAATTCCAGAAGTACAAAATGGAAAAAAGACAGTGTCTTCAACAATGCTGGTCAAACTGGAAGGCTACACGTAGAAAAATCTAAATACATCTATAGATATCATCCTGCACAAAACTCAAGTCCAAGTGGATCATAAACCTCAATGTAAGGCAGATACACTGAATGTAATAGAAGAGAAAGTGAGGAATAGTCTTAAACACATTGGTATAGGAAAAGACTTTCTGGACAGAACACTGTCAGCATAGGTACTAAGTTTAACAATAAATGAATGGGATTTTATGAATCCTAGAAGTTTCTGCATGGTGAAGGACACTGTCATTTGGACAAATCAATAGTCTACACATCTAATAGAATGCTATCAAGAAAACATATAATCCAATTTTAAAAAATAACTACAGATTTAAACAGAGAATTCTCAAAAGAGAAAATCCAAGTGACTGGAAAATCCAAGAACCCATAAAGAAATGTTCAACATCCTTAAGAATTAGTATTTCAAACACAGGACTCAGAGGATTTGAGCTAGATTTGACCCAAAAGTCTCCTCCAAGAAAATTAAGAGGAAACAATCCATAATTTAATCCAGCTGGGAAACCTATGAACCAAAACAATGAACCCTGTAAGACACTCCTAAAGGTGCAATTCTGGTACTCAATTCTTGGTGATCACCAACAGCTTTTTAATTGGGATTAAGGCCTTTTAAATAGAAGAGAAGTCATGGCCAATACTGGAAATCTAGTCAAATATCTAAGGCTAGTGAGGTTATAGATCTTAAAGCTATACCTACTACTGTAGTAGACCAGTATAATTTTTAACTGTATTCAAAATTCTTATCTTTTTATCCACAGGTAAGTATCTCTCACCCATTATCAAAGAAGGTTTGTTTGCAGGAGAGACTATTACAGAAAGCTACAATTAGTCAAAATATAGAGAAAAACTGATCACAGGGTGCAGCATCAATAGATGCATCTATAACACAACTCCTGCACTTTAGGCTCAGGGAATACTGTCAAGATATGGCAAAAGATTGTAAAAGCCAGAGTTTGTGTCTTCTATAAATGACTGGGAACCTATACCTATGATACTGCAACAATACTGCTGCCTAAACAACCTGAATATTGATAACACCAATAGACATGCTAACATGCATGAGGAAATCTTATGGGGCCACACCTCCAGACAAAGATCCACAGGCAACTAAGTACTGTAATTGCAGGCTTTTCGACCCACACCCCAGTTCCCTAAATAATGCATCTGAAATTTATTATTTATGAGTAAATGCCTAGGCCATAAGTTTAGTCTTGTTTCTCGACTAGTTCATAACTAGCTCATTTAGTCTATGAGTGCCACGTAGCTGGTTACCTCTCCTCAGTCTCATGTGTCTGTCTCCTCAGAGTGCAGGGTGGATCTCTTCCCACACGTGACTCTATTCCAGAGTTCCTCTCTTCATACTGAAATTCCCACCTCCTATTTCCTGCCTCAGCTAATAGACCATTAGCTTTTATTGACAGGTGATACTTCCATACAGTACACAAGAAATTCTCTCTACATTTCCCTCTTTTAGTCTAACAAAAGTCTCTTTCTCTTAAAATAATAAACTATAAACTATAATTACAATTATGAAAACTATCAGATAAAATTACATTTACAATCTCAAGTTCATATGTATTTGAGAACCTTGGAGAAAGTATTCTACTATCTATCTTATCTTGGTGAGTTCAGAGTTCTGTACATAAATGTTTCTATCATAATTTGCATGACCAACCTAAAAAATATCTTCTTAGACATTAAAAAACATTTTCCTAAATCCAAAACAATTTAAGCTTAATTGTGAGACTATAATTATCTAGTTTTCAACCCCATCAGATACCTGAGATGGAATATAAATATTACCTGAATATGCAGGAAGTACAGAGCAAACACCTTCCCAAACAACAGAAATGACAGAGATACTTGGATACCTGGACAATCCCTCAAAATTTCCCTGAGTTGTTAGAGCATCACTTCAGCCTTCTGGCTCAGAATATGTGACAGACTACTTTGTAAAGCAGGAATTATTTAAAACTTGTCTACCTTGTCCCTGCAAAGCTTGGCAGTCAACTTCCCTGTATCTTGTGTGTCCAGTTTGAACAGCATTCTGTCAGCAGTTGAAGCAAGGGCAGATTTTTGGCCAATGGAATGTGGGTGCTGCCAGGAGCAGACCTGTCTCATTGCCAAAAAAAAAAAAAGAAAAAAGAAAAGGCCTTTTATTAATAAAACTTCCTTAACTTTCATATTCTGTAGATCTTTAAGTTTTTTGAAGATGATCTATATATCTATAATATATCTGAACAGGCAAATGTTGCTTGTATTTAGCTATTTGTTATGTGTTCAACCTTAGAAGCATATTTCTGTTATTAACTAAACTAGTATCTAACACGGCCATAAGTTTGATTAACTACTAACTTGCATTTTAAAATTATCCTAAACAGTTTATAATAGCAGCCTCCAAAAGTACTAGAAGTAACACTGCATTTTGAGAATTATATAGGTACAATACCTTAAACAAGAGTTGAAACATAAGATGTTGTAGCAAAATATAATCCTAATCTGTATCAATATACAAAGTCCATAACAAATGTAAAAATAGTTGCCTTTATGTTCTTTGCTCTAAAAGTAGAGTCAATAATCTACTCTTTTATCCTATCATTTCTATATCCCCCCCTTTTCTTTTCATACCTTCTGCCCTTTTTCCCCCTTAACACTAGATAGGAGAGAAACAAGGAGAGAGGAGAGAAAAAGAAAGAAAAAAATCCTGAATCTAATATTCCTTATTTTGTTTCTTCTCTAAGACAACTAGTAACCAACCCCCTTAAAAGATAGCAAACACTCATCATTCTATGCATGACTAAACACCATCCACTATACTTTTTGGGAATGGGGCATCATTATCTTAATTTTTTGCTGTCTAAGGTCCTCATTGTCCTTTTTTGGGGGACCTGAGGAAAATTGGGATATTTTTCAGTCTTAAGAAAGCAATCTGCATATTTGTTGTCCAGTTTCTGTAAGCTGAGAAAGTTTAGGATTTAAATGAAGTCTTGGCTGACACAGTCTGTGATGGTGAATGATCTAGCTAGCCATTTAGAAATTGTACCAGATGCAGATTTTTGAGGAAACAGCATTGAAGCAGCTAGAGGTAGGATTAAGAAGGATGCTGGAATAAATAAGTCTCAGTGTGTCAGAGTCTCAGTATCCTTTTCAGTGTCCTTGAAGATGAATCTTGTCAGGGCTATTTTAACTTTATTGGTGTCTATAAACATATAAACCTCTACAACAACATACACTTTTTTCAATTATATATGTATGTGTGCACAGATTGGTTTAAGATGATTCCCTTCTCTCTATTTGAGCAGGTATCTATGCCTATTAAAAGGATGGCATGATAAGTTCTAGGGATTCTTTAGTCAACAAGACTTATTGGCTAAGCATAACTGAAGAGTTGCTCCCATGTAGAGGGATCAGTGTATATTTTATCTTTTTTTTGTTGGTCTTCTTTATTTTTTTAATGTCTGCATTCAAGATCTTCAGGGAATCTCCCCATGTTAAATCTGATTTTTATCAATTTGGAAGGAACCCAGAGGAAAAGAAAAACTCTGGGTTCCTTACAAATTGATAAAAATCAGATTTATTGTATTAAACAAATACAAAACCTCTGCCTCAGTGTAACACATTTCTTTTCCTCTATTCTAAAGTTAGAATATCCTTAATAGAAACAGACTGATTTAGCTCAGCAGTGTTTTGCCTGTGATCCAATGTCTCCCAGCAGCTGTTTTGTTGTTGTTGTTCATTAACATTCAAAAAATTTAAAGTTAGCAAAGCACTATGTAATCTATCTCTGTGAGATCCCATGCTCTGCTTTTGTTCTTTTATAATTGCTTGACCTGTAAGATATATCTGTAATACGTTTTATGTCATAATGTCTAAAAAATGTTGTATTTTAATGGATACATCATATGTTGAAGCACCATCTTCAGTCTGCAAAGGCATTTCCAAGATATCCATCACTTCTAATAAATGTGCAAATTCACAATAAGCCTTTTCAGAACTTAAAGCAGAAACCCATTGAAATTCTGAATGTGTATCAATAGTATGGTGTATCAACATGTGTCTATACCTCAATTTTCCAAACTCTACAAAAATGAAACATATTATCTATTGTATGACATTGTTCTAAGATAGAACTAAACATAATTTGTACTTTTTTTTTTTTTTGGTTTTTCGAGACAGGGTTTCTCTGTGCTCTTATTTCAATATATTGCATCTCTATAGGTTTCCATTGTAATTTCTCAAGCCTTTGTGGATTTTTCTCATCTAGAGTTACCTTTTTTTTGCTGTTATTTTAGATTCTAGATTGGATTCTTCTGGAGGTCTTTTATTTTGATTTAAAGAATCCTCTAACCTCTGTTCTATGGTCTTCAATCTCGGATTCCATCTTTCAGCCTCTCCTTATCTAAGTGTTTTATTCTGATTTCTCTTAAAAAGATATAAAGTATCTTTTTAATATAAAAATATAAAATATATTATATTAGATATAACCTGTTATATCTAATATAATATAAAATATATCAAATTATAATTTTATTGAAAAACAATTATCTGTATGCTGATAAGTAAAAGAAAGTCATATGGGATCCAGGTGCATTGTGTGATTGCATTTTCCATTTTAACAGAGAAAATATTTTTATTTATGATCTCTAACTCTACTCTCTCCTTAAGGATTTCACTTTTTAGTTTTCAAAATAAACATTTCTTCCTATGATTTTTTAATACCCAGTTTCTTTTCTCATTATTTTCAAATTTAATACCTTACTAGTTCTTAAGTTTAGGGATTCTCAGTCCCGCCGTAGCTTGGGAAAACATTCCTTTTATCCTTCTATACATCTGCAGGCTCCTCAAGTCAACAACAGATGTGCCTATGGTTGCTAAGTCTACCTCTCAGCTTGGTGAAGCAGGCTGCCCTTGCCAGTTCACTAAAGCTGTGGCTGGAGAGAGACCATGGTGCAGCTCTAGCAGCTAAGTTAATTTCTGGGCCTTCGCTCGCCCCAGCAGCTAGCCATGCAGAACCATGGTGGGTCAGTGGCCTGCACTCGTGAAGTAAGCCTCTCCACAGTTTCCTGCTCCAAGCCTAGATTCTACCTCCACATTCAGTGTGCCATTTGTAACTGCATGCTTTTCCACTCAAGCCTCAATTCCCAAAATGACAACTCTGAGACTTATTATTTATGAATAGATGCCTAGTCTATAAGATTAGGCTTGTTTCCCGACTAGCTTGTAACTTAATTACTTCATTTATTCTATTCTATCATTATCACATGGCTGGTTACCTCTCTTCAGCTTCATGCATCTCTCTCCTCAAGAGTTCTGGATAAATCTCTTCCCTGGACCTGACTCTATCCCAAAGTTCCTCTCTCCCTACCAGAACTACCTACTTCCTGCCATCAGCTTTTATTGACAAGTGTTGCTTCCATATAGTACACAAGAGATTATCTCTACAAAATATTGCTGAAAAGAGAAGATAAAGTCTTCCTGAGGGATGAGCCCACTCACCAATTAACCTATAAGGAATTGCCATCCCTGAAATCATGTACATACAACTAACACTAGATGGACTCAGCAGGATGTATTTATATATTTACTGTATATATGTATTATATTTATATAATAATTTCTAGACTTTATATATTATAATTATATTTATATTATATAATGAATATTTAAATATTTATTGTGTATATATTATATATTTTATAATGTAAAATACATAGTGACAATAATAATCATTGAAAAAGAAGACCAGGAATTGAAGAGTTGTTAAAGAAGGTGTAGGGAGTGGTTCTGATACTGGAAGGTGAAAATGATACAAATATATTTTAACTAAAGTGTTTTTAATACTTGAAATTTTCAAAATAAATGGATGAATTTCTAGATGTGTATGAGCTTTCAAAGTTAAATCAAGATGAAACAAATAATTTAAACAGATTTGAACAAGCAACAAGATTAGGCAGTAATTTAAAATTTCATGAATAATTATTTTTCTGGGGCATGAACCATAGTATGTGCCTGTGTCTTATTTGATAGCTCTATAACTATGAGCATATTGGTGTCACTAGTTAGACTTGATGGCTTATTATTTTTAAAAAGAAGGTGACACGAAGTTAGGAGGTGTATGTGGAAGGACTTAGAGGAAGATACAGGATGAGTATGATCTAAGTACATTGTATAAATGTATGAAATTACCAAAGAATAAATTAAAAACAAAACCCCTGAACCAAAAACCTGCTCATGTAGAGATTGATACAGCACAGAATTCTAACAAACCTTCAAAGAAGAACTAGCACCAATACTTCTCAACTTTTTCTGCAAAATAGAAAAGGATGTAAAACTTCTCTTTTAATGAATCCAGTATTATCCTGATACCAAAACTAGGTAAAGACACAACAATCAAGAAGATTATAAGCCCAATCTCCCTGATGAACACAGACAAAACATTTATTGATAAAATATTTGCAAACCAGTACAGGTGAGATTGCTCAGAAGGCAAAGGTATGTGTCTCTAAGCCCAAAGATCTGAGTTCAATCCCTTTGATCAGCATGGTGGAAGGAGAGAATCAACTCTTGCAAATTGTCCTTTGAGCTCCACAAGACATGTACCTCCCTCCATGCATAGACACACGTAACAAATAAATTCAAAATGAAGTAAAACCTCTGGCAAGTGAAATTCAAAAGTACTTGAGAATAATCAAGATGACATTACTGCAGACATGCAGGGATGGTTAAATATGTAAATCAATAAATGTAAGTCATCAACTCAATGATCTCAAGCATAGAAATTATATGATCATCTCAATAGACACAAAAAAGGCCTTTGACAAAATCTACCATACTTTTCTGATAAGGATGTAATATATCTTAACATAGTAAAGGCTATTGAAAAAAGAAACACATAGCAATTAATCTAATAAAAATATTTGGATATTCACTACATGGATGAATTTTGATGAGCATAAAGCATTTATATCCAATTTTTATTACCCATGACTATTATAAAATCAAATAATATTGGTAACTTTTTCTTCCAGAATGTTTATTTGAAAGGAAATGATCATCAAAATCTATATAACCAATGTTAAATTTCATAGCTTAATGAAACTTTTATGACTCCACTGAATATTGTTTTACATAAACAAGTACCAATTTCATGTTTTATTAAACATTTAACAAGCCCCCAAATATGTTCTCCTCCACTATCCAGCTAACATCTTTCATTGGGTTGCTAGTTGCATGTCTGCCAAGACTGGATACATAAATATATAAATAATAAAAGACATACTCTTAGTCAGAGAGAAATTGTAAGTGAATAAAAATGAAGGCAAGAGACAGGCTGATTTGGTTGGTATCTTGCTCTTCTGTGTGAAGAGTGACGCTCACTCCATTCTGACTTGTTGATAGTTTTACATCTGGACATTTAACTCTTATTTCTACTATCTTTCCCTCTAGACACTGAGCCCTGGCTGTCCTGGAACTCACTCTGTAGACCAGGATGGCCTCGAACTCAGAAATCTGCCCGTCTCTGCCTCCCAAGTGCTAGGATTCAAGGCGTGCGCCACCACCGCCCGGCTTAGACACTGAGTTTTAAAGTCTTAACTTTTTGTTGTTGCTAAAAACTTTTCAGAAGTCCCTCCCCTCGCCATCACACTGACATGAGTGTGGGTCTTCCTGGTCCCCACAGGCTACCTAGTTCTGAGGAAGCATCGAATTCTGGGAACGCCTCACCAATGCTTGCAGTTCTTCGTCCTGAGGAAAACTATTCTCCCTTACATGTTTCTGCTACTGAGATGCTTGGCACAGAGACTGCCTCTCTTCGCCCTTTCCCTGAGGACCTACCTCTTCAAAGCAGCCCTGATTCTTCTACCAATCCCAAACTAAGGCTGTCTAGTCCTGAAGCTGATGAGGGCCCTGAGAAGAAGGAAGAGAACAAGGTCCTCGCCAGGAAGCAGAAGATTCGGACTGTGTTGCCTCGGGCCCAGCTGTGTGCACTCAAGAACAGGTTTCAGAGACAAAGGTACCTCAGCCTCCAGCAGATGCAAGAACTCTCTTCCATTCTGAACCTTAGCTATAAGCAGGTTAAGACCTGGTTCCAAAACCAAAGGATGAAGTGCAAGTGGTGGCAGAAAAACCAATGGATGAAGACTAGCAACAGTCTGATTCAGAAGGACTCAGCACCAGTGGACTATCCCAGCATCCATTGCAGCTATCCCCAGGGCTATCTGGTGAACGCATCTGGAAGCCTTCCAATGTGGGGCAGCCAGACTTGGACCAACCCAACTTGGAGCAACCAGGCCTGGACCACTCAGTCCTGGTGTACTCAAGCCTGTAACAGCCAGACTTGGAACGCTGCTCCTCTCCATAACTTCGGGGAGAACTCTCTGCAGCTTTATGTGCAGCTGCAGCAAAACTTCTCTGCCAGTGACTTGGAGGAGAATTTGGAAGACATTGGGGAAAGCCACATATATTTTAGCATCCCACAAGCCTTGGAATTATTCCTGAACTACTCTGTAAATCCACTAGGGGAAATATGAGGCTTACGCAACAACTGGGCTTAAAGTCAGGGCAAGGTCAGGTTCCTTCCTTCTTCCAAAGATTTTTTTATGTTCTTATTTTTTTAAATTATTATTTGGTTTTTTTTGTTTGTTTGTTTTTTAATTGTTTTGTTTATCAAGACAGGGCTATCTTTGTATAGCCCTGGCTGTCCTGAAACTAGCTCTGTAGACCAGGCTGGCCTCAAACTCGAGAGATCTCCCTACTTACTTTTGCCTCCTGAATGCTGGGAGGTATACCACCACCACCTGACATATTGTTTTCATTTTTATTCTTTTGGTGCCAGAGAGCAAACCTAGGACTTAGAACATGTTGGGCACCAACTCAACCACTGAGCTCTATTTATGACTCTGTGTTGGTGTATTTGTCTTAGTTTTGAACTTGTCCCTTTTTAGTGTTTTGGAGACAGTGGGCTTTGGAGACAGTGCTCAAACACCCTTACCCACATCCACCCACACTAGTCTTTTTTTTAAGAAGTTTGGGTCTTGGTATACACTGTGTGTCATTTTGAGGGGTGAGGTTTAAAGTATATACAAAGTATAAAAAGATTCATTCAGACATAGTGGCTACCCTCAAGGATGAGGCCAAATCTTGAGTTTGAGGGTAGCTCAGATATACAGTAAGTTCAAGACCAGCCTGTACTATGTTTAAATAGTAAGACAGCATCTCAACAAAATAATAAAACTAAAGTCTTAACAAAACAAAAGATTTCCCCTGTTAACGTGCTTTGATTTCCTCCGTGTCTTCGGAGTTCCACCAAGAATAAATTCTGTTAGTATCTGAAGAAAGACATTTATATTTGACTGTGTCATGATGAAACAATGCCAGCTGAACTAGTTTAAGTAAAATAAAACACTAATTTTATCTTTTAAAAAGGCAAAATAAACGTTATTATAAAGAACTATAATTAAAAATTTGCTTTGTTCAAGGTGTTCAGATAAATGGAAGCACAAACAGGTTTTGTGGATGGGCTAGTGTGGGTCCAAATGCAGAAACATTTTCTATCTATGCCCACTGAGACCTTAGTTGCAATGAGCATACCTAATAATCATTTCTTAGTTTCTAAATTCTACCCTTCAGTAAGACTGTTCCATCAGGGACAGTAGAAAAAATACATATAGACACATGGATATATGTACAGAAAGAAAAGCTGGGCTGGTGAGATGGCTCAGCGGGTAAGAGCACTGACTGCTCCTCCGAAGGTCGTGAGTTCAAAATCCCAGCAACCACATGGTGGCTCACAACCACCCATAAAAGGAGGGACACTTCATATTCATCAAAGGTAAGATCTACCAAAATGAACTCTCAATTCTGAACTTCTA
>NC_045030.1:103174831-103184707 GCF_008632895.1 Mastomys coucha | reverse complement strand
GCGGGGTGGCAGGCATGGGGAAGTGGGAGGCAACAGGGGTTTGTTTTTGTTGTTTTGTTTGTTTCTTTATTTTTTGGAGGGGAAGCTGGGAATGGAGAATTTTACATGTAAATAAAGAAAATATCTAAAAGAAAAAAGAAAAGAAAAGCTGAGATTGGGTGATTGGTTCTCTAACAGAAAAAGCACACAGCACCACACCACACCACACCACATCACCAAGCTCATATTGTTTATTATATACTGTTGAACCAGAGAGGTAGGGTTATTGCATACTACTAAATCAAAAAGGCAGGGTTTATGGTACTCAGCTGAGACAATGGAAGAATTAAATGTTAAGGACAAATAATTTTATAGAAACCTTTGTTAGTGTATGTAACACCTCTCCATTTGGGTGATGATCAGTTCTTCTCTTGAGTTTGAGCTGTTCTTAGAAACTTTCTTTTGAATAACGGAGTATGGAAGACAAAACATTGTAGCTTTTTAATAGAGCACTATGGGATGTACTCATCTGACTGAGTGATAATGAAGAACTTCACACTTTTGTCATTTAACTGCTGATATTATATAATGAGGTAAATAACCTCTGTGGTATCTTATTAAGTAAAGAAACTACTCAGAATCTCAGAATAATCAGGAATAATGACAAATCCAGAGGGTTATTCCACATGATATGAGAACTATATTCCTTCAGATTGTCTTCAAGATCATAAGAAATGAGGAAAGACTTTGAGAGATCAAAGAAAGTGAGTAGATATGGCAATTAAACATAATAAGAAACTCTGGATTGAATTCTGAAGTCAAAAACAGATAATCATTAAAAAAGATTGAGTTTGTTTATTTAATAGTAATGCATTATTAAAATTGAGTTCTCAGTTTTGATAAATATAACACACTGTGATGATCAATGTTAGTTATCAACTTGACAGAATGTAGAATCACCTGTGAGATGGATCTCTGGGCATATCTGTAAGGATTATATTGATTACAATAATTGAAGCAGGAAGACCTGCATATAGTAGGTAGCACCCATTTCTACCTGGGATCCTGGCCTATTTATATGTGGAGATAGGGAGATGAATAGCATTATGCAGCATTGCTACCTGCTTCCTGAATATGAGTGTGATGTGATCACCTTCTTGTAGATCCTGTCGCTTTCACTTTTGTACCATATAGTTAGATGTACCCTTGAACTAAGTTCCATGAATTGATTTTGTCAGGCCATTTTGTTTCAGCAACAAGACAACAAACAAAGACATACGGTAAGATAAGATTAGGCTCTTCCCCACTTTCTTTTCCATTGATATAAATATACCATTGTGTCAATGACATACTGTGTTTATTATTATGGACATGTAGTATATCTTTTTTTTCTTTCATATCTTTTAATTTCATGCATCCATTCAGAAATCACGATTTATACGCAAGTCCATGTAGAACTGATATTCTGAAGTTAACTGGAGCTAAAGGAAACAACTTGAAGTTTCTTGTTCTACTCTCTAGGTCAATGTATGTTATGTTGTGACAAATAGCTCTCTCTTCTTTCTTTTGTCTTTCTTCATTCCTCACTCATAAGGATATTAAGTAGCTCCTAAGCTAAGCATTAATCAGATGAATGAATAAATATTATACAGTATTATCACCATGAGAAGGGAGAGAAAAAATTTTTTGAGGCATGCTAAGTACATTTACAAACTTTTAGGATCAGAAGGAACCATAGGGATTCAGATGAATAGTCATCCAGTAGAAATTCTCAGTCCTATATCTGATAGTTGCTCAAATGGCCCCAAAAGTGTCAGTTACTTCAAAAGCTTCTAGATCACTCTTTGAGCATGTCCTATACCCATTATATATTGGCTTTTCTTTCATTCTTTTCCTCTTTGTTTTATTTTTATTTTTCAGTTTTTAAAATCTATTTGGAACATTAAACATGATAGGAGTAGAAAAAAATCTCTTATGAAGTCCTCTATGAAAGGAAATTGACACATTTCTGATTAGACTGAAACTGCTCCATCTCCAAGGGAGAATATGCAGCATAATTGTGGCTTCATAGAATGAATTGGGTAGTGTTCCTTCTGTTTCTATTTTGTGGAACCATTTGAAGAGTATTGGTTTTAGGTCTTCTTTGAAGGTCTGGTAGAATTCTGCACTAAACTCATCTTGTCCTGGACTTTTTTTGGTTGGGAGGCTTTTAATGACTGCTTCTATTACTTTAGGGGTTATGGGAATGTTTAAATGGTTTATCTGATCCCGATTTAACTTTGGTATTTGCATCTGTCTAGAAAATTATCCATTTCATCCAGATTTTACAGAGTTCTGTTGAGTATAGGCTTTTGTAGTAAGATCTGGTGATTTATTGAATTTCCTCAGTTTATGTTGTTATATCTCCCTTTTCATTTCTGATTTTGTTAATTTGGATACTGTCTCTGTGCTCTCTGGTTAGCCTGGGTAAGGATTTATCTATCTTGTTGATTTTCTCAAAGAACCAGCTCCTGATTTTGTTGATTCTTTGTATACTTTTTTTTCTTGTTTCTACTTGGTTGATTTCAGCCCTGAGTTTATTTTCTGCCATCTATTCCTCTTGTGTGAATTTGCTTCTTTTTGCTCCTGAGCTTTCAGGTGTGCTGTCAAGCTGCTAGTATATGCTCTCTCCAGTTTCTTTTTGGAGGCACTCAGAGCTGAGTTTTTCTCTTAGCACTGCTTTCATTGTGTCCCATAAGTTTGGCTATGTTGTGCCTTCATTTTCATTAAATTCTAAAAAGTCTTTAATTTCTTTATTTCTTCCCCGATCAAGTTATCATTGAGTAGAGCATTGTTCAGCTTCCGTGTGTATGTGGGCTTTCTGTTGTTTTTGTTGTTGTTGAAGACCAGCCTTAGTCTGTGGTGATCTGATAGAATGCATGGGATTATTTCAATCTTCTTGTATCTGTTTTGTGTTTGTTTAAAAAAGGATTACTTTCTTGCTTTTACTAGGGTGGAGTTTCCTTCCTTGTATTGGTGTTTTCCATCTATTATCCTTTGTGGGGCTGGATCTTCTGTCTTTCATAGTCTCTGGTGAGAAGTTTGGTGTAATTATGATAGGCCTGCCTTTATATGTTACTTGACCTTTTTCTCTTACTGCTTTTAAAACTCTTTCTTTGTTTAGTGCGTTTGGTGTTTTTATTATTATGTGATGGGAGGAACTTCTTTTCTGGTCCAGTCTATTTAGAGTTCTGTAGGCTTCTTGTATGTTCATGGGCATCTCTTTCTTTAGGTTAGGGAAGTTTTCTTCTATAATTTTGTGGAAGATATTTACTGGCCCATTACATTGGGAGTCTTCACTCTCTTCTATACCTATTATCCTTAGGTTTGATTTTTTCATTGCATTCTAGATTTCCTGGATGTTTTGGATTAGGATCTTTTTGCTTTTTGTATTTTCTTTGACTGTTGTGTCAGTGTTTTCTATGGTTTCTTCTGTCCCTGAGATTCTCTCTTCTATCTCTTGTATTCTGTTGGTGATGCTTGCATCTATGACTCCTGATCTCTTTCCTATGTTTTCTAACTCCTTGTCTCCCTTTGTGATTTCTTTATTGTTTTATTTCCATTTTTAGTTCCTGGGTGGTTTTGTTCATTTCTTCACCTGTTTGGTTGTGTTTTCCTGTAATTCTTTAAGGGAGTTTTGTGTTTCTTCTTTAAGGATTTCTAGCTATTTACCAGTGTTCTCCTGTATTTCTTTAAGAGAGTTATTTATGTCCTTCTTACAGTCCTCTATCATCTTCTTGAGATGTGATTTTAAATCAGAGTCTAGCTTTTCCCATGTGTTGGGGTATCCAGGGCTCACTGTGGTGGAAAAACTGGGTTTTGGTGATGCCAAGTAGCCTTGGTTTCTGTTGCTTATGTTCTTACCCTTGCGTCTCACCTTCTGGTTATTTCTGGTGTTAGCTGGTCTTGATGTCTCTGACTGTGGCTTGTCCCTCTTGCAAGCCTGTGTGTCAGTACTCCTGAGAGAGCAGTACTCTCTGGGAGGAATTTGGGTATGGAGAGCTGTGGCACAGGGTCAGCTCTGAGATGCAGACTGAAACCAGGAAGATCCTGTCCCAGGCTGCTCCTCTATTCCTATGTCCTAATGACTCTGGGAGGGTCCCTCTTGGGCCAGGAATTTGAGCTGAAGTGTTGGTTTTACCTGTTCTCACAGGTGTGTCAGCACTCCTGGAAGACCAGCTCTCTCCCAATGGTATTTGGGTATGGAGCACTGTGGCACAGGATCAGCTCCAGGTACAGACAGAAACTGGAAGGATACTGTCCCAGGCTTGTGTAAAATATCTTAAGATCTGGACTTGTAATCCCTCCAGCAGTGCATTTATTTTCCCTCAGGATTGTCTTGGCTATCTGGGATCGTTTGTAATTTTATAGGAATTTTAGGACAGTTTTTCTCTTTTTGGGAAGAATGAAATAGGGTTTTTGACCAGGATTGCATTGAATCAATAGTTTTGGTTGAATTGTCATTTTCACAACATTTACTCTACTAATCCATGAACATGGAACGTCTTTCCATTTTCGAATGTCTTTCTGCATCTCTTTTTCAGAGGTTTAAAGTTTTCATTGTAGATGTAATTCACTTTCTTGTTTAAGTTTATTCCTGGATATTTTATTTTGTTTGCAGCTATTATGAATAGGAGTGTTTCCATGATCTCCTTCTCTGTATATTTGTTGGTAGTATGTAGAAAAGATTGAGTTTTTCAAGTGGATTCTATATCCTGTCACATTGCTGAATTTGTTTTTAAAATTTTTGTGCTAATTTGGGGGGGATTTCTAATGTACAGTATCATGTCATTTGCAAATAGAGATAGTTTGAGTTCTTTCCCTGTGTGTATCCTTTCAGTTTCTTTCTCTTGCCTTATTGTTCCAGCGAGTACTTTGAGCACAGTGTTGAAAAGGAATGGGGACTGTGCTTATCCTGTCTCATCCTTGGCTTCAGTTGGATTGCTTCAAGCTTCTCCCCATTTAGAATGATGCTGGCTGTGAGTTCATCTAAGTAATTCTCATTGCAAGCACTTCTACAGGACTGGTAGGTTTTAAAGTAAAAATACTAGCTTGGTCTTTTCATACTGTTGATATTTCCATGATGAAATCTGGATATGTAGAGTTCATTTGTTATTGTTTGTTGTGGGTAGAGCAGGCTGGAGGAGAAGGTTGGAGGGCAGGTTGAATCTAGAGATTGGAAATGTTTTAGGCAGGATGAAGTCAGGTTGGCAGAAGGGCCTGAGCTGGTATAAAGGAGGATGTACTTCACATCCAAGCAACGAGTGTGGGGGTAAATAGGACTGAGTTGGATATGATGTGGAGAAATACTGAGACAATTCTGACCCAAACCTTGAGCTCCTTTATAGTGCAGGTGGGAAAGGACAGAATAGGCTGGTACACTGGTTGTGAGACTCAGCCTAAACCTATCTGCTAGAGTTTGGAAAAGGTGTGGATGAGGATATCAAGGCTACCCACCAGGCTAGACCTTGGAGGATGGCATAGGAAGGCTGAGTGTAGAGTGGGGTGGAGTGGAGTGGAGTAGAGAGGAGTGGAGTGGAGTGGAGTGGAGTGGAGTGTTGGAGGTGGCACAAAAGATCTTGTGAGAGGATGCAGATAGGATGTAGCAGTTTAGGCGATGGCTGTGGCACAGGAAGAAGTGATGAGACTAGGCCTGGGCATGGAATGTAAGACCTAGTGGAAGCCTACAAGTTGGCTGTGGCAAGGTTCAGGTGGCCAGACTAGACTTGGGTCCTAGCTGTGGAACACAGGCTAGATTCAGAAAAACAAGATTTGAGTGGTTGGGATTGTTTACCAGGATAGACCTTGGAGGAGGAGGAGAAAGAGGAGGTGGATAGTTTGGGTATGGAATAGGGTGGTGGAAGCTGCACAAAGGGTCCTGTGGGTGGATGCAGGTCTATATTTTAGTTTTTGAGGATGCTCCATACTGTTTGTCAAAATACCTATACTAGTTTTTATTTCTAACAACAATATGCAAGTGTTCTTTTATTCATATCCTGGATTTTTTTGTTTTAGTTTCAATATAGCCATTCTAATATTGTAGTTTCAACTTATAGTTCAGTAATGCTGATCAGTTATGCTGAACACCTTTTCAAGTATTGTTTAACATTTATATGGCTCTCTTTGGAAAATAGCTGTTCAAATTTTTTGCTCATTTTAAGTAAGTTTTCTTCTGGGGTTTTGGTTGCAGTGTTTCTTCATACATTTTGGATATGAGCCCATTGTTGGATATATAATTTGAAAATATTTTCTTCCATTCTGATTATTGCTTTTTTATTTTCATTGTTTGCTATGAAAAAAATATTTCCTTTTCTCATAATCATGTTTTTTTTTGTTTTCATTGTTCTTGCTTTAGTATCATATCCATTAAAATATTGCTAGTATCAGTGGAATGAAGTTGTTCTCCTGCCTGTTTTTCTTGGAGTAAAGGGATCATATGTTTAAATCAACCATTCATTTTAGTTAAGTTTAATCAGTTTTGTATGTAATGCAATGCAAGTATAAACTGGGAGAGAGGCAGTATTTGGATATCTGGTATTCCCAACATAATTTTTGGAAGAAATAATCCTTTATTGTGTATTCGTTTGTTGTAGATCATTTGCCTGCATATTGAGTTTATTTCTAGTATTTCTATTCTGTCCCACTGATATAAGTCTTAAATTATTTCACTATAAAATAATTAGTTTCACTGTGTTATCGTGTGTGTGTGTGTGTGTGTGTGTGTGTGTGTGTGTGTTCAAATACTTTGTTCAAATGCATCTCCTCACTGTTAGTGCCTGCAGGATTTTTTCTTGAGATTATACTTTAATTACTTTTTCCCTTCCTTTTTCTCCCTCCAAACCTTCCCATATACTCCTTTCTCCTATAAATTCATGGCCTCTTTTTTCACTAATTGTTATTGTGTGCATATATATAATATATATTAATTATATGTAATTAATAATATAAAATAAATATAAATATAATCTGTTGAATCCATGTAATTTTACTTACATGTATGCTTCCAGGATCAACTATTTAGCACTGGGCCACCAGATGGTGTGATTTTCCCAAGAAAGACCCCTGTCCTGTGCCTAGCTTTTCTCAGTTGTCTATACTTCTTTATATAAGGTTGAGTCTTCATGGGCTTTTGACATGCTCATTCTTGCAGCTCACATTTGGGTGGCCAAAGTCCCTATTTTTAATTATGCCATATTGCTGGTTTGATTACTCTAGCTTTCAATGACACAATCTCGTTATAAAGTAAAAGAATCAATAAAAGAAAAAAATTGTAGACTATAAGACCAATATACAAAAATATTTTTTATTTCTATGCAGTATCAATAATCAAAGAAAAATTAGGGAATAAATTCTATTTATAATATCTCATAAAGAGTTTCATTTAAGAAATTTGATATAATAAATATAAACTGCTACCCTGAGTGCAACAAAACTTTGTACAAAGACCTATGTAAAAGGAAGGTTAATGGATTAGAAAATTTAAAACTATGATATAAGAGATAATAGTCAATCTATGTTTCATACATCCCCATCAGAAACCTGGCTGGCTTTTTTGTAGAAATTGACAAATTGATCTCATTCTCAGTCCATTCAGATTATTTTGGTACTAGATATGAAATGGATTTTATCTTGAGTAAATCAAAGTTAAGGCAATATCTATCCTGGTAATGAACATATATAATTAAATATTTTTTTGTGAGATACTGTCTAGCTATGTATGCAGGCAGGTCTGAAAATCAGGATTATGCTGCTTTAGATTACTGAGTTCTTAGACTGCAGTTGTGCACCATCACACCTGGCTTAACATGAATCTTTGTGTCATACTAATAGCTATCCATCTTTGTGAATGAGAGGTTATTTCTGAACCTTTTATAGGATGGGCTAAACATATAATAAAAAGATATATTTTAAGATATAATTTCTATGAACAATAACTGCAATCTATAGCCTACAAAAAAATGTTAAAACAAAACTTCCCATAATTCTATGCCAAATTGTCTAAGTTGTCTTGACTTATAAGAAGGGTCTACAAAAAAGTACTAGATGACATAAATTAATCATTCCTACTGAGGCAGACATAGTTTTAATTTGCATTACAGAGTATATAGGAACATTTCACATGATTTATTAAACATACTCTTTTTTTCTTCTTTCTAATAAACATTTCTGACAGTTATCTTGAATTTTAAGTGTTACTTAACAGCCAGAATGAGGAAAACGACTGTTAAATAAGTTTCCCTGGGATAAGGGAGGAGGGGCAATACAACTACAAAACAACCAGGATTGTGGGAATAAGAGAGAAATAAACATAAAGAGCTACTTGAATAGACAAAAAGTGTGTGGGGGGTATTATTAAAACCTAACTTCTATACAGTTATGGTTACATTTGTTTGGAAATTCTTATAAAAATATAGAAAAAGCCTATAGAGAAACTAAAATGAAGTATTTCTTTTGTCTTTTAATGTGGTAGAGTAGTGGTCCTCAACTTTCTTAATGCTGAGGCCACTTTAATACAGTGCCTCGTGATGTGGTGACCCCAAACTAAAAAAAATTTTTTGTTGCTATTTCATAGCAATAATTTTGCTACTACTCTGAATTGTAATGTAAATATCTGATGATCAGGATATCTAATATGTGACCCACCCCCAACGAGTCTTGACCCACAGGTTGAAAACCACTGTGCTAGATCTTGACTTTTTAAATGAAGTTTTATGAAGAAAAGCACAATGAGCAATGAAGGAATTGAGTAAGTAGTGGTATGTACACTCTCCTGTACTACTACAGTGGGAATTTCTAAGGAAAGAACTTAGTAAGTCCAAAATATTTGACATATCTATATCACTTACTCTGAAATGCAGTTGACAGGGAGAAAAAAGAAGTATTCGTAGAATTGATTTTGTATGAAGAAATATTTTTAACATGTCCTCAAATGATTTTGTTGTAGATATGACTGAATATCACAATGATGAAATTTGTAACTGAAATGCCTGAATATACTGAGTGAATTACAAGAGGATGATTCTTAAAGAACTGTGATGGTGAAAATATACATCACTGAAACAATGCATATTATATTATGAATAGTCAGAGATCTATTTCATGTTTTGCAAGTAGTGGTATTCAGAAACTTTATAGGGTCTTTTTGCGGCCCCTTTTTATACTGAAAAATTTAAATATATATTTCCAATCATAATTATGCATAGTTTATATAAAACAAATGTGAAAACATATAAAATTACAAAGTGCTTAGATCTATTAAAAATAAACCATATACAGAAACACAAGATAATTATAATAGTAAATCTGGAAAACTCATAGGCCTAGATCAGCTTAAGGAGGTAAACATACACTACCTTTTAGTATAGCAACTAAATAATGCACTTTTTTTGCCCAACAAGAAAGGTAACACATATTTCTAACATTGAAAAATTCTTCTAAGCATTTACTGAGGAAATAACCTTGAATGTTACTAAGGTTGATTATAAAAATGAATAGTTAATAACATGTACACAACACAAAACAGATGGATATAGACATGAATATGTATACACACTTATGAATCAACCTATCTACTTCAATGTACATATTTTTCACATAAGCTAATACAAAAATGAACTACCAACAGCCAAAGAAAATATTTTAAAAGTATCTTTAATGACAAGATATGAAGCTCAGCAGTCATTGCGCATATACATACATACACACACGTGAAAAGCAGATATAAAAACAGTATGTACATTATAATATACATATATGACAATGCATAAGAACAATACTAGAGGAACAAGTAAATGTCTCAGAGGTTACCGAAAAACACTGGGCACATAAAGATGAATACAATTCAAGAAGGCATGGGAG
>NC_045030.1:103173956-103174821 GCF_008632895.1 Mastomys coucha | reverse complement strand
GCTGGCTGGCACAAATACAAACTGGTACAATGCTTATGAAAGGGAGCCTTTTGGCAACACACAGGGAAAGTCTTTGAAACGTCTATATGTGGATCCTGCAAGTCCACAGTTAAGGAGAGAGCATCCAGGATGCTAGCCTAGATTTGGCTTGACAAGGAAGGATTCACTCCTCAGGGCACACAGTGTTGGTTTTAAACACAGGGAAAGAACTAGGCACCACCTGAATGTCCAACAATGCAGGAATGATTACAGAAATGTTAAGGTCCATGGATACACAGGAGCACTCTGCAGGCACTGAAGATGACGGTCTTATCATAAGCCTGTTGAATAGCATGGGAAGAAGTTCAACGCATTGTTGATTTCTGTTTGGTTTTAGTCGCTGAAAAAAGCAGGTTAAGAAACACCACATACATGAACCACTCTACAAGAATGTTAATAGGGAAGGTGGGTCTGGGCTGAGAGGGAGAGCGAGGGGGAGCAGAGAGCCTGGAAAACAGCACACCAAAGAAGATAAAAGAGCTTCTCTCTGGGTATTAGGATGGTGGGAAGCAATCACACTCTTGCTTCTTTCTCCCACATCAGACTTCCTTCTCCTTCCAGACATTTCTACCATGAATTGCATCACCTGTGCAGTAAACAAAGAGACAGAAAAAACGCTTTTAAGAATCAGACCGACCACCACCGGGAGAAGAGGCAGCCTTTAACCTCTCCAATGGCACAGATTTGTGGGATTATATCTCATCGAGGGGCCCTTGCTGGGATTGGGGAGAGAGGGGGGAGAGGAGAGGTCAGAAGAAGAGAGGGGCTGAGAGCAGAGAGGGGATGGGGAAGCTAGCTAGCTCTGAGGTGGGGGAGGAGGGGAGGG
>NC_045030.1:103171716-103173224 GCF_008632895.1 Mastomys coucha | reverse complement strand
GAGAGAGGGAGAGAGGGAGGGGGCGAGAGAAACCTGCACTCCCAATACAATACACTGCTGGTGGGTTAGGGGGTGGGGGGCTGTAAACGGGGTGGGAGCCAAGATGTGGCTCTACTGGCTGGGTCCTGGGACGTCTTCATCGAAAGGTGGCCTCGTCATCGGAGTCATCGTCGAAATCCTTGAAGTCGGCGCTGGTGGACTGGCGCGCCCAGGCTCCCCTTTCGGCCTCTCTCTCCTTGTGGGACTTGAACCTCCCCACGAAGATCTTGCGGTAGTTGAGGAACATGCCATTCAGCGCATCGATGGCGCGCTCGGCCGACTCCTGCTTCTGGAAGTGCACGAACCCGTAGCCCTTGGGCCCCTTCTCGTCACAGGCCACCTTGCAGGACAGGATGTTGCCGAAGGCCGAGAAGATGTTGTACAGCGCCTTGTTGTCGATGGTCTTGCCCAGGTTCTTGATGAAGACGTTGCCCACCCCGCTCTTGCGGAGCGACGGGTCCCTCTGGGACCACATGATGCGCACTGGCCTGCCATTGATCATGTCAAAGTTCATGGTCTCCAGGGCCCGCTTGGCGTCCACCGGTTGCTGGTAGTTGACATACGCGTAGCCCAGAGAGCGCCGGGTGACCTTGTCCCTGCAGATGCGGATGGACAGGATGGGCCCGGCAGGGCTGAACTTCTCATACAGCATGGACTCGGTCACCTCGGGGTGCAGGTCGCCCACGTACAGCGAGGCCGTGGGAAAGTCTGGGTTCCCGTCGTCCGAGCCCCCGGCCGCCGCCTCTTCCTCTTCTGCAGCCAAGGCCGCGGCCAGCTCTTCGTCCATGTCCACCCTGCCGTAGGAAGGCGACGCGGCAGCCTCCGCCAGCCTGGCCTCCTCAAGGCTGGCCTCCGCCAGGCTGGCCTCGGTGGCTGCCACCGCCGCGGCCGCGCCGCCGCCGCCGCCGCCGCAGCGGGCCTCTGCCTTCGCCCGGGCCATGGCCGCCGCCTCCCCCAGGCTGGCCTCCGCCGCGGCCTCGGCCTCCGCCTCAGCCTCCACCTCTGCTTCCGCCTCCGCCACGGAGGCCTCCGCTACCGCCTCCGCCACGGTCGCCGCCGCCGCCTCCGCCTCCGCCGCTGCGGCCGCCGCCGCCGCCGCCGCTGCCGCCGCGGCCGCTGCGGCCGCCACTGTCGCCGCGGACGCCACGGTCACCGCTGCCGCCGGGCCGCTGCCGCGACCTCCCTTCCCGGGAACTGAGGGGGCGGAGAGGCGGCGAGGGCCGGTGGGCGCCGGGACGCGGGCCGGGGGCTCGCGCGGCGGCCGCGGGCTGACGGGGACCCCGCTGTGGCGGGAGCGAGCGAGCGAGCGAGCGAGTCCCCCGGGGTGGCGAGCGCCGGCCGCTAGCGCGCACCGCCTCTCCTCTGTCTCCGCAGCCTGCCGCCGCCGCCGCCGCCGCTCGGTCGTGGGCTGGCTGGCTGGCTGGCGGGCTGGCGTGCGGGGCGCGGGCGGGAGGGCGGCGTGGGGTGGG
>NC_045030.1:103169723-103171242 GCF_008632895.1 Mastomys coucha | reverse complement strand
CTAGCTCTCTCATTCTGTATGTGTGTGTGTGTGTGTCCATTGCTGTCTCTGTCTCTCCTACTGACACACAGGCACTAGAGGATTGCTGTCAATCTAATTCTCTGTCTGTCTGTCAGTGTCTCTGTCTCTCTCTGTGTCTCTGTCACTCCCCCCCCTCTCTCTCACACACACACACACTCACACAGGCCACGTCACTGCCACCCAGGAAAGCAGGAGTCTTCCCAGCTCCCCATGCAGCCTGATGAGCCATTTTCTGAGCCTGCTCCCCCTTCCTGCTCACCCGCCTCCCAAACATTTCCAAAGGAGAGAATGAAGAATGCTTGCTCATTCATAAGGCCCTGCCACACAAGTACTGTACATAGAGCTTGTGCCAGGCCCTGGGCATGCACAGGTCTGGAAGACAGAGAGGAAGGTGGGCTGCCTTTGAGCTTCTCTGGGGAGCAGAGAACCTGGACTGCAAACTGCACCCCACTCCACCCTCAGCCTCTCCAAGACTCTGCCACAGCACAGGGGCTTTTGTAAACCTAGGGTTCTACACAGCCTCAGCTCCTACTGCCAGGTGGGAAGTGACAATCAAGAGCACCCAGCCTCTAGGGCAGCCCCCAATGATAAGTTAAAGACAGCCAAACCTGGGCTGGGCAGGTTGGGCAGGGGCTGAGCAAGGCCAGGTCCAGAGCCAGGTGCTTGTTGACTCTTGGCTGTATGCCCTTGGGGCTCTGAGGTTCCTGACCTGGACCAAGAAGTAAAAATCCCTGCCCAGAAGGCAAATGAGAACAGGAACTGAAATCTCTCATTTTAGGATGAAATGCAGAGTCCCCAGTCACCAGCTAGTGCTTCTGGTACTGAGGGCTAGGGGTGTAAAAACACAGTGTGGACAGGAAACAGTGACTACCTCCTCACTGCTGGTGTGGAGAGAGGAATGGGGGGGAGCACACAGAATTAAATGCTGAGGGAACAGTCAAGCTGACATCCTGCAGAGTATAGACCAAACCAGAGACTTTTGTCCCTTGTCCTTCAGAAAGGAGGACCAGATGTTGAGCATTCTGCTAGGAATCAAGGGCAGCTTTGCTGAAGAGGAAATGCCCAAGAACCCAGTGGTGGGGGAAAAATCCCCAGGACCATAGGTTGGAAGCGAGCTAGGGCTCTGTAGCAATGGCAATGTCTCCATTCAGCATCTGTGAGGAAAGGGGCCATGTGATCAAAGTAGCAGAAAGTGATTTGAACATCAGCGTGCCCACAAGTGTGGCAGCACCCACACACAAATCTATGGCAGAACATAAAGAAAACTGTCAGACTGAACTAGCTACAAAGGAGTCAGACCAAACTCTCCCTCTTTCTGCACTGCCATTTCAGGAATAGGGACTCACATTTACCATGGACGTGGTGCACAGGATGTATTAAGCCACCAAATAAAAATACCCAAATCGTGGTGCCTTGCCTCAAGACTTCTTGACTCCACTATAGTAGCCCAAGCTGCCTGTTTACGTGCCAAATTGCCCTGACCCTAGAAGACTGACTT
>NC_045030.1:103164368-103168482 GCF_008632895.1 Mastomys coucha | reverse complement strand
TCAACAGCAGTCCACTCTGCCTTAGTAGATATGCCCACTGAGTCCATGGGCATCAGCGGCATGGCGGGAGACATAGGTGCAGGGGAACACGACCTACGTCTACAAATCTGTCCTGGAGACCAGCCTTAAGATTCCCCAGTCACAGGAATGAGACCGGTACACTGACTTGGACCCCAGCTGGAGACTGCCCGAGTCCTTTCTCTGCAGCCTCTGTGACAGTCCTATATCCATTCTTTACAGTTAGTTTGTGGTGAGTTTATCCCATGTGTAAGCAAAAATATTCAGAGTCCTAAGCTCTATGGCAGGGGTAAGGACTGTCCAGCATCCATAGAGGGAGCAGGACCCTCCCAAATGGGAGGAAGAGGAAGTGCCACTGGTTTCCCTCATTTAATGACTCACAAGTAGTCCTTGAGGGCCCTGCTGGATACCATGACTTCACACAGCTAGACTGGCCCTGTACTCAGAGAGCTTAGTTTCCCCTGAGAATCAGACTTGTCAGAAAACCTGAAAACAGGTAGAAGTTGAGACAAAACCCTCTGGGACATGAAGAAGATGATTGGGAGCACACTTTTGTAGAATGCAGGAAGCAGCAAAGGAGGACCATGGAGCCTAGGGAAAGCTTCACTGGAGATGATGATGAACAGCCAGTCTTGTCTGGAAATCCTGCCTAGCAGACAGAGCTTCCATGTATCCAGTGACTAGGGCAGAAGCCCCAGGTGCTAGTGGAACCTAGGGGGTGCCTGACATCACTGGAGCCTGGAGCTTACTGTGACAGAGGGAAGAAGGAAGGCACTAGGGAGGAGAATGGAGGGAGGGGAGCTGTCCAGATAAAGGTCTGCACTCACTCAGATTGCTATGGGGAATCAGGAAGAGGCCTAAGTTTGGGGAGGCCCCAGATCTACACTGACTCATTTCTCTCTCTGGTTCCTTCTCTGTGTGGCAAGTATTGCTGATGTGAGAAGGATAGAGACATAAGCACAAAGACAATGGGCTATGCCCTTGACACCTGATAGCCATTCACCCATGACACCACAGTGTCTTTCCATACTGAAGCATGAGTCTCTGGTGTGATGCTTCGATTCTCAAAATAATCTACAGATAAGCAGATGGCATTCACTAGTTCCTTAAAGGGAATCACTGGCCGATCATCTGAAATGCCATACAGTCTATGAATTAGTGAGTGATATACACAACGTACAACAGTTCCTTGCCTTTGTGCTTCCTCCAGCAGTCTTCTCCAAATGATAGTGGACAAGAAACATCCATCCAAGGGTGATAGCCAAGTGCTGTCAGAGGGCCATCCCCATGTTCTCCCTGTCCACGTGTAGCTGGAGACACCATTCTGCCTGCAGGCTCTCTCTGTGGCCACCGACTTTCAAATGCCAGCAGAAGCTCTTCAACTCTACTGTCATCCTGCTACCTGTAGTCCCAGAGTCTGCTCACTCCTTCCCTCCACACTCCCAGCTCTACTCAGTGGCCAGACTCATTGGAAAGGCGAATCCTTGCATCTATGGCCTGTCCTTAAATTGTCAGAATGGCTGCCTCTTTCACTTTGACTCAAGTGAAAAATTCTTGTCATGGCTGTAAAATGATGAGCTCTTGCCAAATGACCCCCTTCAGTCTTCTATATTCCCCTGCCAACTGGAGCTCTCTGATCATTCCATGACACTCCTCTCCTCTGTGGGTTGTATTCTTCCTGAGGTTGCCCCCCTTACTGTGATTTCTGAATCATTTCTAAAGAGTGGACACATTTTAACTTAGACCATTACAGTTGTTTGCAAAGCACATGCTCTAAAAAGAATAGATACATTTCTGACTTAGATTGTTTACATTTGTTCTCAAAACACATGCTCAGGCACAGGTCATCAGAACACAACAAGAACAGCATTTTGTGTGTTTTTAAGTCTTGGGTATTTGGTCCTTTGCAAAGGAAAATAAATATATAAAAGACATAAGATCAAAGTGCTACCCTCTTTGCAAGCCTTTGCCATTCACTCTCCAGGGCTGGTTTTCATAAAGAGAAGCTTAGGTCTCTTCTGAGTGTGTCTAAAGACAAGAAGTAAGATCTTGGTCTAGCCTAAATGCGAACCTTCCCCTCGCCATCCTCTCTTACTTTGTCTCTCTGTTCCTCACTCTCCTCTCTCCCTGAAATTGGGAGTGCCTTTGGATATTTGCCCTTGGTGCTGCCTGAGCAGCCACAGCCCGCAAAAGAGATGGCACTGGCCTCAGGTTGGGCAGAAGATGAGAAGAAGCAGCTCTCAAGCACTGTTGGCCATCTGCTCGGTCAGAGCACTCAGAAGATGGACCTGGGAAGAAAACTGGCTTGGAGGCCCAATCTTAGAGACTAACATGTAACCATGCTATGCTTGCCTTCCTGCTGGAAGTTGGAGGGTTTGAAACTCTCCTGAAGGATCCTGACAGTTCCCTTTAGGATGCTGCCTTTGTCCTAATCCTTCTTTGAAAGCAACAGCCAAGAGTGATCACAGTGAGAGGTTACATCATAGCTTCCTCATACTCCTTTTTTTCCCTTCACCAATTGGCCATCCTTCACATACTTCAAGGTTTTCCTGCCCTTGTGGGTCATAGTCACAGGCAGTTTCCGGGACTGATCACACAACCGTGTACCTAAGAAGCAGAAAAGGCCACGGCTCAGGAGCGGTGCTTACCTTGGACATGTTACTGTGTGTTCTTTGCTCTTCCTTACCTTTGGAGTCCTGGGCTGTACAAAGAGATATTCATCAAAAGTGGTCACGAATGGCCAATGTTTTCCACCAGTGCCTGGCAAGCATTCAATGCCTGTACAATAGATTCCTTATGAATCCCATCTCCCTCTGTCCTTAGGCTGGCTTGTTCATCTGGTTCTTGAAGCCAGTGAGTTTTCTTTCTCACTGGTACCCTAGGCTGCTTGAATGGTTCCCTCTGACTAGGATCAAAGTGTCAGAAGAGAGGGAGTCTGACCTCCTGGCTTCAGTCCTAGGTAAAGGCCACTTTTCACTCCAGGTTACTGCCTGATTCTCTGCCCCTAACACACTTAGCTTACTCCCTCTGTAGGCCTTCTCCCAGTCAGAGCAACATTAGGATCCACTGATTTTTTTTTCTGTGGGTTCAAGGTATTTGCACATTAGCATATGAAAGCCTCGCTCTTCTACCCCCTCAAGAGGTGCGAAGCTACAAGAACATTGTGCCTGGGTCAGGAGTGTTTTCTGTCTCTACTTTCAGACCCTTCCTGGGACACATCTGGACACCCTTCACAAAATGTCATGCTTTGCGTCTGTGCAAATATACTGGGTGCCTTCTGATGCTGCCGTGTAGTCGCTGGAACAACATTCCCAAAGTTTAAGGTTATGAAGTGGCAGTTCCTGGCTTACTAAAGTGTGCACACTACAGTCCTTGTGCAATTCAGGTTCCAGTCTGCCTCACAGACAGAACCTTTAATCTCCACACAGTGTGCTAAGGTCTCATGAAGTCAAGATGAGGAACCTTTCCACCCCCTCTATACCTGGGTTGTCCAGAAGGCATAAAGGAGATGAGCTCTCTGAGCACTTTGTACCTTCTCCTTTTTCTTCTCCCATGAGCATCTGAAGGTTTGATACATGTGAGTTCAGTATGGAATCAAAGTCTGAATCTCCAAATACACTCTCCGTGTCTCTCTCCCACAGATACAAATCCTCAGAGCGGAGGCAAATGATCATTAATCTATTTAGCTTGTAACACCCCATGGAATTGGTGTTAACTGCATCTCCATGCTACTTTCTTAATTTTGGTAGCTTTCATATCTTGTGATTCAACCACTGGCCTGAGTGCAGAATCTGGGATATGATTTAACCCAAGGCAGTATTGTTCCACTGTTAGTCATGGAAGCCACCTTGTTTTTCTGCTTGGACCAAACAAACACAAGCTGTCACCACAGAAGCCAAAGCTGCACAGCTAGGTAATGATTGGCAGTCCCCTCAGATACTCTAAGTTACAGAGAACTTGGAAATCTGTAGTTTTATGTGATTTTCCAAGCCCAACTGTAGCTTCCAGTTGGCCCTCTCTATGCCTTTAGCTTAAGGATCAAGATCTAGGCTCTCAGCTATTGTTCCAGCACCAAGCCAGCCTGACCTCCTGTTGC
>NC_045030.1:103158886-103163819 GCF_008632895.1 Mastomys coucha | reverse complement strand
CTACAGCCAGAAGTCCAAACAAGAGTTCTCCATCTATCCAGCCCCACAAGTGTCCACAGCTGTAATGGAGCCCTACAACTCCATCCTGATCACACATGCCACCCTGGAATGCTCAGACGGTGCCTTCATTGTGGACAATGAGGCCATCTATGACATCTGCCATCACAACCAGGATATTGAGGGTTCACCCTATAACAACTTCAACCACCTCATCAGCCAAATCTACTCCTGCAGAGCACAGTTTCCTTGTGCTCTGATGGGGTTCTTCATGTAGATGTGACAGAGTTCCAGTGAAAACTGGTGCCCTACCCCCTCATCCACTTCTCCTTGGCCTTCTATGCTCCATCGTCTCTGCAGAGAAGGCCTGCCACGAGCAGCAGTCAATGGCAGAGTTTACCAATGGCGATGCCTGGTTTGAACCTGCCAACCAGGTGGTGACTCTTAGCATGGCAGGCAGGTACATAGCCTACCATGCCTCCTCTGCCATGGAGATGTGGTGCCCAAGGATGTGAATGCTGCCATTGCCTGCCATTAAGATGAATCATACTATGCAGCATCCCACAGGCTTCAGGATTGGTGTCAATTACTAGCCACCCACCGTGGTGCCTGTGGGTGACTTGGCCAAGGTGCAGTGTACAGTGAGCCTGCTGAGCAACACCATTGCCATTACTGAAGCCTGTTCCTGTCCTGACCACAAGCTTGACTTGATGTAGGCCAAGAGGGCTTTTGTACACTGGTATGGTAGTGAGTTCATGGAGGAGGAGTTTTCGGAGGTTAGAGAGGATATGCTGTCCTGAAGAAGGATCATGAAGAAGTAGGCATGGACTCTGTGGTTGTTTGTATATGCTTGACCCAGGGAGTGTCACTATTGGGAGGTTTGGCCTTGTTGGGGGAAGTGTGTCACTGTAAGGGGGAGCTTTGTGACCCTCCTCTTAGCTCAGTGGAATCCAGTCTTCTCCTAACAGCCTTCAGATGAAGATGTAGAACTTTCAACTCTGCCTTCACCATACCTACCTGGATGGTACCATGGCTTGATGATACTGGACTGAATCTCTGACCTTGTAAACCAGCTCCTAGTAAATGTTGTCCTGATAAGAGTTGCCTTGGTCATGGTGTCTGTTCATAGCAGTAAAACCTTAAGTCAGACTCCTATGAAACAGCGATGAGGGAAAAGAATAGACAGCTACTTGGAGCCTCTCCATTTTGTTTATTGCAAAATCATTTCAAAATAAACAGTCTCCCTGTCAAAGAAGAAGAGGAGAAAGAATGAAATTAAGAAAAAAAGAAAGAAAATGAAGAAGAAAAAAGAATGATTATAAAAGTAATTGAGACCTCCTCTTTTAGTAGTCTCTCTGTATTCTTATTGGGGAGCCATGGTCTCCTTGTGAGCCTTTCCTTGGGTTTGCTTGGAGTTCATTTACTTCCCAGAGCTGCGCTTTTCTCATTTTGCCACAGGTCTGGGACCTTTCTAACATTGTTTCTTCTGATTATTTGGTTACTTGTGTGTCCACAATGGCAATCAAATCTGGTGAATTCTTATTTCTCCATAGCTTAATGAATTTCTTCATGGCTTTCCTTCCCTTGACTTCTTGAGGCTGCATTAAGATATTTCTGATGCCTGACAATTTGCTCATATTTCAAGGATGCAATCGGCAGGTTTGACAGGTGACACAGAGAACATTCACCACAGCTGAAAACATGTTCTCCAGCCCTTAGCAACGCTTCCCTCTCCCTCACCCTGACACTCTCCTCTCTGTCTCTAGGCAAACACAGATATGCTTTCTGGAAATGAGGGCTTCTTTGTATTTCCTGGAATTGTGCACAAATGGAGATTGTCAAATACACACCCACCCACACACACACACACACACACACACACACACACACACACCACAGTTGGACCTTTTAAAGGCTCTGGCTTCTTTCAATCCTACTAGTAATTATTTTTTGATTCTCTTATTTTGTTTCCTCTGTCAAGGTTCTGTCTGCATTCGTAACTGACCAGTGTTTTTCTGCATAGTTACACAGCAGCTTGTTTATGTGCTCAGCTTGTCTTGGGCATTTGGATGTGTCTCCGCTATGTTTATATTAAATCTGGCTTTTCTGCATTTCCATGTACATGATTTATTTGGATTGTACTTGAGTATTCAGTCATTCAGAGATCAGGAAGACCATGTTTCACTGGTAGTATATTTAGTTTGACATTTTTGTTTGAAAGCAGATAAGTAAAGAAGGGAATAGTGAAATAGCATATGACTTTTACCAACTACAGAAATAAGTATTCATTTTGATCATTCATGTGGAAATTAGTGACAATATTAGTCATATTTAGCAATATAATAGCAGTGTATAGTATAATAAAGTGGCATTACTTCCTTTTTAATGGATAGTGGCTCAGGGTATGAAAATCATGGCCGAACATATGGCTTCCTGCTCCAGCAGAAGAGAGTAATATATTCCCTAGCACTCATATTGCTCCAGATGTTTGCCTGTCATTTCAGTTCTGGTAGGTCCAGTGTCTTCATTTGTTCTCAACCTTCTCTTGCAGGTACATTGTACATATAAACTCACTCAGGCTCACACACATACACACAATTTTTAGAAATATTTAAAAAATATACCCTCAGGATGGATATCTAGTCAAAACTATTTTCTCTAAATTAGAGAAAATGATAGGCACATGTCAGAAATTGTAACCTGCTAGTGCAGAAGCACATGATCTAATCTGGGAACATACAAAAGCACATGGAAATGTAAACTATATTTGGTGAATCATTATAGAGAAATCATAGGGGACTCAATCTTGAATGATCCCTAAGTATTTGTGTTTCAGCTTGTATAGTTCTAGTAGTTTCTCAGTGAAAATCAATGAGAATCTACCTCATTGTTTAGGCCTGAGAAAAAGGATAGTCACCATTCTAAAGTCTACCACATTTTGTCCTTTCTATTTGTTTCAACCTCAAGAAAATCTATGTACTCAAAGACTACCCTACTAGGGTTTCCCAGAGTTTGGTCTAGAAGAAGGGAACAATGAGCTCCAACCCATTCTATTACATATTTTTTAAAAGACATAATATTTTCCCATACTAAGTTCAGACATAAAAGCACAGATTGTGGAAGCTTAAAGAAGCTAAACAAATACCATAAAAAATTCACATTAGAATTTCATTTTCAAATGAATAAAAATAAATGAGACCAGATAGGATAGCTTAATGGCTAAAGACACTTCCCACATGAGTCCTGTGACCTGAATTTGACCCTTAGAATCCAGATAAAAGGGGATGGAAAGAATTTTATTTATAAAATTATTTTCTAACATCCACATGTACAGCATAGCTTGTATGCTCATATACATACACCACATACCCATTCACACACACACACACACACATACATACACACAAATAATTAATGATATACAGTAGAAGAGAGTTTTTTATTTTTCTATGGATAAGTGTGTTGTACATATGTATGTCTTTGTACTATGTATATGCCTGGTGCCCTCAAAGTTCAGAAGAGGATTTTGGATCCCCCGGAACTGGAGTTCAGATGAGTGTGAGACTCCATTGCTAGGAATTGAACCTGGGACATGTAGAAGAACAACCAGTGCTATTAACTTCTGAGCCATCTCTACAACTCCACACACACATTATTAACTAAATTCCTTATGCTGTATATTAGCTTCCCAAGCTTTTCATTTCACATAAAGCAATTTTGTAGCCTTTGATTTATAATGTGCTTATCTTTCCCCCATGACTCTAGTAACTTCTTCCTTGCCTATGTTTCAATGTATTTAATTTTTTTTTAAATCAGAGGCTGTGGTCTAACTACAAGAATGTTAAATTTTTCAACTATGTGAGATGATAAATATATTAATTGACTTGGTTATAGTAGCCATTTGAATATATGTAATTATACTTGTATGATCATATACCAAGACATTATGTGGCACAACTTAAGTATATAAAATAAGAAAGAAAATGAAAGAGAATCTGGAATTATGAGTCAAAAATCTTGTACCTTATTATATTGATTATATCAAGTATTTTGGCACAGTGATATAAGATTGATTGACATACAATAGATCTGATAAACAGTTAATAAAATACATTTTACAACAGTCATGTTGGTGAGACATCGTGAGTGCAGCTTGTGGCATTCTAGGAGATGAAATCTCACAGAACACTCCATTATCTACTAGCTTTTATAGTCTTTCTGCCCCTCTTCTACAATGACCTCTGAGCCTTAGGTGAGGGAGTTATGTTGTAGGTGTTATTTGTTGGGACTAAACTCCCCAACTCTGCATTTCAATTGCTTGTGGTTTTCTGTAACAGTCCTTGTCTGTTGCAAAGAGAAGTTTGCTTGATGAAGAGTGAAGACTACATACCTGTAAAGTCTCATCAACATGACTTTCCAAACAGGATCTAGACAAGGGCATGCTGAAGTGAACAGCCTCATAACTTCAAACAATTAAGAAATGCTAAGAGTGAAAGAAATAGTCTTTCCTGGGGGAGAGCACATCAATTGCTTATCTAATAGCAAGTGGTCAGGCCCCTAAGCATACAAGGTAATATTATACAGATTCAGAAACAATTAATAAAAAAAGAGGCCAAGAATTTGCTAGGAGAATTATATGGGAGGGTTTGGAGGGAGGAAAGGAAAGAGGAAAATGATGTGATTTCATTATTAGCTCAAAAAATTAAAATTAAAAAACCTTAATCATAGAAGACAAATACCAAAATTTAAAAAACAATGGCTAACATGTATATTTGTAAATATATAACAAACATCATTATCTAAAATTTGCAAATCAAAATCACAAAGACAGTTCATTCCATTGTGAATAGATATTATAAAAACATACTAGCCAGGCGGTGGTGGCGCATGCCTTTAATCCTAGCACTTGGGAGGCAGAGGCAGGCAGATTTCTGAG
>NC_045030.1:103156302-103157630 GCF_008632895.1 Mastomys coucha | reverse complement strand
AAAAGGGAGATATAACAACAGAAACTGAGGAAATTAAAAAAATTCATCAGACCCTACTGCAAAAGTCTATACTCAACAAAACTGGAAAATCATAATGAAATGGACAATTTTCTAGATAGTTACCAGGTACCAAAGTTAAATCAAGATCAGATAAACTATCTAAACAGTTCCATATCCCCTAAAGAAATAGAAGCAGTCATTAAAAGTCTCCCAACCAAAAAAAGCCCAGGACTAGATGGGTTTAGTGCAGAATTCTATCAGACCTTCAAAGAAGACCTAATACCAATCCTTTTCAAATTATTCCGCAAAATAGAAACAGAAGGAACACTACCTATTTCATTGTATGAAGCCACAATTACTCTGATACCTAAACCACACAAAGACCCAACAAAGAAGAACTTCAACCAATTTCCCTTATGAATATCGATGCAAAAATATTCAATAAAATTCTGGCAAACAGAATCCAAGAACACATCAAAAGGATAATCCATCATGCTCAAGTAGGCTTCATCCCAGGGATGCAGGGATGGTTCAATATTTGGAAATCCATCAATGCAATATACTATATAAACAAACTCAAAGGAAAAAAAAACATATGATCAATTCATAAGATGCTGAGAAAGCATTTGACAAAATCCAACACCCCTTCATGATAAAAGTCTTGGAAAGATCAGGAATTCAAGGCCAATACCTACACATAGTAAAAGCAATATACAGCAAACCAGTAGCCAACATCAAACTAAATGGAAAGAAACTTGAAGCAATCCCACTAAAATCAGGGACTAGACAAGGCCGTCTACTCTCTCCCTACCTATCAATATAGCTTTCTAAGTCCCAGCAAGTACAATTAGACAAGAAAAGGAGATCAAAGGGATACAAATTGGAAAGGAAGAAGTCAAATTATCACTATTTGCAGATGATATGATAGTATACTTAAGTGACTCAAAAAATTACACCAGAGAACTCCTAATCCTGATAAACAACTTCAGCAAAGAGGCTGGATATAAAATTAACTCAAACAAATCAGTGGCCTTCCTCTACTCAAAGGATAAACAGGCTGAGAATGAAATTAAGGAAGCAACACCTTTCATAATAGTCACAGATAATATAAAAAATCTTGCTGTGACTCTAACTAAGCAAGTGAAAGATCTGTATGACAAGAACTTCAAGTCTCTGAAGAAGGAAATCAAAGAAGATCTAAGATGGAAAGATCTCCCATGCTCATGGATTGGTAGGATTAATATGGTAAAAATGGCCATCTTGCTGAAAGCAATCTACAGATTCAATGCAATCCTCATCAAACTTCCAAATCAATTCTTCAGAGATTT
>NC_045030.1:103148831-103155437 GCF_008632895.1 Mastomys coucha | reverse complement strand
AAGAGGAACATTACTTTATTGCTGGTGGGATTGCAAGCTGGTACAACCACTCTGGAAATCAGTTTGGCTGATCCTCAGAAAAATGGAAATAATTCTACCTGAGGACTCAGCTATACTACTCCTGGGCACATACCCAGAAGATGGTCCAACATGGAATAAGGACACATGCTCCACTATGTTCATAGCAGCCTTATTTATAATAGCCAGGACCTGAAAACAACCCAGATGTCCTTCAACAGAGGAATGGATAGAGAAAATGTGGTACATTTACACAATGGAGTACTACTCAGCTATTAGAAATGATGAATTCATGAAATTCTTAGGCAAATGGATGGAACTAGAAAATATCCTGAGTGAGGTAACCCAATCACAAAAGAACACACATGGTATGCACTCATGGATAATTGGATATTAGCCTAGAAGTTTGGAATACCCAAGATACAATTCACATACCACATGAAGCTAAAGAAGAAGGAAGACCATAGTGTGGATATTTCGGTCGTTCTTAGAATAAGGATCAAAATATCCATGGGAGGAAATACAGAGACAAAAATTGGAGCAGAAACTGAAGAAAAGGCCATCCAGACACTGCTCCATCTAGGAATCCTTCCCATATTCAGTCATCAAACCCAGACACTATTGTGGATGCCAGTAAGTGCTGGCTGACAGGAGCCTAATATAGCTGTGTCCTGAGAGGCTCTGACAGTACCTGACTAATACAGAAGCAGAGGCTCACAGCCATCCATTAGACTGAGCACAGGGTCCCTAATGAAGGAGCTAGAGAAAAGACCCAAGGAGCTGAAGGGTTTGCAGCCCCTTAGGACGAACAACAATATGAACTAACTAGCACCCTCAGAGATCCCAGGGACTAAACCACCAACCAAAGAGTAGGCATGGATGGACCCATGGCTCCAGCTGCATATGTAGCAGAGGATGGCCTTGTGGGACATCAATGAGAGTAGAGGCCCATGGTCTTGTGAAGGCTCGATGCCCCAGTGTAGGGGAATTCAAGGACAGGGAAGCAGGAATGGGTGGGTTAATGAGCTGTGGGAGGGGGTTGGGATAATGGGGTTTTCGTTGGGGAAATAAGGAACAGTGATAAAATTTGAAGTGTAAATAAAGAAAATATCTAAAATAATAAAAAGAATAATTCAATTTTAAAAAGAATTAAAGCATGGAACAATGTAATTGAATGCATGTAGTCAGCAGAAGAAATCAACACAGCAAGTATTCACTTCTTTGAGGAAAATTAATAATAAAAAAAGCCCTTATGTTTCTAGCCAGACTAAGAAAAGACAAATCACAAATTACCAATATTAGAAAGAAAAGAGAACATTACTACAGATCCATTCAAGCGTAAGATGATAACAATGAGATTCCCCCACCAACTCTAGGCTCACCAATTCATATGTAGATCAAGTTGGCCATTTCTGAGATAGATCCAATTAGCAAACACCCATGTAGCTCACAGAAGAACAAACAATGGGAATAGTGTTTCATCTATTAAAGAAATGAAAGAAATAATTAATAATCTTCAAAACAAAAAGTAACCAAGACAAACTGAGATCACTTTTGAATAATACCAACACATTAGTAAAACCATTGTTTCAATTCTCTCATACAAATAGAGGGATTATTTCCTCTCAGTCCTTGAAGATAGTATTATTGTAATGGCAAAGCCAAAGTCATTACAGAAAAGCAAAACTACAAACCAACATCTCCAATGAATTTAGATGTAAAATTGATGCATTGACAAAGAAAATCCAGCAGCATACAAAAAGAATTCTGTGCCACAATCAACTGGGACTTATCCAGGTATGTAAAGATGGTTAAGTTAAATTTCTCTTAATGAATCTAAAATTTATGTAGAAATGAAAAGGACTCAGAATAGAGATCATAATAGTAATGAAAGAGAAATTGATGATGAAAACATTTTTTCAACAGAGAAAAATTTCAGGTAGAGGAAAAGAAATCCTACATATGGCATCACTAGAAAACCTACCAAATAATAATACAGAGCATCTAAAGATCTCTCCAAAATTAAAGAGAAAAATATTTCCTAATTTATTATAAATTAAGAATTTATAAGTTCTCATCATTTTATATAGCATTGGTATTTATTTTGAACATGAATTGGACATTCTCATAGGAGTAGTGAGACAGATTCCAATTCTCTACATCCTCCCAGGCCTCCCTGTGATTGATCCAGATACTTGCTTTCTATTACTGTTTCCTGACACTTACCTTGAGTATATAATAGTACAACATACTTGACTTGTTCTTCTGATCTTTACACCCTACACTGCACAGATATACTGTAGTTACTACCTTGGAGTCATTTCAGAAAATTGTTCTCTAATTTCTAACCTTATGAATAAAAATCCCCATAGTATTAGTGTTAGTATGTCTTTTCAACTTTCTTTCTTGCCTGGTATGCAGAAAGCCCTAGGTGTGCCCACCATCCGTGCAGTAAAACTTGTGGCAGGATTTTCCCTGTTCAATTACATTATAATATTAGTGCAGCGAGAGGCTTGTGATTGAAGAAGGAAAAGGGAGACAGAACAAAGAGTTGCAGAGGGAGAGAGAGAGAGAGAGAGAGAGAGAGAGAGAGAGAGAGAGAGAGAGAGAGAGAGAGAGAGAGAGAATCTCAGGAGAGGAGAAGCCAAGATGGAGGCAGACGGACAGGAAGAAGATCCTGATTCCACGTAGTTTAAATAGCCACAGGTAGCTATGAATATCATATAGGAATAGAATAATTGGGGTAACTTGACTGATCTAGGTGGGTAGTTTGTATCATTATCAATTGTCCCTGAAATTATTGTATTGGCATCTTGTGAATTGAGAATTTATTGATGCATACGTCTGACTTGTTAATTATAAGCTTCCAGAGGTTTGTTTCTACTAGGTTGCTGGGTATTGTGGCTGCTGACAGTGGAATGGAAGGTCATTGTGTGGGGCTGGTGTGGCAGCAAAGGGAACTCAGGAGCTCCAGCCCTGAGTTCCAGGTAGAGAGGTGGCAGGTAGAGAATAGCTGGATGGACCATGGGAACTTGGTGATACTTCTTTTTTAATATTTCCCATAACAAAAACTGTCCTAGCACTTGGATGGTGGAGAAAAGGAGGATTAGAAGACCAAATTCATCTTTGGCTAATTAAGGTGCCATTAAGGCAGTCACATTAAAATAAATACCAAGGAAGGTCCTTGCTATGTTAAATGCTCTGCAAGATGCTGAAGAGTTAGTTCTAAGATATATTAAAATATAAATTCCCCCAAGGAAAGTAAACGTATAGACAAATGTAAATCTATATTGTTTTGACTTCAGTTTGTGGCTCCCTCCAGTTTAAGTTCTTTTATATTTAAGATAAAAGCTTAAAAATGATTAATCTACATTACAAAGTGTACAATATGCAGTGGATAATTTGAGGCAGCAATAATATAAAGGGTGTGGAAATGTGAAGGATTGGAGTTTGTATGAGATTAAATTGTTACAAATTTTAAAGTAATTGCTTCAGTTTCAAGATGTTTTGTGAAGTTACTAACGGAAACCACAAAGAATATCTCCATGGAATATGAAGAAGAAATGATTGTTGGAAACATGGCTCAGTTGATAGAGCCATGCTTGATATGTAAAAGGCTATAAATTCATTCTCCAGTACTGTTTTTCTTTTTTTTTTAAAGTGCCGAAGATCCTAAGATGGAAGAATAGAGAACCATAGGACTTTCTTACATCCTCACAAATTTGTAGGAAAACCACTGATACATGACTGCAGACAGAGGTGAGAGACTAGAAAAAGCAAGAGAAGGTAAGAGTAAACAGTAGACAGGAAGAAAACAAACTAAGATCCAAAATATTAAATACTAGCTTTACAAATAAAACCAAAGTCTAACTTAGAACACTGAACAGAGTAGAAGGAAGAACCTATTTGGGGGGCTACAAATAGAAGAAAGGAGAACAGTGACAAAAAGCACGCTCTGCAAACCAGAACTTTATATGGAAGATCTGTGTGGGACCTGTGAACCAGATGCTTGGATATAACCTATGAACTGTCACCCTTGGTCCTAGGCTGGGGTGAAGTCCCGAGAAAGACTTCCTCACTAAAACTGTTCTATCAAAAAGAGCAGAAAATTTAACAGGACTGTATCTCCAAATCCAAGCCCCCCCCCATCCCCACCCCACTGCCTTTGTCACATAGGCAAGTAAAAACACTGGCAACTATACAAGTATGAGAGGTAAAGTGGGTAAATCTGTCTGATATGAACTTGTGGATACCAGCAGGTAAGACTTGAATTAATGGCAGAGAAACGGCCAGGGTTCTAGTGAAATGAAAGCACCCACCTTCAAATTTAAGATACTACTACAGACAGCTCTCCCCACTTCTGCCTGAGAACATTAGACACTGGATAACATGCATGGAAACTGTACATCCAGTGCACCATAGAAAAGGCTCTGGGGCATTTTCCTTAATTAGTGAATAATTTATGTGGGAGGGCCTTGCCCATTGTTGGTGGTACCATTCCTAGGTAGGGGTGTATAAGAAAACAGATTGAGAAAACCATAGGAAGCAAGCTAGTAAGCAGAACCTCTCCTCCATTTCCTTTATATCAATTCCTGCTTCCAAATTCTACCCTTGAGGTCCTGTCCCAACTTCCCGAATGCGGGACTACAAGATGTAAGATTAAATAACCTTTCTTTTCCAAGTTGCCTTTGGTCATGATGTCTTATCACAGCAATAGAAGCTGACCAAGGCAGAAATTGGTAACAGGATTGAGGCATTGCTGTGACAGACCTGACCGTGTATTCGGGGAGATCATGAAAGGACTTTGGAACTTTGTCCTGGAGGAGTTTTTGAGTGTTCAAAGCTTAACTGGTGCAGGAACTGAACATAGTGCTGAGCATAGTACAGGTAATAGAGGCCTGGCTTCAGAAGTTCCAAAGCAAAATTTGAGAGTTCCTTAAAGAGTATATTGGTCATTTCATTATACACACACTGACTCATACATGTAAAAATTTTTTATTCACTTTACATCCCAATCTCACACTACCTTCCTCCTCTCCTCCCAATCCTACACTTACAAATCTCTTCCCCATTGCCCCTTCCCCTTTCCTCAGAGAAGGAGAAGCCCCTCCCCCCTTGGGTACTACCCAACCCTGGGAGACATCTAGTCCCAGCAGGACTAGGCACATCCTCTCCCACTGAGGTCCAACCACACAGTGCAAGAAGGGTAAGGGGATCAAATGGCAGGGAACACAGACCAAGAGAGTCCCTGCAGGGAACAGAGATCAAGTCAGTCCCTGCTCCACTTGTTAGGGGGCCCACGTGAACACCAAGCTGCACATTTGCTACAAATGTGTAGGGGGCATGAAAATAAATTTTTAAAATTAAAGTCTCTTAAACAAATCACGAATTAGTTCTTCAAAGCAGTTGACAAAATTATCAAGTGTTTAGTGGTACTAGTAAAAAAAAAGAGAACAGGCATAAATAATTAAAAACAGAAATGAAAGCAAGCTAGTAAGCAGAACCTCTCCTCCATTGCCTTTGTATCAATTCCTGCTTCCAAATTCTACCCTTGAGGTCCTGTCCCAACTTCTGTCCCAGAAAAGATGACAATTGCTTTTATAAAAAATAAATAGATAATACAAGATTATGAATAATTTTATATGAACTCTTTGATACCTAGAGACATCGAGAACCATATTCTCTCCTAAGAGTGAATCACAAAAAAACACAGGCAGACCATGCTGATAATTACTACCAAGAATGCATTAGTAATTCAAACACTCCTAATAAAGAGAAACAGGCAGAACAGAACTAGTGATGAGTTCCACCAAGCATTTAGGTATAATTAATACGAATCTTTGTCGAATGCTGAAAAAAAATGAAGAAAAGCAAATATTTTCAAAGTCATTCTATGAAACAAGAATCATAAAAACAGACAAAACACACTGATGAGTTGCTTATGTTCCAATGGACAGTTTGAAATCCCATGGTCACATGGGTGGCTCTGCTTAAATTAATGGGTCAAGAAAAATTCAAAACAACAACAAAAATCCACTAGAAAACAATATCCAACAACACATTAAAAGGATTATATACCATAATCAAACAGGAATCATAAGTGTATGAAAAGACATTATATGTCATTCACAACTCAAAAAACATTCAGGTTGCAAAAAATAGGTTTCAAAATTTGTGGCATCAGAAGTACAAAGACAGAACACTCATTTCAGAATTATATATTCTCTGTTTCTGAAACTTCAGATCCAACCAACCACAAATTGGAAATATTTGAAAAAAAAGTATTTATTTAAAATGTACAAAATTTTACTCTTATATTATTCCTCAAACAATGCAACATGCCAGTCATTTACATAGTATTTTGAGCATATTATGCTTTATTAATAATCTAGAAACATATCTCCTTTTGGTGTTATCAGCTATGAACCCTCCACAATCATGTTACTACTATGGTTGTGGTTGCTTTCTGCCTATCCTCCCTCCACCCACTGCTCCTCTGAGGAGCACAACTCATGACGACAGGCACCATGAGTCTCACTAGAATACAACCGAGGAGTGCATACCATGTGTGTTCTTTTGTGATTGGGT
>NC_045030.1:103147881-103148578 GCF_008632895.1 Mastomys coucha | reverse complement strand
AGAAATCCGCCTGCCTCTGCCTCCCAAGTGCTAGGATTAAAGGCGTGCGCCACCACCGCCCGGCTTGTTTCCACTTTCTAACTATTATAAATAAGGCAGCTATGAACATAGTGGAGTATGTGCCCTTATTACATGTTGGAGCATCTTCTGGGTATATGCCCAGGAGTGGTATAGCTGGGTCCTCAGGTAGAACTATGTACAATTTCCAGAGGAACTGCCAAACTGATCTCCAGAGTGGTTGTACCAGCAGCATATGTATAGCAGAGGATGGCCAAGTTGGTCATCAATGGGAGGAGGGGACCTTGGCTCTGTGAAGGTTCTATGCCCTAGTGTAGGGGAATGCCAGGGCCAGGAAGTGGGAGAGGGTGGGGTGGTGAGCAGGGGGAGGGGGGAGGGAACAGGGGATTGTTTTAGTTTTAGTTTTTATTTTATTTTATGTTTTTGAAGGGGAACTTGGTAAAAGAGATGTTGTATGACATATAAATAAAGAAAATATCTAATAAAAAAAGTTAAGAGAGAGAGAGAAAAAAAGAATATAACCTAGGAGCTGTGTAATGAGAGCAAAAGACAGAAGTCAGAATGTGGCCAGACCTGAGCTAAGAAAACACCATGTCCTCATGTCTCTGTGCTTGAGCGCCACCGTGTGGTTTAAAGAGGCATACATAACTGTACCTGGGGAAGAGGCTCCTTCCAGGAA
>NC_045030.1:103126012-103127415 GCF_008632895.1 Mastomys coucha | reverse complement strand
TCGTAGACATTTGCCAGTGTTGGCTGTGGTCTTCCTTTGAATTCACTGCTGTGTATGTTCTGTCCTAGAGTGACTCCATGCTGTGGCGCTTACCTCCATCTTGTGTACTGATTGTTTATTTCTGGAGTTCCTTCCTCCATCTTTGTCTTCCTCCACATGTCGCTAGCCATTTTGGGTCCTACACAATGCCATCGAACTTTGAGCAATAACTTTTTTTTTGTTAATGATTACAGTGAGTGACAAACCTGACCTTTTGATTTTTTGATTGAAGAATTTCATACTTCCTTTTATTTTAATTTTTCTTAGCCAAATTTTAATACTTTTCTCTAACCAAATATTTTAGTGATTGTGCCAATATTCTCAATAGATATTTGATCTACTGTACTGCGACAGAAGATGCAATTTTTAAAAAATTCTGTTTTCATTTACTTGTTGCTAGTTTATTGACATAATATGGTTTCTTGGCATACTATCATATTTTCCAGTTTTGTTAAAATAATTTCTGACCACCAGGAGATGACTCTTCTAAGTATAGAGTATTTCATATATAAATATTATTAAAATTTATTCTTTGCTAATTTCATACATATTTATCATCAAACTCTTTCCCTACTCAACTCCTCCCAGATTCCCCTTCCTGAATATAGTATTTCAATTTGTCATTTTCAATCTTTATTTCTTTATTTACTTTTTTGTGTTGTTGATTCAGTTACAGTCTAAAGTATAGTGCTATATGCATATGGTGGGAGTCTGGACAAATATTCTGCTGCATTTCTAAGGTGTTGACAAGAAAAGTAGAGGTATTTCAGGGAAGAAGGGAATGTAAATGCTTTTTTAAAAAAAGTATAACAGAAAAATAACAACAAATGTCATATATTTTGTTCATGTTTAACTTTCACCTGTAAATGTGTATAAATGCGTATATGACATAAAAGTATCAAGGGGACCTTTTTATGTAGAGGAAGAGGACTGGATGGAGAGGGATCAACAGCATAATAGGGATGAATATGAGCAGATGTGAAATAGTATTTCTTTGTGAAAGTAGCATAATATCCATCGTTTTATATGTTAAATAGAAATAAATTAGCTGTGACATCATCACAGGTAATAGAAAACAATTTAGCTAGTCAGCATCAAGCATTTCCAGCAGGCTTTCTTTTTGGCAAATATACATTATTGTATTGAGAATATTCCCTTATATTCCCAAATTATCATACTTTCATATTTGATTTTTATCATCTGTGCATTTTTTATGTTATTAAATTGCCTTCTGTCATACATCTTAGTAACTACTCTTCTTCTTTTATCCCATTAGGACAATAAAATTCATCCATGGGCATCTTCCCTCCCCTCTCCCTCCCCTCCCCTCCCTTCTTCCTCCTCCTTCCTCTGTCTCTCTGTCT
>NC_045030.1:103123753-103125998 GCF_008632895.1 Mastomys coucha | reverse complement strand
TCTGTCTCTCTCTCTCTCTCTCTGTCTCTCTCTCTCTCCAGGTGTGTACTGTGTAGCAGATGCTGTTCAGGAGCCAACAGTGCAGCCCAGTTTGACCTCCAGCCTATGTGGATCCTCTTGCTACAGCTCCTTGATTGCTAATATTACAGGGATGCACCACCAGGCCAGCTTCATTTGTGGTATTTAAATGTCAAAATAGGAGCTGGAGTGACAGCTCAGAAATAATGAACTCCTGCAAGGGATCAAGGTTCATTTCCTAGAACTCTCATGGTGCCTCATAACTCCCTGCAACTCCAGTTTCAGGGAATATGATACCCTTCTCTGACCTCTGCAGGCTCCATGCATGGGGTAAACATACATAGATTCTTGTAGAACATGCACACACTCATGAAAATAAATAAATAAATAAATAGATAGATAGATAAATAAATAAATCTAAGAAAAATAAAGGTAAAAATGGTCTTGCATTCCTAGACTAAACTATGCTTGTTATGAATATTTTTCACATGCTGACTCAAACTGCTAAAATTTCATGAGAGAGGTTTGTGATATGTTCATGATTAATGGTGGTTTGTAACATTCCTTGTGCTTTTAAAATTCTTGTTTTTTATTGATAGAATTTCATCCAATGTCTTTTGATCACATTTACCCCCAACTTTTCCCCTTAACTCCTTCTAGACCCACCCTTACCTCCCCATCTCCCTACCTTCCTACATTTCCCACTTCTTGCCTTTTTGGTTGTTGTTAGAATTACTATTTATGTATATGTATGTGGAGCTTTATTAATGTGTGTGCTGTTACCCATGAAGCAAAGACAAGAAAAAACTGGAGCATTTGTACACTGTTGTGGGGAGTTTAAACTGATGAAATTATGAGATTCTGTTTCAAAAAAAATGTATTCTTCCTCTAAAGCTCCAGACATTGCTCAATTATTACTGTCCCCACAACCCTTCTTTGATTTCAAGCATGCGTGTGTGTGTGTGTGTGTGTGTGTGTGTGTGTGTGTGTGTGTGTGTGCTGTGTATATATAAGGATGCACATAAACCAAAGCATGCATGTAGAGGTCAAAGGACAACTCTCAGGAGCGAGTCCTTTACTTCCACTGTGATATCTGGAGATTAAATCTGGGACTCAGGCTTGCACAACAACTGTTTTCATTCACTGAACTATCATGCTGCACCCCCCCACCTTTTTCCATAAAAGTAATGTTAATTTCATAAAATGAATAGGGAAGTTTTATTTCTTGAAAAAATTAGTGCACTGATGGAGGAAGTGATATCTGCTATTTGCTGGTCAGGGAGAGAGAAATCAGTCCACTAAGGAGGTGTTTATTATTTCTATGAAGGCTAGTATTTCATAGAGTTTCAACAACAACAACAAAATCTGTTTAGCCTGAAACCATTTTGAATCCTCATCCAACAGTAGGCATGAGATCGGAGCTCCCTGGGGGAGCTTGAATTTGGCCGCAGAAGACCTATAGGTCACTATGACAATTTCTACAACCATTGCATCACTATCCAAATCAGGGGTAAAAAGCATTTCTGCTTCTTTCAGGCCCACAAGTGTCACTGTGGCATTGCCTTCTTGTGAGTATCATGTCTGGCAGGACAAAGGTCAGACCTCTTGTACATTACTAACCTTGGGCCTTAATTCCTTCATTTTAGGGAACAGCATGGGCTCATGCCTGCTATGAGTGCCCCAAAGAAGGAGCGGGGTACAAAACTGAAGAGACCACTGGACCAAGGAGTGATAAAGAATATGGCCGTTCCCCCTAAATTTCACAAGCATGGCAAGAGGGTGGCTGTTGAAGCAGAAAAATGCAGTGAGTGTTTTTGGCTGGGGAAAGAACCCAGGTTTACATTGAGGGAGCATGAGTAATTCTCTCAGCATCTCTGTTTTGATATTGTAGTGTGACAGAAGGAAGTCATGAATCATATCAATATTAGGAATTAGATGCTTTAGAGAACTGTCTGTTTAAGTCCTTTGCTTGTGCTTTATGTAGGTAGATTTTTGTTGTTGAGTAAGTTTGTTGTTTTGGGGACACTATCTTGCTACTTAGCCCAAAGTGTTCTCATGCAAATGATCCTCTTGCATAGTCTCCCAGGTGGTCATTCACTAGAAAAAAGAAAGTTATGTCTGAACTGGGAAAGATACATAGTGTGATCAACATGACTGGAATATTTGGAATGATGGGGACAGTGAGGTTCATCTAAGTTATACCTGGTGTTTTACAGATGAGAAGGAG
>NC_045030.1:103122482-103123742 GCF_008632895.1 Mastomys coucha | reverse complement strand
TATTTGGAATGATGGGGACAGTGAGGTTCATCTAAGTTATACCTGGTGTTTTACAGATGAGAAGGAGAGCACTGTGCACAAGCATGAGATCAGGCCCCCCAAAACACCACAGGAGGTAAGGAGACTCTCTCTTTTGCTTATGGGAAGTGCTTCCAGAAGCTACTTCCCAGGCCCCCTGTACTGTGCCCTAATGACACGTGTTTCTTCCACCAAACCTACCATGGCCACCCATGAGGCCTTGGGATTAACATCTTCCTGAATTTCAGTATGAACTGAAAATTAAAGGTAAGCCTCGCTGATCTTCAAGGTCTTCAATTCTGACATCCTGGGTTGCTCTGCTTGTCCTACAACACGCCCATTTCTCATGGTTGGTCTGGCACCCAAATTCCTACTGTAGTCTCTTCTCCTGCAGGGGAGTTTTCAAGGCACTCTGATGTACAGCAAGCCACAAGAACGTTCCATTCCATCTTATACTCCAGAGACCTGGTGGCAGCAGTCCGTGATTTCTTTTACCGCGGAGCACCAGGGTCCCTTTGCCAGGCCCAAAAGGTGAGTTGAATAAGGGCTAAGAGTCAGACCGGTCTCATAGTACTCTATGCTGAAACTATGGAATGGTTGATGCCACAGGAGGAGGATGAAGGAGAAAGAAGAAGGAGGGAAGGGAAGAAGAAAAGGAGAGGTGAAGGAGGCAGCACTTCAGAAGGAGAAGTGAAGGAAGGGCCACTCTCATGCTTGAAGTGTCCTAATCTTGAGGGTTTGGATAAGTGATTTCAGTTTTTCAAGCATGTGGTTTCCAGTAATCATTCTGGGAAACCGGTACACATTTATAGCACTGACAACAGGACTAGGAGAAGGCCTACCACACAGTAAGCCTTCACTACGCTTGGCCACTTAACTCGGTACTAATATAGATGGACTTGGGAGACAATCCTGTTGGACTGTGAGGTCACGATGGGGATGGGCCACAGAGGTCCAGAGGAATGCTGAAGGCCAGCAGAGAAAACTTCCTAGAGAAGATCCTGGCTTGTCCTTCGTAACCAGTGAGGACTGGGCAAAATGGAAGCAAGAGTCAGTCCCTGAAAAAGGAGGGTACTCACATCTTTCCAGATGCTTTGCAGATTAGAGCGTAGTCACCTTGGATTCTTCATCGTCTTCAAGGCAGCCCTGGGAGGAAAGATCTGGTATGAATTAATGTCTCGAGTAAAAAATAAAAGTCTGAGAAGGAAGCAGGTTAAGAGGGTGCCTAGGTCAGAAAGACCA
>NC_045030.1:103120037-103121687 GCF_008632895.1 Mastomys coucha | reverse complement strand
ACCACCACCACCACCACCACCACAACAACAACAACAACAACAACAAATCCCAATAGACTAAAGCCCCCAACATGTCCGGGTCATATCTGAGTTCAAGAGCATGACAAATAGAAGGGATAGAAGAAAGCATAATGAGTCCCAGCCCAGGTCAACATCCCTAATTCACTGTCAACTGAGGAGGCCTGGGAGGTCATGCATAGGAAGGAATGGTCTGAAAGGGAACGAGGGTGTGGTGATGACTTCAGAGCCTTTGTATGTATAGATGTGGAGCCTGGGTGCTTTCCAGTCCTGAGCTCAGAGGAGAATTCCACAGCTGGAGAGGCTGGAAAGGAAGGCTGGGCCCTGATGACAAAACAAAACAAAACAAAACAAACAACAGAGTACAACGTTTTGAAGTGTGTTAGTGGGAAGCCACTTTAGGTGGAATAAAGGGCAATGAATGAAACTGGAGACCTTGCTTCTCACAGAGGTCTGGAAGATTGGTGATGTAGGCTGGGCCAGAAATCTAGGGCAAGAGGATGGGGAGGTGCAGAGCTTTTCTGACACAGTGAGGATCAGAACTTTAGACCCAAGGTTTGACTAAGTGGGATTTTGGTGACTGTGACTGAGAAAAGGAGGAGCCCAGATCAGAGATAATGGAGTGTGTCTGTTCCTGATTTCAGGGACAACTCTTAGATTGGGTGGGGCACATAAGTGTGAGGGTTTGCTGGGTGGGGACACGTATGTGATTTGACTCTGGCCTTTCCTTTTCTGTTTTCAGGCTCTGCTGGAGAGAGAGGGCTGCAGACTCATAGCCCCTACCTGCCACCACGGTCTGCCAACTCCGACTCCCTGACCGGAAGTCTGGAGTGCATGCCCTTCTTCACCTAAAGAGCAGAGTGGAAGGTCTCACCACAGCACTGCCTGCTTGGTATCCTGTTTGGTGTCTAAAGTGACAAGTGTTTTTATTTTTACTTTTTACTCATGTAGCCAGCCTGTCCTGGGATTCAGTATACAGCAGATGATGACTTTGAATTCCTGATTTTTCTCCACCTCCCAAGTGCTGGGATTATGGGCATGTGCCACCATGCCTGCCTTTTTTACAATTATTCTTAAGTTTTCAGGAGTTTTGTCAGCTTTCAGACCCTTTTTATGGAGTAGGCCATTTACTTGGGTGAGGTTTCATGTTATACCTCTATTTGATACTCTTCTGGAATAATTTCTTTCTCTACCTTTTAGGGAAAAAAAAATCTGTTTTTGTAGGATCTAATGTGATCAAAACATGGGATTCCGAGTCCATTTGCATGCCAACATTTTCATTTGTCCTGTGATCATACTCAGGTTGGCATACCCCTGTGTGCCATCCTCCACGTTGAATCATGAAGATTTTTCACTGTGTCTAGGCATGTGCAAGGGTGTGTGTACCAATAATAAACACGTGCTGTGAGGCACTGAAAAATGCGAGTTGTTTGTTAAAACAGCATAAGACAAATATGAAGGAGGATTGTTTGGCCTCGACCAAGTCCTCAGGTTCCCTAATCATTTATTTTTAATTAAGTGTGTCATGCACAGTCAAACCTTGATGCCGCAGCCATCAGTCAAAAAGATTAGCCAAAGTGCCCTCTATTTATCACCCAGGGTAGGTAACACACGGAAGGACTCCTAGGAACA
>NC_045030.1:103112908-103119686 GCF_008632895.1 Mastomys coucha | reverse complement strand
TCAAAGCCACACCACTTTGTTTCCACAGTTTAGTAAAATGGGGAAATGTATTTGTTTCCTAATTAATGAGTCTCTGTTTGGTATATTTTATTTCTCTTTGTTTATCTGTGTAAATGTTGAGTGTTAAGCTTTTTGATATGTCTCCCTTTGTCATGTACTGTCACAGTCCACAATTTTAACACCTCACCTCTCTACTATTTTGACTCTCATATGTTACACAGCGTCAGTGGTGAGTTCTGAACACATCCATCATTTCAGAGCATTGTTAGAGTGGGTCCATTTGAACAGGAAGTGTTAAGGTAAAAATATCTACAACGTCATGCAGGCCAAACACAGGCTTCTAGGGGAAGGGTACTTCAAGGAAGGAAATTCTCTTTGCTTTCTCACTTGCTGAACTCACAGTACCAGAAGGTCAATGAACACCAAAGTTGGAGAGATTTTTTTAAATTCCCACTGCTGCCATAATTACTATTTGAATAATACTGAGATACCAAAAAAATAATTATGGAATTGATGGATTTTGACAACACATGTTTCTTCATTTAATAGAGTGTGTATGATAGTGAGCTTATAAAATTTAGATTATAGTTATTGCCCATGTAAAGGAATGACTCTCGGGTGTCTTGGAGTTTAACACTTAACTGTTGTGGTCCAGGACGAGCCTGTCCCAGCAGTCCACTGCTTTCCACTTTTGTCCACAAAGTCAATTCAAAGTAGATGCAATTAACATTCTATTGCCAAACAGGCAAAAAACAGATCAAAGCCTTTTGGAATGTAGTATTTTACTAACAAAAGATTTGGGGAAATATTTTGCGAATGTACAGTTAAAATTCTTTATGTTCAAAGGCACATTAATTACATGGGCACATATTGCTATTGTGATTAGCTACAATAAAAATAAACGTCTTGATTTTAGATGGGTTTGGAACTACCTCAGAGTAGGACACATAGCACAGTAACACACCCCCTCCCCCATGTACGGATTCTTGTGAGAAGACACTGCTAATTTGGTGTCACAGTTTGGAAGTGCTACTGATATCTTTTGGAGTTTCAGTAAATCTGCTAGCAATCCCCGTCTGTTCTCCAACTGAGAAAATCAATTTCACATGATATCTAAATAGGAGTGTTAAAAGTGTTTACCTGGTTTACCTCTCACCAGGTAGCATATAACAGAATGAGACGTGCAGCAGCCAAGTCCGTGGGTTAAAACTAGATTGCACATGGCAGTGCAGAGTTTACACCAGCACGAACGGCACCACTGACAGGAAAACCCCGGAGACTCTTGCACACCCCTGGGAGGAGAGTGATAATGTGGATCAATGGGGATCGATGAGTAATTAGAGGGAGAGCCCTTGCAGAGATACAGAGGATACTGGAGCAAATCAGGGACTGTCTTCAACTCAATTCTCAAGCCATAGGACCCCCAAAATCAGGCAGCAGAAAAATTCTGAATCAGACTTCTTCATCCAGAATCACTCGATCATGGAATTCACATCATCTTTCCTAGTGAAGTCCCCCACATAGGAAGACACTGACATTTCCAGAATTGCAGGCAAACAGTGAGAACCTGCATGGGCAAGATCTTGCAGAGGCCCAGACAGTCATATGACAGTCTCACACTAGGTGTTTGATTTGAATCTGGAGCAGTACTGGGAATCTCAGTGGCTCTCAAGATGTACTCTCTGATGTCACATTAAGGGGAATGTGGGGAGTTGGTGCCCTAAACCTGCAAGAAGCAGCGGCTGAACAGATCCTCTTGGAGGGCGGAAGAGGCTAGCAACAACTTTAGCAGGATTTCCGAGTGAGCTATATTTTCTGCTGCTACTACTCATTGGAAAACTTCTGCAGTTTACACGTTCAAAAACTCTATAACATAAATTGTCAATACAAAGTAAAAAATGGGATCTGTAAACACTTGAACTTGTCCAGGTCTGAAACAATCTTGAAACTGTAATGTTGTGTTGAGAAAAAAACAGACTTAATAACAGATATAGTTTACAGGTATGTAAAGTTATACCTTTAGCCCAAATGTATAAAGAGCCCATGATGAATAGATGATGCACACCCTTCTAAATATCTACCAAAGGGGTAAAAAGCAAGCTCGTCAGCCCCGCAGCTCTGTTCCGTAGTTCATTTCCTATCACTGAAACTTCACACTCACGTCTAAGTGAATTAGCTAAGTACTCAAAGGTAGAGATGGGAACCAGAATTTACTCAGCTTCTGTCTTCACTCCCTTACTGTCATCTCTAGGGTCTTTGTAATTGTGCAGTTGTGTTCTGTTATCCTGATGTATGTCCTGTCCCGCTGGTCCCCCTGGCTGTCTCAAACCCTGTTTGTCGGCACCTTCCACTGAGTAGGAGGGCTGGAATCCCATGGTCGATACTCATAGTGTCTGCACACACAGTATGTGTGAGCTTTTGTCTCTGGTGCAGATGACATTGTTGGGCCTGCTCTCTTGTTCTTTTCTTCACTCACTATTCCAGTAGTCCTGCCTGTGATTGTGTGGAGGCTTTCTATGATGCAGAGAACACATACAAGACCCTTAAAGTCTGATTCATGTTAATGCCTTCAGATGAAATTCCACCAAAGCCTGAAACACCTGCTGTCCTTAAATCCTGTTCTTTTGGTGATGTAAGAATTTATAGTCTTTCCAACTCTAGGCCTAGAACATGCTGCTTTGGTTGAGTGCTTGTGTGTGTGTGTGTGTGTGTGTGTGTGTGTGTGTGTGTGTGTGTGTGTGTGTGTGTGTGTGTGTGTGTGTGTGTGTTGAGTGCATTATATCAGCATATTTGCCTCCTTATGGGTTGTATACATGTGTATGGATATTCTTGCCTGGGTATGTGTGTATGTGTGTGTACATAGGACAGGGAACAATGTTGAGTGTTTTCTTCTATCACTCTCTACCTTACATATGACATGGAAATGAAGAAAATATCTAATAAAAATAAATTAAAAGACAAAAAATGTGTGTATACATACCACGTTGTGTTTCTGGTGCTTTTGGAAGTCAGAAGTGGCAATAGGATGCCCTGGAACTGGAGTTTTGGTTGTGATAAACTACCATTTCTGTGCTAGGAACAGAACCTGGATCCTCTGCATGAGCAGTGAGTGCTTTTATCTGCTGAGCCATCACTTCAGCGCCTCCATGTAATTTTTGAAAGGAACTCTCAGTCAACCTAGACCTTGCCATCTAGGCCACATGAGTTGCCCAATAAAGCCCCAATATTCATTCATCTGTCTCCACCACTGGCCCTGGGGTTTCAGACATATGCTGGGGTTTCTGTTTATTCTGTGTGGTGGGAGTCTGAACTCAGGTCCTTGTGCTGGTGTAGCAAGGTCTCCATCCTCAGAGCCACCTTGACAACCCTAGGTCAGGGCATGTGGTTTACAAATATGTCATTCCTGTATTTCAAAATACCTCATTTTCAACATTGACCATCAATATGATGGGCTAGGGCACTCAGCAGACAGTTCTCAAAAGAAACGTATGGCTAAGAAGTATCTTAAAAGTGAATGGCTAAGAAGTATCTTAAACCTGATCAACATCCATGGCCATCAGAGAAATGCAAAGTAAAAGTACTGCAAATTTCCATTTCATCTAAGTGAGAATGGTTATCATGAAGAGGACACATGACAATGCACTGAGGTGAGGATGTGGGTAGTGGGGAAGCCTCACTGCCAGTGCAAGTGTGAGCTCATGCAGCCACTGTGAGGATCAGTGTGCAGGTCTCCCGAAAAGCTAAAACTATGAGTCTGCATAGACAAACAGTAGCTATATCACATCTAGGTGGGGAGTCCCCAGCTGCTATCACTGAGACATTTGCATGGCTCTGCTCACAGTTACTCCCTTCCACAGTAACGAGGAAATGCAATCAGTGCAGATGGCCTTCAACAGGTGAATGGAGAGTGAAAATATAGTAATATACAAAATTAGATTTTATTCAGCCATAAAGAAAAATGAAATTTACCTGAAAATGGAAAGAATTGGATAATGCTATACTTTGAGGAAATCTAGCTCAGAAATACAGCACTTCATGTTAATCTCATGTGTGGATCCTTTCAAAACACACACACACACAGAGTGTAGGCAGGGATCAGGAAACTAGAAAAGAGTTGATGAGAGGGAGATAGAATCTTCAAGGAAGTTGGTGGAGAAGGAAATAGCATACCTGTAAAAAGAAAGTGGGGTGGGGACGGCAAGCACTAGGTGTGTACACTAGATGTATGGGGAGAAGGACAATGAGCTGGGGAAGAGCAAAGTGTGCAAAGAGTACAAGAGAACTAAATACGCATGAAAGGGACATAAGGAAACCTGTCCGCTTACATCAGATTATAAAATTATATCAATAATCATTTTTCTGGTCCAACTAGATTATTGTTCTTTAAAGTTTTTTTTATTCTGCTGAGACGTAATTTTTTTTTAAAGAAGCGATCTCACCAAACTGTGATATGGCCTAAATGCGCCAGAATACTGTGATCCTCCTGACTGGACCTTGAAAATCTGTGTTTCCAGGCACATGTGATCATGCCAGGTTTGCTGTGCTCGTCCTTTCTTTTCAGGTTTATTTTGACTTCATGTGTATGAGTATTTTCCTGAGAGTGTGTGTGTAGGGGGGCGGGTGTGTGTGCCGCTCCCTGTGCACACAGGAGTACCTAATGCATGCCTGGTGCCTGAAAAGCCCAGAAGAGGGAATCAGGGCCCCTGGAATCAGATTCACAGATCATGGGAAACTGCAATGTGTGTGCTGGGAACTGTTCTGGGTCCTCTCCAAAAACAGCAAGTGTTCTTAATCTTGGAACATTCTCTCTCGTCCCTGTGGGGATCTTCTTCTGTGTTGTTTATGGAATGTCATCTGGACACCTCTTCCTGTGCCACTGACAGTGGTACAAAGAGCATAGGCAGCAAAGATGGATGGGGGAGACAGGACATTTTTTTTTCTTCCAGCCTTGCTACTCTTGTTTGAGACCTTGAAGGCTGAGGCTGGCTGTGGTAGCTGGAGCTTCTTACATTTTGGTAAGGTAAACAAATAGTGTTAGTAGACATTCCCAGGGGTCTTTGCTCTGGGGTCTGCTGTATCCTCCTGGTACTCATCTATAAGTAATTTTAAAACAGGTTTTCTAATTTGACTATCACGGTGAGGAGCACAGAGTGCAGCAAACTGGTTCATTTATAGTAGGTAGGAAGGGAGTGGGTGCAGAGAGTTAAGTACCTATGGAGGACAACCTTTCATAGCCTACTTCCATTAGTCATCCTTAACCATTTCTACTAAGTTCCTATAGACCATTGAAGTACTGCCTTGGTTCCTTTTTCCTGTTGCTGTGCTACAATATCCTGATCAAAGAAACTCAAGGGAGAAAAGATTTATCTCACCTCCAAGCTCAAGGATACAGAAGTGAAAGCAGGAGCAGGAGCCTGAGACCGCTGACCATACCACGTCCATAATTAGGAAGCAGAGAGAGGTGACTCTTGCTTATTTCCTTTGCTCTCTTTCTAGAGTCCAGGGTGTTAGCCAAGGGAAACAAAGGTTCAACTGCCCACCTTTGGCAGATCATTTCACCTCTATTATCATGATCAAGAAAATCCCTCAGAGGCCTGACCAGAAGAAGCCATTCCTTAGGTAATTCTAGCTTCTGTCGAGGTGATAACGCTAGCCACCACACGGATGAATCTGTAAACATAATAATAATTCACTCACAAAGTCAGAGTCCTTCCCAGTCATTCACCTGTCAAAGGCTTCCCCACTGAACACAGCTGCCCTGAGGACCAAGCCTTCAATCCATGAGATTTTGGCAGACCTTTAAAAGGTTCAATCTATAACATTTCTTTATTACATGTTTGAATCTGTATATTAATGTTTGTGTCACAGGGGCAATTAATGGTTTAACTGAAAAGAATTTAGCTCAAGTTGATAGAGATTTAGTATCAATATTATACATAAATTAACCTTTGCAAAGCCCAAGACCAGTTGTTCCCATCTTTCCTAGTACTGCGACCCTTTAGTACAGTTCCTCAAGTTGTGGTGACCCCCAACCACTGGTATGTGATGCTGAAGCCCTGGAGGACTCCTGTAAGATGGAAGGAACTGGGTTCTGATGTCAGTGAAGGATGATAACATCAGTGGTCGCAGCATCAGTGGCAGCACTAGCAAAGTGCCAGGCCAGGAACACAATGGCAAGCAGGCAGAAGGCCAAACCTTTCCCTTCCTCCTATCTGGGCAGCTTGCAGAAGGAGCTGCCTACATTCAACATGGATTGTAGCATTTAAAATATGCTTGCTACTCAAGAAATTGCCTCACAGGCATATGTCAGGGGTGATTGCATGTAGCCCGCGCGGTCGTCTTGCCAACAAGAAAAGACACGCAGACACTAAGGTCTTTCTGCAGCGATGTTTACTGCCCTCTCCCAGAGGGAAAAAGGGGCCAAGCCAATAATCAACACTGCTTATATACACCACAGTGCGGCATGTCCGCCCACAGAGCAGCGTGTCTGCCCATGATTGGCTGTTCGCTCATCACCCCACGTGACGCCCCGGGATGGCCGTGACTCGGTGTCTTTTCATTCTACACACATGCGCAAACAGTTCTCTACGCACTTGCGCAAACAGTTCTTTACCAGGAGTTACAGCGGAAGTAGGCGCCATCTTGTCATGGCGAATGCCTCTCCCACTCTGCTGCTCTCCACAATTGCAGATCTTGGCAGGTTGATAATGCTGACCACCACACACATAAAAAGCATGATATCACACACACACACACACACACACACACACACACACAC
>NC_045030.1:103106793-103112862 GCF_008632895.1 Mastomys coucha | reverse complement strand
GAGAGAGAGAGAGAGAGAGAGAGAGAGTTCAAACTACAGCACGGTCATGTGTTCCCATAGCCTTTTCTTAATGTCAATGATTACTTTTAGTGGTGCTCCAATTGATTGTCTCATGGAGATTCAATAGTATGGTTAGTTTTATTTCATGTGTATGCATGTTTTTCCTTCACGTATGTCCACAGAAGCAGAAGAAGCTGTCAGATCTCCAGGAACTGGAGTTTTAGATGTTTATTAGATGCCATGTAGATGCCGGGAATTGAACCTGAGTCCTCTAGAAAGACAGTTAGTGACTCCTTAATGCCAAGGGATCTTCCCCCATCTGTCCCCCTCTCTCCCCCTCCCTCCCTCCCTCCCTCCCTCTCTCTCTCTCTCTCTCTCTTTCCCTCTCTCTTTCCCTCTCCCCCTCTCTCTCTCTTGTTCTCTCCCTTCTATTTTCTTTTGAGTGTTCCTTTTTTAGTATTCTTGTAGGAAAGTTCTGCCCATGATACTTTTCCTCATTTTTTCTTTATTATGCAACACCTTTAACTCAACATCATTTTTAAGCTCAAAATTGAATGTGATTGATGAATACTACTTCATTACATTGCTGACACCTAAAATAATCTTTCAAACATATTATTAGACATGGCACCTTGAGAGGTGCCCATCTTACTCTCTGCTCTTGCATGAACAAGGGTATCTTTGAGAGGTTCCTCCCAGCAGAGATGTGTGCTGCTGAGATCTGGATGGCCTATACATGTAGGCACTTGTACTCAGTTTGGTGCTAGCTCCCAGAATACATGACCTCCTAGAACTGGGAGGAAGGTACATAAGCACCTGTGGAGGTGAGAGAATGCTGTCCCCTAGCTAGAAGAAAACCAGTGTCTTGTGACAGGACCCACCCACACCAGCTCCTGTACTCATATTGATCCTGGCACACGTCTCTTAACTGAAGGCATAAGTTCACTGGGCTGTTTGAGTGTCTTTCCTGGATAGCCAGCTAGTCCCACCCTCAGTGTGGGTTTGGGCTGGAGCTGGATTTCAGAAGTTCTGAGGACAAAACTTCAAGGCATCCCAGGGCCTGTTGTGCAAGGGAGCTGGATAGTCAGGGCCTCTCAGTGTCCAGCCTCAAATGTGGAGAGCCTGCCATCTTATGGGGAGAGGGGGTTTCCCTGCTGCATACTTTATTGTTAGTTGTTTTGAAATAACCGACCAAAACAACTTTAGGGAATGACAGTTGATTTGGGGCCAGAGTTTGAAGGAATACCTTCTGACATATCCTGTCCTGAGACTGCCACTGAACTCAGCCTGTTGCACTGACCAGGGTGTAGAGGAAAGAGGAGACCTTCCAGCCGACTTTCTCCCTACTCCTGTTGTCTTGAAAGTCTGTCACCTCAGACCATGGGGTGGGACGGGTGAGACCACCCACATTCTGGATGGATAGTCTAACGTACGTGAAACCTCTCTGGAAACATCCACACAGACACATTCATGGGTGTGACTGTTAATATCCTAGGTGCGTCTTAAAGTCAAGAAGTTGATGATAAGTATTAACTCTTGTATCAGGCTAAGTGCAGCTGCCACAACTTGTGCTTTGGTATGTACACCTTTGTACAGAAGAAATTCAAGCTACTTGTGCTGAATCTGAGAACATCAAGGGCAAGACTACAGGAATGATAGGCACTCGGACCTCAAGGACTTTCACAACTGAAAATGGAGATGTAAGATAATTCAAGCCTTTCAAGGGCATAATTACATGAAAAATATGAATAGCTCTTGGGGAAAATATTCATAATGAGAACAGAATAAGTGATAACTACGTATAACATATTAGAAAACACTATTGGAAAGTGTATTGCTGACTGTATACACACAAACTGTTGCTGTCACCTGTTTCTGGAAAGGACACATTTTTAGAGGACTTGAGAGATTGTGTATTTCAATCCCAGACTTGGTTCATGGTCCATCAACTGGCTAGAAAAGTATGTTCTGGTACTTGTAGTGAAGACGATCAGAGAATTCTGGGTTTTGTGTAATCTGCAGGTTCCATTTCATCTGTTGTTCTGTCATACCTGGCATATCGGTGACATTGTTTTTCTAGAAGCTGCAGAGGTACTGATTGGACAACCGATAGAAAATCTCTTAATTAGATCTTGGGTGGCTATACTTACCAATTGCTAAGACTGGACAAGTTTCTATTGACATTGCTATTAGACAGTGCCTCTGAGCTAATAAAACAGCTTTCTTAACCCAAAACCTAAGGTGAAAGCCATATAGAGAAGTAACTGCATGCAAAAGAGAATGTAGTTTTCTTCAGGCAGACGTGTGTGGGTTTGGCAAGATTTGACCAAACCTACCTCCTTAACAGAATAAAACCATTCCTAGTAACAAGGCACATACTTCAGAGACTACATTCTATCATGATTTTATAAAACAGAAAGTAATAGCCTTAAATTTGCTTCCCCAATACAGAAACTCTGTGTTTTATTTTTCCCACGGCTCTCATCATGTCTATGAGAGGGACGAGAATGACGGCTTCCAGTGAAGTCCCACTACTACTGCTTATGGTCAAATATCCAGTATTCTTTACTTCTGGTTTGTAGGCCATGTCATCCACAAATGGTGGTAAAAGTGTATTTAGGGGTGTTTTGCCGTGTACCATCTTTTACTTTTTTCAGTACTGGTGGTTCAAATTAGATGTAGCTCATGCAAGATAAGCACTGAAACACAGAACAATATCCACATCTCTGTTTATTTCATTGAGGCACAAAATGTTTCTACAAGGAGCTTGCAAGTCAGGAACCAACCGTGGATCCTAAGTAGGCCTTGAACGTTTAACATTAGGTTAGCTTATGTGTCGTCTTGTTTGTTGTTTTCAAACTGATTTTTCTATTGTTGTTATAGGCAACTATCTACTTTTCTCAGTATTTATAGTGTACCAAAAATTGTATTTGTGTGGGTACCAGAGCAGAAATTTCAGAGCCTAAATTTTAATGAAATCCAAGGGAAAGGTTGTCCATATGTAGCCCTGGGTTTTTCCACTCGGCTCACTTTACATTCGTGGTCTGAAATTCATTTCTAACAGACTTACTTGACCAGAGCTTACATGAAAACATGTTAGCTGATTTTCTGGAACTAAATTGATGCTTAATTATAGCATTATGAAAGAATTATAGGATTAAGAAATAATCAAAGACCCGCTGTTACCATCCACAAGGAGCAAAATCCTTTGCAACATTATGTAAAGATCAACATTAAAAAGGAAAAAGAGGGAGTAGGGTAAAATTGACCTCTGAAAATATAACAGGGCATGTAAGAGAATTTAAATCTGGACTGTCTGGCAACCTGGCTGCTCCTTGCATTTAACTGATTTTCTGTGTGAGATCACATTATCGAGTTTGCCTAGGAATTGGATACAGTCCATAGAAGATGCATGCCGAGGTGACTGAAGGGAAGTGTTTGAAACTCTGAAAAGGCAAGGTATGTGTGGCTGCACACTCCCCTGGGCACGTAGTCATGATGGAGCCAGAGGTGGACTTTGAGTGCCTTGCTCAAACTCCAACTCCTGTAAGAACCAAGAGAGACGAAGCAATGCCTGTAGATGGTTTATGAAGAAGAGGAAGAAGTGGTGACTGTATTTGCCATTGGCTGTGTCTTCACAGGCTAAAGAGGCCGAAGGTGACAGACTGTTCCTCTTATTGTAAAGTTGCACATGACCATTCGTAATGGAAGGTGCTTAGAAATCATCTAGGCAATAAGGTGAGCAGAGGCATACATGAAAGGAGATTTTCACTAAGGTATTAGGGCAGTGGAAGATGGGTAACTGCTGTCCTTTCTCCTCCACTGGATCACCAAAGTTGTCCCTACTCACACACACCATCACCAGCAGCAGTAAGAACAGCACCGTCCAATGTCAACTTCTGCGTCTCACACCTGGTCTCCTAATCTGAGACTACAAATATGGAGCTCAACTCTGTGTATTAAAGGACACTGTGATCTTGCCATGGGGCTCCTGCCTATAATCCCAGCACGCAGAAGGCTGAGGCATGAAGACAACTGAGATTAAACTACAGCCTGGGCTTCACCGTGCTTTGAAGACCGGCCAGGGTTACGTAGGAAGACCAGTTTTTCAACAGGATGTTTGTGGGCTAGAGAGATGGCTAGGCAGCTTAGAGCACAGGCTGCTGGTCTGGAGGGTCTGGGCTTGATTCCGCATGGCAACTACTAACCGTCTACAACAAATTGAGTCCCAGAGGGTCCAACAAACTCTTTGGGCTTCTGAAGAGGGCACTGCACACATGTGATGGGCAGACACGTATGCATTCAAACCACCCAGACACATTAAATAAATCAGTAAATCTTTAAATAAATTTGAAAACATTACAAAAGAAAAGGAAAAGTCGTAAACCTAGGAAACTACAAGCATCAGTCTGAAGGGAGGTAGTATTCCAGGATCACTGCTCTAAAGAAATGAAGCTTCAGGTTCCGTGTAGGGCCATGTACAAACGGTTCCTATCTGCATGATATCAACCGAGGTAAATGCACAGGCAAATGTGGGGTGTTTGTGTTTGTGTGTATGTGTATGTGTATGTGTGGCTGCACACTCCCCTGAGCACATGATGGAGTTGGTGATGGAGTCAGAGGTGGACCTTGAGTGCCTTGCTCAATCCCTCTCCACCTTTCTTCAGGTACCCCGTTTCACTGAACCTGGATCGCACTCATTTGCTTAAATAGGTAAGCAAGCCCCAGGGATCTTCTTGTCCCTGCCTCCCCAATGTTGGGATCACAAGATCCCTCCTACACAACCAACAGTTTTATATGTGTTCTGGGGTTCAGACTCTGGTCCTCAAGGCTATTGTGTACAGCCTGACTTACGGCTGACTTTTTCTTCCAGACAGGGTTTCTCTGTTGAGTCCTGGCTGTCCTGGAACTCTCTCTGTAGAGCATGCTGGCGTCAAACTCGGAGCTCCAACTGCCTCTGCCTCCCCAGTGCTGGGATGAGAGACACATGATAGCAAGGCGCTGGCCTTAGCCCTGACCTGCTGCACTTTGGAAAGGTCAACAGGGGCTTGGCAAGTAGGTGGCCTGAAAATGCTGGCACCCACGGAAAAAGGAGGCAACTCAGGCAAAGGCCACTAGAGAGCGCAATCTTAGTTTTTCTCTCACGGGAGTCACTGGGTGCTCACAGGGGAAGAACAGGAGTCACTGTGGGGTCAGTATGGGTCACAGAGGATCCACAAGGTGGCGATGACGCTGAGGAAAACTGTATGAGGGGAGTAAGTCTGGAAGCTCATTGGTCTAGAAGCAGGTGCTGGGGAGAGAGCGAAGAAGCCCTGGCAACTCTGGCGGGAAACTGAGGTGGCAGGGGCGAGGAAGTGCATCTCTCCTCAGAACTCAACTTCTGGATTCTGACGCGCTGGACACTGAGGTAACTAGAGGCTGGCATCAAGAATAAGATCTGCACATTCCCTGTCCTGATTCCAGCCTCACCCCCACCCCACCCCACCCCCAATCTCTGGGCCCCCAATTCCTTCATCTTTTAGCCTCCTCAAGCAGGTCTACAGGGGTGAGGCCAGAGATGCAGGTTGTCCGGCGAAGGCCTAGCCTACCCTACCCCCTCACGGAGCTAGGCTCCAAGGGTTGCCAGCTGCGCGACCCTGAGGGAGGCTACTGCTGTTTTTGGCTCAGGCGGGGCAGAAAGGGACGATGGGTTTCCTGAGGAGAACCTGTGCTCTTTGAACTGCCACAGGATGGCAGAGATAAGGAGTGACTACCAAGGAAGAGGAGAAGCCATGTGCTCAGGTGCTATTGATGAAGTGTGGAGAAGCATCTAGAAGGTTGGCCAGAGGCTGTGGCACCTGTCTTCACGACAGCAGAGAGACTACTTTTTAAATTTTACTTTTCTTTTTATTTTACGCGCACTGGTGTTTTGCCTGCATGTATGTGTGTGAGGGCGTCAGAAACCGAGGGCATCAGAAACCATGGAACTCCAGTTACATACAGTTGTGAGCCAACATGTAGTTGCTGGGAACTGAACCTGGGTGTTCTGGAAGAGCCGCCAGTGCTCTTAAGTGTTGAGCCACCTCTCCA
>NC_045030.1:103106359-103106498 GCF_008632895.1 Mastomys coucha | reverse complement strand
GGAGGGAGGGGAAGAGGGGCGACGGAGGGAGGAAGAGAGAGGGGGGGTGGGGCTTTTGTCCGGAGAAAAACAGTTTTCTGAGGAGGAGCTATCTCCTAGCTATCTCCTGGCTAGAACAAGGAGGACATAGCATTTGTCC
>NC_045030.1:103094781-103106349 GCF_008632895.1 Mastomys coucha | reverse complement strand
GCCTGCTGAGGAGGAGCTATCTCCTAGCTATCTCCTCCTGACTTGAACAGGGCATAGCATTTGTCCTGAGAAAAACAGCCCGCTGGGGATGCGCTATCTCCTAGCTATCTCCCCATAGCATAGTGTTTCACCCGGGCCCAAAAGTCCTTTTTCAGTTGGAGAAGAAAGTGGTGAAATGAGGGAACTGGACGATGCAGGAATATACCTAACTGTAAGTGCTCCAAGGTTCTAGAGTAGTCTTGTATTATTATTATTATAGTCTTTGATGTGGTTATTATTGGAGACAGGATGTGCCCGAGTCATGAGCTGCTGTCCACGACACCAGTATCCTGCCTCAGCCTCCCATGTACTGGTATTTCCGGCATGAGTCGGCCAAGCTGGCTTGGGGAGATGACAGCATGGTTTGAAGAGGAGCAAGTGGTCAGTGTTTTCCAAGGGGATCAACAGAATTATTAAGATTAAGGCTGGGCTTGAGTATAAAACCTAATGAAGGTAGAATTGGCTTATATGGCTTCCCCTCAGGGTAGCAGCTATGTTCATGCTCTTCCAGGGGGTGGGGCAGTGAGTGAATACAGGACTTTGGGGAGAAAAACCAGGACTAGTGTTTGGCCTTGGCAGGGCACAGGATGATGCAAGAGAGCTGAGAGTGGTTATTGATGAAGGAGATGCAGGGCCACCTGTTTGTCTCTCATGGGGGTTGAGGCAGGGAGATGATGTGATAGGGTGAGTGAGTGAGTGAGTGGGTGAGTGAGTGAGTGAGTGGGTGAGTGAGTGAGCTGGAGATTGTGAACAGAGACAGTCGGAACCAGGATGTACTGTTGTGGGGCTTAGGAGAGCAGCTTGTTAGGAGAAGGTCATGTCCCAGAGAATTGATTCTGGCATTTTGCAGGAAGGAGGACAGGAGGACTTTAGGCACTAGAGATATAGGTGTCTGGTGGTAGAGTAAGTACACTGGGGGGGGGGGAGGAATTCCAGTGGCCATGTTGGTAGCCTCCCCTGACCCTACAACCAGGGAATTTGAAACTTGAAGATGGGTATTCTGTTTCCCCCTGGAATTCTGACTCCACCTGAATAGAGGGTATGGGACCAGATGAGCAAAGACAGGGGTGGGGTGGGGATCAAACTTGGTCTCAGAGAACCTGTAGTTTGCTCTGAAAGTGTCACACCCATGGGAGAATCAGAAGCACTTGGGGCGAAACACATTCCTGCCTCTTTCAGACCTACAAGTACCACTTTCTCAGGAGTATACTATATAGGGGAGGGTGTCAGGCCTCCTGTATGTGTGCAGTCACTTTCCAGGCACTCTCACTACCACGAATCCTTCAGTCTCCTTCATTAGGGAATCTGGTAGAGCCTTGCCCACTGTATGTTCTGTGGAGAAGAGCAGGGGACACCTAGAAAGAGGCGTCTGGCTTGAGGCCCGAGAAGACTGGTTGACGCTGCCAACTCTCCTATGAGTGCCCAGCAGTGTCCCCCCAGATCACATGCCATGGGTGAGTGTCTCTGGCCAGGGAGGCGGTCTCAATTCAGATGTAGTAACCACAAGGGCTCTGTCACCATTAGGACCACAGAAGTGCCACTTGATCCTAGGTAAACCTCTCCAGCCCTTAACCTGTCCAAGGTATAAGAGGCCCCATCAGCGAGAAGTAGCTCCTGTTTACAGAAAACGGAAATGTTGTCTGTGAGGGATTGAAAAGACTGACAGGAACATGAGTCCTCAAATGGGTAGGGGAGGTGCTTTCAGCAGAGTATGGTGGGAAGGGAGTTTCAGCCAATCTCTGTATGGTCTATTACAGATGGGCAACTGTATGTTCTTTACCAGCCTGAAGCCCAGCTTCACACAGGTCCCCGACCGGTAAGGAAAATTACATGGAGAGGCAGCAAGCCTGCAGTCACTTTCCAGACACTTTCAACTGTGTCCTGAGCTCTGAGATTGTACCAGCAATCCTATTTGGTAGCTGCATTTCAGGCTTTGGAAAGGCTTCATTTCTCTTTTGGCCTCGGTATCCCCAATCACAGAAAAAGAACCAACCAACCAAACAAACAACCAAACAAACAAAGAACCAAAAAAGCAAAACCAAACAACAAGAGCAAACAAAACAAAGGTGTAAGGTTGTGGCCACCAAGGTTTGGAGAGTTCTGCCCTTCTCCATGGTTTTCATGACCTTAAAAACCTCCCATCCTTTCTGTCTCGGTGGTCAGATCTGATCTTTAACAGGGATGTCTGTCCTTGCAGGAAATCATCCAAGTGCCTCTGACGCTGCGCCGGCCGACAACATTCATCAATATGTCCCATACTCCTGTGACTTTGAGGCCTCTACTGACCCTTTCTTTCCCATGGGATCCCAGACAGCCCATGACTATACCTTGCCTGTGAGTAAAAAAAAAAAAAAAAAAAAAAAAAAAAAAAAAAAAAAGGCCATGGAGCCAGCTGTGGCTCATTTTTTTTTTTTGAAATTTAAATTTACTTTTATTAGCTATTTTCTTTATTTACATTTCAAATGATATACCCTTTCCCTGTTTCCCCTCAGAAAAAATCCCCTATGCCCTCCCGGTTTCCTCTACTCACCACCCCACCCTCTCCTGCTTCCTGGCCCCAGCACTCCCCTACACTGGGGCATAGAACCTTTCCAGGACCAAGGGCCTCTCCTCCCATTGAGGACTCACTAGGTTGTCCTCTGCTGTACATAGGAGCCATGAGTCTAACCACGTGTACTCTTTGGTTGGTGATTTAGTCCCTGGGAGCTCTGGGGGTACTGGTTAGTTCATGTCAGCTCTGCCTTCTGGCCCTGTGTGTCCAAACTCATTCTTAGTGCTATCAAACTCTGGGCCTCAGCAAGAAGAAGAAGGAACAGTAGTGGGAGGGGACACAGGGAAAGAGCAGGGGGAGGGAAAGAAGGAAGGAAGGAAGGAAGGCAGGAAGGATGGAAAGGAAAGGAAAATTAGAGTGGAACAAGCGAGTAGCATTGCAGCCTAGCTTGCAAGGACAGGATCCTGAGACATTTACTATGCCCTGCATGACATACGGGGAGATATCTTTCTGAGGTGTTCACTCACTGTGGGCATGTTTGGAAAGTAGTCTGCCCAGGGGCATTAAAGAGGACAAGCACAATGCAGACACCACACAGTTGGCTTTCAAACACATTGAGACTATTGATCCACGCTGGGAGGAATGGGCATGAGAAAAGGTTCTGCTGGAGGCACAATCGGAAGGGTCTCAGAGACCCAGGGAACTGTCCCAGGCCAGCAGAGAATGTGTGTACTGCTAGATGAGCTTAGCATATCCTTCATGACTGGTGGGCAGTGGGCAAAGTGGAGGCAAGAGCCAGACTCTGAAGAAGACCATTTCACTTCTCTCCTGGTGCTTCGCACATCCCAGCAGCCCTTGGTCATCTTCATTGCACCCAGGGAAAAGAGTTCACACTCAAGAGTAGTGTCTCTAGGAGTGTTATGGAAGGAGGTTGGAAGGAAAACGGGGGTCGAGCAAGGGAAGGGTCCATTCCAGATGCAAAAGGCCAGTGTCATCTGTCCTACTGTCGGCAGATATTCACATGCCCCGAGCCTGATCTTGCAGAGACCCCGGCTCTCCATAAGTGCTTGCAGTTGTGGTCACCCAGAATATTTAACCTCCTGGCTTCTCCTCTCCTCACTCTCAGGATCTCTAATGTGATCGTGCAGCCCAGTGCCAGCACTGCCCCTCCTGTTCTGCTGGCACAGGTCCTGGTAAATGGGCAGGGATGAGATCTCTGGAAGGGAAGGGAAGGGATGGAGAGATAAGAACCTAGCAGAGATGGGTGTTTGGTGGGAAGGAATGGAGCCTGAAGGGTCTGTTATCTTGGGGGAGTGGGTGTGTTTTGTCAGAATTCATTCTCTAACTCTATTCCTTTGCAGGCCTCCAACACCTCTTCCCAGCAACCTGGCACTTCTAACCAGGCTCCTGTCATCCGCGCCGAGAGCAACAACATGTCCAACCAGATCTCTGAAGTCTACACCCAGGGCCCAGGAGCCTCCAACCAGGGCAGCTTGTCTGCTGAGGAAGACAAGCAGAGGCAGAAGGTCATGGATGCTGCAGAGGCTCTCCTGATCCTGCATAACTCCCCTCAGGCACTGCAAGAGACTTGCAGCACCCCAGGTACCTGACTCCTTGGATGAGGAGCATGGGCAGGAGAGGGCGGGAAAACCAGAGGGCTTATGCTGAGAGAGCAGTAACTGCAGTTGGTGGTTTAATCCACTCAGAGGCCAGAGCCTTCAGCTCTTCAGTGTGATTGAGTAGTGGCAACCAGGGACTGGTCAGGTCTTCAGTTTTTAAGTCGTTTGCTGAACAGCAGTGGGCCAGTACCCTGAGTCAGGACACTGTGAGGTTCTCCAGTTGGCAAAGTATTGTGGGAGGGTGGACCGCACATGAAGTGGAAGGAATAGATGCAGGTAAAATGACTCCCAGCCCGTAGGTGTGCAGCAGCACTCAGCAGGCTGAGGAGGCCTCAGAGGATAAGCACGGGGCATAAGGGTCTGGGATGGAGGGAGACCTCCATGCCAGCTCAGGACATTCTCCCTGTGGACTTGGAACACGGAAGCCTTCCCAGGCTGGATCTTACAAGCAGATCTCAGGCGTCCAACAAGGAAGGGCTTTGGGAGTTGAGGAGAGAACCTCTAGGTAGGGAGACTGGAAAGGAAGGCTGCTGAGTGAAAATGGCCAATGAAGAACACTGTGTGAGTGAGGAGCCACTCTGGGTGGATATCCTGCCTGGTTGAAAGGATGCTGAGTGGAGCCTGGTAGCTAGTATCTCCCACGGGTCTGTCTGGGTGAGGAATGCAAGCCATGCCAGCATGTTTGGTGCCAGGGGTGAAGCAATAAAGGACTCCAGGCAGAGCAAGGATCTTACTCAGGATCCCTGCTTGAACAAATGGGACCCACGGCTGGGACTGTTGGTGAAGCCAGTGTTGGAGAGAAGGGATTCAGGTAGGAACAAGTGTGGTCATTGGTCACAATGAAAATCTTAGATGGCTTGGTGCACAGTGTTACTCCCCTCCCCTCCCCCCGCAGAGCCAGGTAAGGACATATCTATGATCTGACTTGGCCTTTGCATTTCTGTCGTGCAGGTCCTGATGGACAGTAAAGAGTGAAGCTGTTCTGCCTCTCCCTGTCACCTCAGCCTGCGTCCACGATCTGCTTCACTGAGTGACAACTGGTTATCTGGGTCGCACCCCACTGTCACTAAGAGAGCCAGAGAGGCGGCCTCGGCGAGGACAGCCTGCTGTATTTCTGTTTCTTAACTGGTAGTGTAGTTCCTGCCCCAAATCAGATATTCCTCGTTAAGGCTTTTGCGTTTTAGGGCCTTCAAAACCTTAGTGTGAGGTAGGAAAAGGTTTTAAGTGTGGCTCTGTGTTCTCGACCTTGCATTACTATTTTTCTTGGATCTTTCTGTGTGTCATTAGTGCTGCACCATGCAGAATATGAAGAACTGTCTGTTCACAAGGTTCTGAGCTTATTCCTAAATCAGTGTTTCTTTTCTTCTCTATATTTTATTTTCTTTTGTCTCGTCACGGATTGCATACTTGGCTATTCTTGTGTGCAGCCGTGCCTTTAGAGACATCAGGATGCTCGCCCATGCCTAGGAATCCATACATGATCCCCAATAAAGCATCCCTCTTGTAAAGCACTGAGAACTATAGGCTGCCTCTTTGAAAACGTAGGCCAGATATTTGGGAAGACAGCTTTCCTTTCTCAGGCCCTAAGCTAGCTAATAATTTATTCAGTGTGTCATTAAGGCACCAAGAGCAGCAGACATCCGGTAGAAGGCTTTGTTGAATGTGTGCGGCCCCCTTCCTTGCTTACCGACTTGAGGCTGTGAAACCTCCAAAAAGGACTTTTCCCTGTCCCGTGGCATGTCTCTGTTGACCACATCAGCAGAGTGAATGGAGACTAGGGCAGGAAGCATATCATTCTGCCCTAGACGTGTAGTAACACATACTCAGAGCTGTTAGCACCATGTCTGAGGATTTGTTACAAAAGTTGCAACCACACCCTCCCTTCGCTCCTAGGACGTAGCCTTCTGGGACTCTAATCACATTTTACTAATTCACAGCTACGTATGTCATTGTGCTTTCAATGCACACGCTGTCTATCATCCTAGACTTCCCTGCTACACACCACCAAACTCAAAAGTTTCTCAGCTTTAGGGCAAAAACAGTAAGCCTTTTGACCACAACTTAGAAGTTGTTTGGCACTGTGGTTTTGCATCCATATGTTTACACCCGACACAAGCTTTTGTATTTTAACCTCAATTTTAGAAGGAACCATGCTTCTTGGGCATAAATGTAGTCCTATCCAAGAAATTGAACCTACTACAAAATTCCTGTGAAACAGCTAGCCCTTACACATACATATCTTCCAATTGAACTTTTATGTCTAAATTGGCTTACAGGAGGAGGATATGTAAAAGAAGCTTGCTTCCTACTGACACCCAGAACCTGCTTCCTTTACCCTCTTTGAAATGCCTAGAGAAATGACCGCAACAATAACGAAACAGCAAACAAACAAACAAACAAACAAAAACCCACAGGAACCCAAGGAACAAAAATGGCTAAGTCATGACATGCTTAATGCTTGTCAGAACTGACTGCAAGAGCTTGTTGATCGTGACCAGAAATGAGTCAATTTGCAGAATTCTGTATTAACCAGTAAAATTTCAAGTCTGTGCATAAATAGGGGAATGATCTCTGGCGACAGCATTTTAACATAAGTAGGCAGATGTTTCTGGGTTCTGCATCTTGAGTTGCTTCCTGCACGTGTTACCTGGCTTCTTGAGAAAATGTAATAAATGTGGGGAAGCCTTTTACTCGAAACATCTTGCATGAAGCAAAACAACTCTCATCAAGGTGAGATTTGAGAAAGTGTATGGCCTCCCGTGTGTTGAATGGAAATATTAAAAAAAAAAATCACCCTGCCACCCCTCCTGCACCGCCGGTACCTTCCAGCCTCATCACTATGTCTCGGCAGGGTCCTGCTATTTTCTCCCAGCTAGTAAGATCGTCTTGCTTACATGTAATGCTCTACACACCCCACAATCAGTCATCTAGCGCTTAGTTACCTCTTAGAATCATGATTTTAAGGCTTAATTATCCAATCAGGTTTATATATCAACAAGATCACAATTTTCAAGATGCCAATACCATAATTTCAGACCCATATGATAAAGATAAAGTTTTAACCCAATGATTCTAACCCTGTACAAACCTTAACTACCTGTGGCTGTTTAAAACCACACGGGATCTGGATCGTCCTCTTCTCGTGCCTCCATGATGATTTCTCCTTGCATCTTCCCCCCTCCTCTCTGACCACTCTCACTCCTAAACTTCTAGCTCCACCTCTCTATTCCTGTCCAGTCACGGGCCTGTCACTGCCCTAATGTGATTGGACAGAGAAAATGCTGCAACACCCCCGAACCTTTCCAATACAGCCAACCTCTAAGAAACAGGAGAAACCTAAAATACGGACACCCGAAGGAGCCAGGACTGACCATGAAAGTATCCAGAGGACAGGTGGGAAACCTCTCCATCCAGATTCACTTAATCAGACAAAGACCATATCCTGAGGTATCCCAATACCTTCCTGAACCTAAGGCTGTCAGGTAGAATAGAAGAAAAATAAAAAAAACAGAAACCAAACCAAACCAAACCAAACAAACCCTCAAATTTAGCTAAAGGGGAAATCAGTAACAGAACTCGTCTCAAAAAGCCCATCACGAGGTACTGTCCGCTGGTCAACATCATCCAACCTATAGCAAACCACATGATTGTCATCTTTTGCAGAAACCAAAGCAATCCTGTCTTCCACTGTGGTCACACAGCCTACCAGAACATGTAATAATACCTTGTTTAGGTATTACCTTGTGCTGGACAGGTATAGTCCAAATAAGCTTGTGGTATCAGTTGTCAGAGGTACCAATGCCAAATCCCTGGGGCATGGCTGCTGTGAGGCGTGCCTCACAGTCCTTCTGTGTGGTGGTGGAAGCACCATTGTGATGCTTCTCTAAGATGACCTGCTCTGACCCTGCCAAGGCTGCCCCAGTGAGGCTGGGGAGGAGAGAGTGTCCTGTTCCCGATCAGATCATTTTGTCCTAGTTCTTCACTCCTCTACTGATGCTCTGAAGAAATGCAGAGCCAGTGCTGCCCACCATAAAGAAAGCGGGGTCACCTAGATGCTCCAGACCTGAGGTTCTTTCCCGTGCTATTGCCTATCCTTTGTGGCCCGCCACTTTTTTTGTTTGTTTGTTTGTTTGTTTTATTTTATGTGTATGAGTACACTGTAGCTGTACAGATGGCTGTGAGTCATCATGTGTGTGGCTGCTGGGAATTGAACTCAGGACCTTCTGCTGGCCCCGCTCCCTCCAGCGTAATTCACTGAAGCTGTCTTCAGACGCACCAGAAGAGGACATCAGATCTCATTATGGGTGGTTGTGAGCCACCATGTGCTTGCTGGGATCCAAACTCAGGACCTTTGGAAGAGCAGTCAGTGCTCTTACCCGCTGAGCCATCTCACCAGCCCCTCACCCCCGCCTCTTGTTTTACACATGTGTGATATATAACAATGGCTTCCAGTCCTGTTTTGCGTTTGCTTCTGAAGTTCTGGGCCTCTGGTATTATTTATTGCTCTGGTGGAGGAGAAAGAAATAGGGAAACTCATCAAGAGGGGGTTGCTGGGATGGGAGCCTTTGTGCCTTCTGTCTGTGTCCATTTGTGCTTGCATCCTTAACTAGGCCAAAAGTGGCACCAGCCCCCAACTAGAGGTCACCACCCAAGCTCTGTCTAAAAGGCTCCTGGACATAAGCCCAAATAAATGTCTTTAATTCACAAATTAGCCAGTTTCAGGTATCAGAAAACAGACAAGGGTCGAAATGGACAGGTGACATTGTTGTTGCAACAGTATTTGAAAATACAGTGGTGGGTTTGGATGCCAGCGATGGTTAGAGGCCCGCATAGATTTCACTTGAACCTGAGAGCCCTGTACCATTGTGAGTAAGAGAAGAATCAACCAGGAGCTGTGACAAAGGTCTACACTAGAGGGAGATAGTTCCAGACCATGTATCCTGTAATGGATAATATTAAATATGTACATGGAACTGAGGCCACACCATGACAACAGCAGCAGCAGCAGCAAGAACAACAACAAACTACCTAATTTGAAAATAGACCAAAGCCCTGAATAAATGTTTTGAAAATAAACAAATGACCAATGTTCACAAATGTGCTTACAATCCTAGGCTGAATGTGCCCAATCTCCTATGATCAGAGTAAGGCCTGGTTATTACCTGAATGAGAGACTGCCTGGGAATACCGGATGCTGTTGGCTTTAAAAATAAAAAACAAAATTAAAAAGAAAACAGGAAAAGATTTTTTTTCAGAATAGGAGTTAGGAAGTTGTGAGGGACAGGGTTCGTCAAGGTCCGTACGTGTTCAGTGCTGATGCGATTTCCTACTAAATACCGTGTGTGTGTGTGTGTGTGTGTGTGTGTGTGTGCATATTTGAAGTTACGGATGTACCACTGCAAATTTGGAGAGACTGTTTGTACTTTCATGTGCAGGAAAGAGCTGGATATTCACTGCCTATCCTATAGAGAACTTCACTAAAAATAAAGTAACAACCCAAACATAAAACCACAAAAAAAAAAACCAACAAAAAAATCAGGCAGAGGGGGCTACAGATTAGCTGTTCTGCAGTTAGAAGCTTGTGCCACCAGGCCCTTTTACGTTCTGTGGGATTTAGGGGTCAAACTTACATCTTCCTACTTGCTGATCAAGTGCTTTAGCTACAGAACCCCACCTCCAGTCCAGCTGTGACTCACTGAATTTGAGGAGACACCTCCAAGTGAATTAATGTATTGTTAAGGGGGGAAAAATGTCTTTTAGGTACTGGACATGGTACTGACTCCAAACTGAGGAAATGAGGAAAGGTTGTTGCAGACATAAACGCCTGCACTTATTAGAGGAATTCCCAGTTGGGGACTTGTCAAGGGTCCAATACTGTTGTAGACAAAGTATCCTGGGGGTATGTTTGTAAGTAAAAATGTTTTGCTTTGGTTCCAACTTAGATGACACGGATCTTGTTAAAAAGGGATCTGGGCATTTTAGAAGGAGATGGGGAGCACTCACATCTTCCTCGTGTCTACACCAGAAAGTTGATTTGCAGAACATGAAACAAGCATCACTCTGTAAAATAAGTGCCACTACTGACACACTTCCTAATATGCCTGCCTGGCCCTTCTGAATTGTAGAGAATAGCTAGACTGAGCATCTAGGCATAAGTCATATTCGATACCCAGGCTTCAGTTTTTCTCACCAGTAAAGTAAGACATAATGATACTAATATCTCACTCCAGAATTTAACTAATATAGTATCTAGCATCTACTGGATGTCAGGCACAAGGAGAGCATCAGGAGGTTCATCCCCAGACAGTAAGTTGTCTCTAGACTCGGTGGTCTATGAGGGCATCTGGCCAATTATGCTGCCCCCACTTGTCTTAGCCTGCTGCCAGGCACAATAGAGGGATTTAAAGTGATTGATGAAGGAAGCCACAGCTCCTGTGAGTAGCGGAGGTTTTTGAAACTAGATATTTATTTATTTATTTATTTAGTTAGTTAGTTAGTTAGTTAGTTATTATTTATAGTATAGGACCAGCAGTGGCAAAGGTGGATAATGAAGAAATGTACTTTTACTTGCCTCTTTGAGAAACTGCCACAATAATGCCCATAGTGGCTGTATCAGTTCTGCACCCTGCCAAACACTGAATAGGCTTCTCTCTAAATACATGCCAGTATTACTTGCAATTGCTTTCCTCTCCGGGGTTTTATTCTTTAATCCTTTTTTACAAGCCAGTCATTTTGTCCTCCTCCTGGTCTGCTCTCTGACTGTTCCTCATCAACTTCCTTGCTACCTGCCAGGCCTGGCTACTTCCTGGGGCCTCAGGTCTCTCAAGGGTTAGGTGTATCTTCTCTCACTGAGGACACACCAGGCAGTCTCCTGGAGTATATATGTTGGGGCCTCATATCAGCTGGTATAGGCTGCCTGCTTGGTGGCTCAGAGTCTCAGAGATCTCTGGGGTCCAGGTTAGTTGAGACTGCTGGTCTTCCTTTGGGCTTGCTCTCCTCCTCAGCTTCTTCCAGCCTTTCCTTAATTCCACCACAGGGGTCCCCGACTTCAGCCCATTGGTTGGGAGTAAGTATCTGCATCTGACTCTTTCTGCTCCTTGTTGGGCCTTTCAGAGGGCAGCCATGCAAGGGCTTGGGGCCTACCCTTGATCTGGATCCTAATATGGGCCTGTCCCTGGGCCTGCTTTCTCTCAGGTGCTTTTCCGTTTTTGTCCCTACAGTTCTTTCAGAGAGGAACAATTCTGAGTCAGAGTTTTTGACTGTGGGATGACAACCCCATCCATCCACTTGATGCACTGTCTTTCTACTGTAGGTAGACTCTACAAGTTCCCTCTCCCGACTCTAGAGCATTTCATCCAAGGCCCATCCTTTGAGTCCTGAGAGTCTCTCACCTTCTATGTTTTTGGTACACTCTAGAGC
>NC_045030.1:103094247-103094474 GCF_008632895.1 Mastomys coucha | reverse complement strand
CCTGATCCTGTTCCCCCCTTTCCCACCCAGATAACTCCCTCCCTCTCCCACCCAGATAACTCCCTCCCTCTCCCACCCAGATAACTCCCTCCCTCTGCCCCTTCCCCAGTGAGTGCCTTCTTCTCCCTACCAAGTGGGATTGAGGCATCCTCATTTGGGCCCTTCGGATTGTTAACCTTCTTGAGTTCTGTGGATTGTATCCTGGGTACTCTGTACGTTTTTTTTTT
>NC_045030.1:103078753-103094237 GCF_008632895.1 Mastomys coucha | reverse complement strand
TTTTTTTTTTGGCTAAGATCCACTTATTAGTGAGTACATATCTTGCATGCTCTTTTGAGTCTGACTTACCTCACTCAGGACGATATTTTCTAGTTCCATCCATTTGCCTGCAAAACTCATGATGTCCTCGCTCTTAATAGCTGAGTAGTATTACAAATAGAATTGAAGACTCAGAAATAAAAACACACTCTTACAGACACTTGATCTTTGACAAAAAAGCCAAAAATATACAATGGAAAAAAAGGAAAGCACCTTCAATAAATGTTGCTGTTCTAACTGGCAGTCTGTATGTAGGAGAATGAAAATAGATGCATATTTGTCAACCTTCACAAAGCTCAAGTCCAAGTGGATCAAGGACCTCAACATAAAACCAGATGCACTGAATCTAATAGGAGAGAAAGTGGGAAAGAGCCTCAGACTCATTGACACAGTGATGGGGTGGGGATTTCCTAAACAGAACTCTAGTGGCTCATGCTCTAAGATCAAGAACTGATAAATGAGGCCTCATGAAACTAGGGAAAGCTTCTGTAAGGCAAAGGACATAGTCAATAGGACCAATCAGCAACCTACAGATTGGGAAACAAGAAAATCTTCTCCTACCCCACATCTGATAGGGAGCTAATATCCAAAATATATAAAGAACTCAAGAACGTCACCTCCAAAACCCCAAACAAAACAATGAAAAAATGGGGTATAGGACTAAACACAAAATTCACAACAGAGGAATCTCAGATTGCTGAGAAGCACCTAAAGACATGTTCACAGTCTTTAGTGATCAGGGAAATGCAAATCAAACTGACCCTGAAATTCTACTTCACACCAGTCAGAAAGGCTAAGAATAAAACCTCAGGTGACAGCAGATGCTGGAGAGGATGTGGAGAAAGAGGAACACTCCTCCATTGCTGGCGGGATCGAAAACTGGTACAACCGCTCTGGAAATCAATCTGGAGCTTCCTCAGAAAGCTGGAAATACATCTACCTGAACTCGGTCTTTTAGAGTCAGGTAAAGTTAACATGGGGGAAAGAAGGGAAAGAAACATTATGTCAGGGGCCCCCACGAGGGAAAGATACAAAACTGCTAGGCAGGTGTTGAGTAGACCAAAGGTCCCAGTACTTAGAAATAATCTGCCACAACTAAGAAATAAAGACATATTCCTTCCTGTCCAGGAGAACAAACTTCCATTCATATTAGAATTCTGGAATAAAGGGGGACTTGAGGAAGACGTCTGGTTGGTAACACATGCAGTTTTTCTTTGATCTAGCTTATAAATAGGAGTTTGTGCTTAATTTTAGAATATGCCAAAACATATGTTATTCCCCCGGGTGGTACAGAAAAAAAAAAAAAAGTAATAGTAAGCTTAGCAAGCCATGTTTGGAAGGATCTATAAATGCCACATACTTTGTTCACAAAGGAGTGAACAGAGCCACAAATACTTCCATGGAGGCACAGTACATTTGTGATTTTCTTTTCTTTTCTTTCCTATTTACTTTTCTTTTTATATTGACTTAAGTTTTATTTCATTATGATGAGAAAAGATACATAATTTCAATTTACCTGAATTTGTTAACATTTAAAAACATATTTTAAGTAAATCGGATTACATCACATTCTTCTTTCCCTTTTGTACCCCAGCTCCTCCCAGAGACCACCCCATTCAATACCTGCAATACTTTTCGTTTTTTCCTTTTGTCAAATTCTTTAAAATTTATAAAATATTGTAACAATAAAATGAGTATTATAAAAGTTGTTTGATATAAAACAACATCAATTGAACAGTCTTATGTAGATGCTTTCTACAGCAATACTGAAAATACATGTTTTTCTCAATACAAATTTTAAATAACTCCAAAAATATTAACTGTATATTTTAAAATAATGCATCACTACCAGTTTTTCTTAAATGCACATAAATAAATAATGTCTTTTTGTTTGTTTGTTTTGTTTTGTTTTTGGTAGAGCTTAAAATCTTGGCTCTTTCTGTGGTAATTTAGGACCAATGTAAGAACAATTTTCAGACATTGGATTTCATTGTAATAAGGCTGTACTTCAATGACCCTCACATCACCAAAAGATTTTACCTCCATAGTAGCTAAGCTATGTGTTGACAGTTCTGCTGCGCCAAGGAATGAATTGCAGGCACGATTTTTGGATGCTATGGTCAAAACTATTCGACTTGAGTGACTGTCTTCGTTCTCAGCCCACAGAGAAAAGGTTACATTCATTTAAGAAATGCTGTGTGTATTAAGATGGCATTACGATGATTTCTCGGAGAAGTCACTAACCAACTGTTTCAATGAACAATGGTTCTGCTTGGAGGGTGGCACAGACATTAGGTGAGGGTAAGAATCGGTTCATTGGCCGTGATGATTTTGAAAAGCATTCATCTCAGAGAAAGAGAAAGTTATAAAGTCCTCTTCTTCAAACCTGATACAATAGTTACAAACATCAAGCAAAGCCTTCAGTCTCATTCTTTGTTGTTCTCTTACAAGCGACCTCCCAAGTTAATTGTCTACGAATCTTTAGGCTGTATAAATAATTTTTAAATATGTTCGCTGTTCTGAAATCCAGAGTATAGTGTAAGAACATCAAATAAACAATCCTACTAATAGAGAGGCTGAGATAGGAGAAGCATGCTTTCAAGACCATTATGCAGTACACAGCAAGACACCGTCAGGTACAAACAAGCAGACAGTGTATATCAATTGTACAATATTGGACCTATTTCTCCAATTGCCAAATTAGAGAGACCATCGGATGATAGCCGACATATTTCTAATTCCTCATACTTTTGAATTTCAACCGACTAGGATATGTTGTTAATACTAATTTTCATATTAAGATATTAAGAAAAAGTAATTGTTACTTTCTGTTATTTTTGTTGTAAGAGGTGGAATCAGGTTTGTGTGGGTTTGTTGAAAGATTACTTTCTTGTTTCTTCTAGGGTGTAGTTTTGCTCCATACGTTCGTGTTTTGCATCTATTATCCTTTGTGGGGCTGGATTTGTGGAAAGATATTGTGTAAATTTGGTTTTGTCATGGAATATCTTGTTTTCTCCGTCTATGGTGATTGAGAGTTTTGCTGGGTATGGTAGCCTGGGTTGGCATTTGTGGTCTCTTAGGGTCTGTATGACATCTGCCCAGGATCTTGTAGCTTTCATAGTCTCTGGTGAGAAGTCTGGTGTAATTCTGATAGGCCTGCCTTTATAGGTTACTTGACATTTTCCCTTACTGCTTTTAAAATTCTTTCTTTGTTTGTTTTCTGCATTTGGTGATTTGATAATTATGTGTTGGGAGGAATTTCTTTTCTGGTCCAGTCTATTTGGAGTTTTGTAGGCTTCTTGTATGTTCATGGCCATCTCTTTCTTTAGGTTAGGGAAGTTTTCTTCTATAATTTTGTGGAAGACATTTACTGGCCCTTTAAGGTGGGAGTCTTCACTCCCCTCTATACCTGTTATCCTTAGGTTTGGCCTTCTCATTGTGTCCTGGATTTCCTGGATGTTTTGGGTTAGGAGCTTTTTGCTTTTTGTATTTTCTTTGACTGTTGTGTCAATGTTTCCTATGGTATCTTCTGCCCCAGAGATTTTCTCTCTTATCTCTTGTATTCTGTTGGTGATGCTTGCATCTAAGACTCCTGATCTCTTTCCTAGGTTTTCTAAATCCAGGGTTGTCTCACTTTCTGATTTATTTATTGTTTCTATTTCTGTTTTTAGATCCTGGATGGTTTTGTTCATTTCCTTCACCTGTTTATTTGCGTTTTCCTGTAGATCTTTAAACGATTTTTGTGTTTCCTCTTTAAGGGCTCCTGGCTGTTTACCTGTGTTCTCCTGTATTTCTTTGAGGGTGCTATTTATGTCTTTCTTAAAGCCCTATATCATCATCATGAGAAGTGATTTTATATCTGAATCTTGCTTGTCCAGTGTGATGGTGTGTCCAGGACTTGCTATGGTGGGAGTATTGGGTTCTGATGATACCAAGTAGCCTTTGTTTGTGTTGCTTATTTTCTTACGCTTGCCCCCCACCATCTGGTTATCTCTAGTGCTACCTGCCCTGGCTAAATCTGCCTGGTGCCTTTCCTTCCTGTGATCCTGGTTGTGTCAGAACTCCTCAGAGTCAAGCTGTCTCTGTGGTCCTGTGATTCTGAGATCTGTGATCCTGGGCCCGTTAGAGTGCCTCGGAGTAAAGCTTCCTCTGGGTATTATGGACTTGCTACAGAGTTTGCACCCAAGGTGTGCTCAAGGCACTGGACCAGATAGACTGGAAGGAACTTCTGCCGCTGGACTGGTTGAGTTCCTGTCTGCCTGGGTCCTGCTGGACCCCTATTCGTGATTTTTTTTTTTTTGAAATCTACAGAAGGGTTGTTTATTAAACTTTTAATAGAGACGGGCAAGGAAGGAATGAAGAACAGAATAAAAGAAGAAGAGCTGGAAGCAAGGAAGAGAAGGAGACAGGCAGAAAAGGAAAAGAAGTAGGTAGACTGGGAGGATGAAGGGTTGAAGGAAAGGCAAAAGTGAGCACAGAGAAGGAAAGCTAGGAAAAAAAAAACCACAGCATTTCATCTGAAAATGTTGGTGACAGTTTACTAAAAGCAGCAACAACTCAAAAAAAGCCCCTCAACCCCATCCTTGTTAGACTGCCTTCCCGGGGAGCCAGCCAAGGAAATACTGCAAAAACAACGACACAGAGGCCAGCGAAAAGGCCTGGAAACTTAGGTGTGCATCTTTTAGGACGATGAGATTTAATATGGCGCCTGAATTTAGGAGCAGTGCAGCAGTTCAAGAGTCAAGTGCATTTCCGTAAGTCAGATGCAAGTGAATCGTCCAACATCACTCCCCCAACCCAAGCAGATATCAGACAGAAGAGCAACAAGGCTCTAGCGTGTTCTGGGATAAACAAAACAAAACAAAACAAAACAACCAAACCAAACCAAAAGCCGACATAAGGTGCACCAGGCACCAGGTAGGAACCTATAAAAGATGAAACCAGAAGCAAACGTGGAAGAAACCAGACTATGCCAGGTCCCCATAAAGGGAGAGACATGTGGAGCCGAGGCTTAGGGAAGGCCAGCTATCCCGTGGGTAGCCAGTTTCCTGTTAATCGACGTCCCAAATCAATGAAAATGAGATCCAAACTCGTTGCGACTGAGTTTACTGGGCAACTGGCAGGCAGATTCTCACATATCCATGGAAGGACAAAAGACAAGGGACAGGGGACTTCCATGTGTGTCTGAGAGACAGGAGTCGGGGACGTTTCCTAGCAGACACCACGCCGTGCTTCGGAGTGACAAAAATAAAGATACGAAGTCAGAAAATAATAAATAAATAAATAAACAAATAAGGACAGAAAAATAATAAAATAAAACAATATAATATAAAATCAAGGAACGTGGAGCTGTCAGAGAAAGCGAGTGACTTATCGGTGGAGTAGAAAAGAAAGGTCAGAAGCAGACTCCAACAAGATGGAACACAGTGTTCCCAGACCTTGGTTAAGTGTTCTCTGGGGTTTAAGATGGCTGCTGAATGAGAAGACAGACGCGGTATGAGGATGGAAGGTGGTCCATGCCAAACTGGAACGCTTGATTTTGAATGGACTCATTACTTAGGACCTACCAAGTAGACCTAGGTGACAGCGGATGCGCCCCCACCCCACATTATCCTGTCACCAAATGGAGGCAGGAAGCGGAACCAACATGGGAGGGTACAAAGCTCTACTTGTCCCTCCAGTGCAGGCAGGATTATTTAAGTGAGCACCAGCAGCCAGGAAAGGCCTCCAGGGACCCCTTCAGAGCATAGGCGGAAGTGGGTCTCAGAGCAGCCACGGGGCTGAGGGGCGCCCTTCTGAGGGACGAGTGCAGGAAGCTCAGTGTTCTCTGAGGCAACGCCGGAAGTGGAGTCGAAGACCAAGGTTCCAGGCGGAAGGAGGACAGGGCAACAGAACCGCCGCTTCTTTTGAGGCTCGGCCTGCTGATTCTGAAAGGCTGGAGTCCCGGGTAACTGACCACAGGAGGAATGTGGCCTCCATATTCTTCGGTGCCTTTCGTCTCCCCTCCCTCCTGCTCAGGTACCCATTTCCTTCATTTTTAGGCCTCTTCCAGGCGAAGCCTGCTGGCGATGGGGAACAACACAGGCGAGGCCCCCTCGACCCGACCCCGGCCTTCTGCCTCCTCCACGGGCTCTGGCCAGCCCCCGCGGGCCCAGCCCCAACCCCCTCCGAGAGCAACACTCTCCAGGTTGCCTGCCGGTCTGGGCCTGGGACATGCCAGAGAGCAGATGAGGCAGGTACAGGGTGGGAGGGAAGCGGGAGCCATTCTCGGAGCCCAGCTCCAACTGTCAAAGTGTTGAGACGACTCAGAAGGATTGGTGGACAGCTGGGGAGTGAATGTGTGCGACTGATGAAAGAAGAGAGCATGTGTTGGGGCAACGGGAAGCCGAGGCCACCAGATAGTTGTCTTTGGGCAAGGTCAGGGGCTGGTGACTCCACACGGGCGGGCGTCAACAAACATCTGTCAGGTGTAGAAAGCTGGGAAGGAAGGAAATGGCGGAAAAATAATGGTAAAAGTTTGAAAACTTAAAAGAGTGACTGGGAGAAATCTGGATGGATTCCGTGAGAAAACTGCTTGTTTGAAGCCCACCATGTCACTAGTTAGCCCCGGTTGGTCTCAGTCATGGTCCCCCTACCCCAGGCTCCTGGGTGGAAGGGTTTTAGGTAAGATTCGAGTCTCCACGGCCTTCCGAGGAACACTAAGATTTCACGGGCGGGGAGGGGAGGCTTGCGGGGTGGGGGACGAAAGGGAAATCGGTGGAAAGGGGGAGCAAGGGAATAATTAAGACTGTGGTGTGAGGAAAACTCGAATGGAGAGCGTAGGGGAAAACTGGACACCGGGCATCCGTGAGACGACTGAGTACACTATGCACATTTTTTCCCACGTGAGGAGTGAACAAATTCGAGGCAAGAGGAAGAAGGTTGTCTTCCAGTGTCCAGGCTTTCTCACGACTGTCGAGGCAGTCCTGGGGCTGTGGGCATAGTCCTGGAAATGGGATGTGTGGAGTGAGTCTGAGCAGGTCGGTTGGGCAATGGGACCAGTGTCAAGAGGTTGTTGGCGGGAGGTGCTGGGTGAGTGAGACAACAGGAGGGAGACTGAGACCATGCGAGTACAAATGGGGGATGAGGACTGAAGAAAACCGGGAGAGAATAAACTGATGCTGGTGGTGACCTTGTTGGAGAAGATTCTCATCCCCAGAGCCAGTTTTCTTTGCTTGTTTGCTTGCATGTTTTGGCTCGGTTTGCTTTGTGTCTGGGGAGGGGTAGTTTTTGCTTTGCTTTGCTTTGCTTTGTTTGTTGTTTTGTTTGTTTGGTCTTTTGTTTTTGTTTGTTTGGTCTTTGTTTTTGTTTCTTCCTTTGGTTCTGCTCAGGAAAGAACAGTTACTTTAGGGCCGTGGGGATACAGTGGTGTTTCTGCTCTCAGCCTAAGAACCATGGCACCAAAAGACAAACCAGCTGTTCCTTGCCGGCCCTCCACCTCGGAATGTAACACGGGGAACAAGAATCGAGCAGCAGCACCTGCCACCGAACCTAGACTCAGAGGACGTGCAAATCGCCCTGGCAGAGGCCACACATGTGGCAGCAGGGTCCAAGTCAGGTGAGAAACCCATTCTTCCCACTCTCGGGTCTGCTGCTGTCCCAGTTGGGCTGCATCCTCGAGAGTGTGGTGTCCTGGAGGGTGAGGGGGGTCAGGTTCCCTTCGCACATGACTAGCAGGAGTCCTTCAAACCCCTATTGAAGGGACCACGGCGAGGCCGTGCTGGCTGTGGGCTCTGAGAAAAGGGGGCATGGAGCACCGGTCAAGAGATGCCAGATTCGACTACCAAGAACGACTGTCCCCCGCAAGCACTCCAAACAGGCCAAGAAGTCCTCTACCAAAGGAAGAGGAAGAGGTCGCCGTGAGTGTCATTGGCTGGGGAGGGAGCCTGAGTTTGGTGGGAGAGAAGCAGGGCATGAGTGACCCTGTGACCAACCAGCCTTGCCACAGAATTGCTGTGGGACTTGGGGCAAGGGTATCCTGGACCTCAGTGGGGCCAGGAAGGGGGGAACCCCAAAACATCGTATCAATGGTAGACAGCACTTGTTTGCAGGAAGCAGAGGTCCGGGAGAGGGGAGAGGGTGCGTTCAAAAAGGTTATGGGGGGAAGTCCTCAGGATGGTGTTGAGTGTCTTCAGATGAGGCTGTTGGGTAGCTGGTGGGGAAGAATTCCTGGTCTTTTACAGCTGCAAAGGAGAACCCCGTGTCCCAGCCTGAAGACCTGTCCCCAGCCAGCCCCCAGGAGGTAAGGAGAATCTGTTGCTAGAGTGGGAGGCTCCCACCAGTTACTGTCAAGACCCCTCTTAACTGTGTCTTCCAGTCAGGGCTCTCGCCTCTAAACGGTCGGCACATTGCCCTGTGCCGACATTGGGAAATGTCACTTCTTCTTGGGCCTCAGTCTTCTCAGCGGCAGTTGAGCATAAGACTGGGTGGGGAGGGAGTCTGGAGAGGTCTTCAGAGCCCTGACATTCTAGATTCCTGCCATCGGACTAACATTTGCCCGTCCCTCCTCTCTTCCTGGCCGGCCTGGAACCCAGTCCCCTACCTCTGATCTCCATCTCTACAGGAGAGTCCCCACGGGTCTCACACATATTCCTGGCCCCCAGCAGTTTCACCTCTGCCTTACATGTCAGTGCCCTCACAGCAGCAATTGATGGATCCTCCTTCCATGGAGCTTCGCGGGGCTTTTGCCTTGTCCAACCCGTGAGTAGAAAGGGACCGTGCAGCTGGCTGTGTCTTGTGTCCGTCCGTCTGTGTCCAGACCTGGGCTTAGTGCCACTGGAGCAGGAGGAGGGGGATGTTGGGAGGGAGGAGGGCAAGGGTGAGTTGGGCGAGGAGGCTGCAGGTCAGACCAAGGGGCAAGGACAGGAGGCCTCTCCAGCTTTGACAGTTCCTACTCCAGAGACTTGGTACAAGTGACTTTATATTTTTTTCAAGCATCTGTTTCCTAGAGGTCATTTTGGCAAGAGTATTCTATACCAGTCACATTGAGAAAAGAGCACCAGCATAAGGCCTGCTGCCACACAGTGGGCCTTCCACATATGGGCACTGTTTCTCTACACACAACACATGAGTGAGATGGGAGGGTCCTGGTGAAACCTAGGGCCATGGTGGACAGAGCCACAGAGGCCCAGGGCAAAGTCCAGAGGCCAACCAAGAAAGCCTCTGGGAAGTGCTCCGGGCTTGTCCCTCATGATCTGTGGTGGCCTGGCAAAGTGCTGGCAAGAACCAGTCCCTGAAAATGGAAGGTCACTGTATCTCTTTAGGGAATTTGCAGTATATCAAAATGCAGACACTTGTGGTTCCCTGATGGATTCTTCACTGCATATCTGGGAGAGAATTGAAAGGCAAAAACAAAAGCTTGTACGGATTAATTTCTTAGGAAAAAAAAAATTGTGTTGGGGGGGGGGTTGTGGAAAGGAAATCAGACTGTGTAGGACAAAGGGCATGTCCAAGCCACGGGGCCTAAGGTCTCCACAGTCCTTGGTATTCCCACCTTCTGGTATTGAAAAGCCCTGCCAGTCTCTCTCTACAGGTGCTACCTACCCACCCAAGTGTTTAATTCCCTTACCTCTTGTTTCCAGGTGTTCAAATATGGTCCTCCTGCCGTGTACCTCCACCGATCACCACCATCCGCTGGAGCCACAGGTCCCGGCAGAGAAGCAGGAGGGTTGTAGAAACTTGGGTGGGAGGAGCTGAGTTAGATGTGTAGGGCAGACCGTCTGGGCATTGGGAGTGGGCACTGGAGGCAGCTGGGTACTGAGAGAGTAGTTGTGCTTCTGAGAAGAGGTGTTGGATGCACAGCTCCTGTTCTCCTCACACCTGTTTCTTTGCAGGGTTCTCGTGCCTCTGACCAGGCCTCGATTTCTGCCGCCTTAGAGTATCAGGAAATACTGGAGGCTGCCGAGGCTCTGATGACTCTGAAGAACTCTTCTTGGACCTGGCACCAGACCCACAGCTAAACAGGTAGCTGGCTTCTTGAAAAGGAACAAGGGATGGAGATAGTTGGGAGGTGGGAAGCTCTGTGGTAAGAAGGCCATAGCTGGGTACTTGGGGGGTTGCGGGGGGCTAGTTTGTGGTTGCAATGACTTTGGAGCTGGGTACACCAGTCTTCCCAGGCTGACTTCAGAGAGGACACTTGGAAGATTATTCAGAGAATGCTAAGCATCTCAAGTTTTGTGCCTAGCAGTAATTGGTTATTCACCCTGATGTTGATAGAGAAGGAGTCTGAGGCCCCCGGGGAGTTGCAGGGACCCGGCCTAGAGCAGGCAGCATATCAAGTGCAAGAAATAGAAGTGGGAACCCTGATTCCCCACCCAGCCCCGTGTTCTCAGTCTATTGCTTACTGTTGTTGTGGAGTTTCTACCCTGCCTTTGACCATTTAGTACCCAAACAAAAGACACAGACAACCTTTATATTTACACTAAGCCTTAAACGGCACAAGAGCTGGGCAGACATCTGCCCTCTATGCTATCAGAGCCTACTTTTCTATCGAAAACCCTGAGTTGTTACTATGTTTCATCTGGGCTGCTCTTCACTCCAGTTGGCCAGCCCTCAGGGCCAGGATTTCATGATTCTCCTAACCCATGACGGCTTCTCCTTTCTCCTTCACCTTCTTTCCCCCCTCCCGGTTCTCCTCCTACCCCAAGCCCGGGAAATCCTAACCCTCACCCAGGTCTCTCCTGCCCAGTTATCGGCTGTCAACATCTTTATTTGCCAATCAGAAATCACTTGGGGAGGGTCAGGTCACAGTGTCACTTGGTTCTACATGCAGATTCTCTCCTCTCTGGGACAACCAGGTCTTGGGGGCCTGATGTTAGCATTAGAATACAAGCAGCATCAAGCCAACTCACTACACACTGTGATGGTCTGAGGAAGACACGGAGATGGAACCGGATTTAGACCCCAATCTCAGGGTGATTTCTGTTCAGATGTGCAGCCTGGATTCTTTCTTGAGGTGTATTTTGCAACCAGATCTCAAATGACCCATCCAGAGGGCAAGTGCTTTGTGAGCTGAGAAGGGAATTAAACTTCTAGTGTGTCTGGGCAGCAAGGCTGGACCTCGTTGTGCACAGAGACAGATAGGCCTAGGGAACATAGGAGGAAGCCACCCTGGACAGAACTGCTGGAACACAAGGGGCAGAATGAAGCTGGGGAGGTGGCTGATCATAGGGGTCTGGCAAAGGCGGGAGACAAAACTGAGGCCAGGGCTTCTTAAAGTTTCCTGTCTCAGAACCCCTTTCCATCTGAGAGACATTTCCAGGACTCCAGTACATAGGCACACGGGCAATAATAGATAGGTATACAAGCAAAACATGGACAGATAATAAACTATAAAGAAATTTACTTTAATACAAGTCCTTGGTATACATGTAATTGCACCATTTATTAGAGATAAAAAAATGTGCATGGCAAGGAAATGGGTGTGTTTGTTTGTTTTTACTCAAAGAGTTAGATCTTGACTAAAAGTTTGACACTGAGGAGCATAAAGCATCTTCCTTGTTTGTCAGGGTTGATCAGTACTTTTGTTTATACTTGTCAGTGCCGAGGATGCTGCTCCAGGTAAATACGTAGTACAAAACGGCAGAAGGATGTTTAGGGTCATTTCAGAAATTGTTAGAAATACTGTCCAAATCCCAAGCCAAAATTCATCTGACAATTTTTTCACAAGCCTCAACTCAGCAGCTCAAACAATAGTTTTTAAAGTCAAACATTTTACAACATGGTTAACAGTGACAGAAAATATTAAAAGGTTTTGTTTTCCTCAGTTAAACCATCCTGTTTCTGTTAGAGCCCTCAAACAGGGCTCAAAACAACCCTCGAACAAGAAGGGAAAGACCGACACTGGAGGTTGTCTTTTGACCTTCACATACCTGCACACACTCACAAACACTGATGCATGCGCACACATGAGAGCACACACACACAACACACACACACACACACACACATGCACACGCACTCGCACACGCACACACATTCCACAGCGTGGGACTAGGCCAGGAGGAACAGGTAGTGGTAAGTCAAGGAACTTTCCAGAAATCAGGAAGGTTATATTTAGAGATCATGAGCTTCACCACAGTAGGTTTGTGCCCATGATAGAGGAATGAGGGAAGGTGAGGCTGGAGGTGAGGAATTCAGACAGGAATAGGTCTGTCCACTGGTCTCAGTGACAAACGTTCACTTGTGGGAGACAAAGAAATGGGGAAGAGTTGGGAAAGAGATTCGTGGTCATTAGGTGGTCCTCATACCATCTTTTCTGCCTTCAGGTCTGCTTTGAAGTTGGAGCTGTGAAGCCTTCCAGCCCATCTGTGTGATTCAGATCCACCAGCCAGCTCCACTTCACTTCCTGTTGAGCATCTGGAGGGCCCAGAGGAGGGGGTGCAGGCTCCTTCAAGCACCGCATAGTTGATATTGTTCTGTGTTGTTCACGTCTGAAATGCTTAAATGTGCTTTGTAAGCCTTCGGGCGTTTAATAAGCTTTCAGACTCTTTTCATAATGTAGATCAGTTTTAGCTTAGGTAGTATGTTCTTGTACCCCCATCCCTCATTCCTTTGGAAGCTGGTGCTGTTTAATGTATCTTCTGTAGAGAGCACTGTGCAATTTAATATGACCAGTCCATCATCGGTGGGGTTCCAAGTGGGTTAGTATACCATTGTTTGCATTTGTTTTGTGATTGCATATGTGCCTGGGCACTCCCGTACTTGTATGTGGACACACGAGAAGTTTCAACTTGTGTCTAGGCTTGTATATTTGGACAAATAATAAAGCATTGGTAGGAGGCACTGCCCAGGTCTTCACTGTAACTGGCTACCCCTTCCCCAGTGGGCTCTCTTCTGGGACTCTGACCCTGCCACGCGTTCCATCCTTAGCCATTCTACACAACTCCTTCTTGCCTTCAAAACATGTACTACAATTGAGACTCCTATACCACTCTTACCAAGCTGGACTGTCAGCATGAAATTTAGTCTTGGCATTCTCTGAACCACATCTTCGGTGTGCTAGCTCTGAGGAAATAATCCCAGAATATTTCACCTCTGTGATGCTGGTCCCCTCGGTCACAGGTGCTTTTTCCGCCCCATCTGACCAGCATCCATTATCCTTGTAAAGCAAAAGTTTCACTTTAGTGGTACTTTTATCTTGTTAAGTACAGTTCATTCTTCAGATCCAAAGGACTATATAAAACAGGTATTCTCAACTCAACATTTCACATATGTAGTCCCAATTGAGGGTTTTTGAAGAATCCTATTGGTTTAGAGGACCTTGTTTTCTTGGTGTCTAAAATACCTCTGGTTCTTACACTCTTTTTGCCTCCTTTTCCACAGGGCACCCTGAGCTCTAAAGGGAGGAAATAGATAAAGGCAGCCCATTTAGGTCTGAGTGTCCCAGGGTCTCTCATTTGTGGATAATGTCTAGATGGGGGTTTCTGTATTTGCTCCCATCTGCTTGCTACAAGAGGAAGCTTCTCAGATGATGGCCCAGAAAGGCACCGGCCTCTGAGTATAGTTAAATATCACTAGGAGTTGTTTTATTGTTATATATAAAAAGACAAACAAACAAAACCCATAACAATGGTTTTTGGTTTTCTCCTAGCTCCCTAGGCTATCTAATCTCAGGTTCTTGTCTCCCAAGCAGTGTCCAGTATGGGTTCCATCTCCAGGAGTCAACCTTAAGTCAAATCAGATATTGGTTGGTTACTTCCACAAGATTTGTGCTACCACTGCCCTAGCATATCTTGCAGGCAAGGCACCCTTAGGGATCAAAGGGTCTGTGACTGGGTCGGTGTTTACTTTTCTCCTTTGGTATCATGCAGAGTACCTTCCTGTACCAAAGACACTAGAAAGTATGGGCGAAGGCTCTATGTGTGTTGTTCCTCTGATTTCTTTCTCAATTCACTTTCAGGCTTGCTGTTAGGTTGCTAGCATGATGTCTTACCAGTGTTCTCAGTCTTTTTTTTTTTTTTTAATGTAGGTACTTAGTACCAAACTTGCCTCTTTGAACCACTTTCAGTGTGTCCCATAAGGTTGGATATGTTGGTTATTCATTTTCATTCAGTTCTAGAAAGTCTTTGTTTTCTCTCTTCACTTCTGCCTTGACCCAGTTTTCAGTCAGTAGAGAGTTGTTCCATTTCCACAAGTTTGTTAGCTTTAGGTTGTTTCTGTTCATATCTGTGGTGGTCAGATAGGATGCAGGGTGTTATTTCCATTTTCTTGTATCTGTTGAGACTTGCTTGGCGTTCCAGTATGTGGTCAGTTTTGGAGAACGTTCCATGAGGTGCTGAGAAGAAGGTGTATTATTTTGTGTTTGGATGTAATGGTCTGAGGATATCCCTTTTATATCATAGCTCCTTTTGCTTTATAACAGCAGATAGATCCAACATTTCTCTCTTTAGTTTCTGTCTGTATGATCTGTCTGTTGGTGAGGATGGGGTATTCAAGTCTCCCACTCTCAGTCTGTGAGGGCCAACATGTGATTTAAGCTATTGAAGTAGTTCTTTTACAAATTGGGTGCCCTCGTGTTTGGTGCAAAGATGTTAAGAATTACATTGTCCTCTTGGTAGATTTCTTTAATTAATTTAATCTTAATTACATTGTTAGTCTATGTCTCTTATTGGACAATTTATACCATTGATACTGAGAGTTACCAATGGCCAGTGTTTTTTTTTTGAAATCTGTTATTTGTTCTTCTTTTTGGTGGTGGAGGTGTGTGGATGTTTTTCTTCTTTTACTTGATGTGTTTGCTCTCTTCTTTTCCTTTTAAGTTGAAGCTTTCTATCATCTTCTGTAGTCATGTATTTGTAGATAGTCATTACTTGAATTTGGTCTCATCATGGAATGTCTTATTTTCTTCATGTATTGTCACTGAAAGTTTTCCTGGTTATAATAATCTATGCTGTGGTTTCTTAGTGTCTACAGGGTTTCTCTCCAGGTTCCTTTGTATTTAGAGTCTCCACTGAGATGTCAGGTATTATTCCAAGGGGTCTGCCTTCATTTGTTACTTGTTTTCCCTTTGTGGATTTTAATATTTTCTTGTTTTGTACGTATAGTGTTTTGATTATTATGTGGTGAGGAGACTTTCTTTTCTGGCCTGTCTATTTGGTGTTCTGTATGTGTATTAGTCAGGGTTCTTTAGAGTCACAGAAGTTATGGTAGTCTCTATGTAGTAAAGGAATTTATTGCAGACTTACAGTCTGTAGTCCAACTCCCAACAATGGTCGGCAGCAGCTGTGAATAGAAGTCCGAGGATCCAGCAGTTGCTCAGTCCCACAAGGCAAGCAGATGAAAAAGAGTGAGCTTTCCTTCTTCCTTATAGAGGTCTCCAGCAAAAGGTGTGGCCCAGGTACCACACCTTTAACCCCAGGTGACCCTGCTTGAACTCGTAGATCTTTCTATCTTAATCCTCTGGGAT
>NC_045030.1:103073626-103078236 GCF_008632895.1 Mastomys coucha | reverse complement strand
ATCTGTAGATTGCCTTCGGTAAGATGGCCATTTTTACTATATTAATCCTGCCAATCCATGAGCATGGACCATATATAACTCATTTTCACCATGAATGTTTAGCGAGCCAATTTTCAATCAGGACTGATACCTAGATTGACCTGAGTTTCAGTCATCTCTCCATGTCCAGAGAGGGGTTGGTTATATAGGAAAAGAGATGTAAAAGCAAGCAGGCAAACAAAGAAAACAACCAGACATTTTTTCTGGCATTCCTGGCCAGAGAACCAAGAATGATTTTTGCTTCTGGCTAAGGACAAGGCTGAGACTTTGCACTTTCAGGATCCTTGTTCCTGAACTACATGGTCAGTTTCTGTCTCCAGTCTTCATTACCTGCTGGCTGAGGGCTCACTTCCTATTATGGGAGTGGATAAGAGTATGAGATTTTCAGGCTCTTGTGTGCTGAAACAAAGAACTGGACCAGAGACACATGGCTAGTGAAAGAAATAATGTTTATTAATAAAGAGACATGCATTCCTGAGAAAGGAAGTGGTCTTGAAAGATGTGACAGTTCTAAGACTCAACAGCCTCAGGTCCCAGGTATTAGGCCTCTTTATATGTGATTTACAAATTACCAGCCATTCCTCACATTTGTATAACCTGCATACTTCTATCCAGGTATACTCTCTGTTTCCTTACTAGTCTGGGTTGGGAGGTAGTTCTAGGCTTTTTCTGGTAACTGGCTTATTTCATATGTTAATCTTAGTATCTCTTTTGCTTTGTCCCATCCACTTGCCACAAAATCATAGTTCTCTTACATGGCTAAAGTAAGTGTTGGTAGAGTTTGGAGAAAGAGACACAGATGGAATAAAATACATGTACATTTAAGACCTCTACTGTGGGACCGTGAAAGGCAGCCTTTTTCTGGTTGAGCTAGGCTTAAACCCCAGAGTCCCAGCAGGTGTTCCTGCAAGGAACAGAAGGTGTTTGCCACACCCCCAGACACTAGGCTTCTGACAGGAGGCCCCAGTTCCATAATTCTGTGGTGATCAGTCACTTAGGGAAATACCCCCAAGCCCCTGGTATTCTGTCTGGACTCCACCCCCACAGTTACCTGGCCACAGCTAGGTATGCTCCTCCCCACGGTTACCTGGCAACAGCCAGGTAGGCCTGGCCTACCTGCTTGCCCCTCCTCCCTTTCTTACTCTCTTACTCTTGCCTCTCTCTTGCCCTCTTGCTCCCCCTCTCTCCACATTCCCTTTCCCCCTCTCTCCATGTGGTCATGGCCAGCCTCTACTTCTCTACTCTGCATCTCTCTGCTGTTCTCTGCTTTTACTACCCTCTTAGTTCACCTACCCTAACCTCACGCCCACCCTGAGAAAAGGTGGTACAGTTTCACTCAGCACAACTCTCTGACATAACAATAAATGCTTTAAAACCATGGACTGCCTCTTCTCATTGGGATCTGCCATGCTGGTGCAATAGGGGAGGTCTTCCTCTAAAGAGCCACGTCTGACCTCTCATAGGAGGAATCTCTGGATTTTTAGCCAGGGTCTCCACCAAGCCAAGCAAGCCACTGAGCAAGCCAAAGACTCTCTCCTCCCCTTGGGAACCAGCCAGAGAGCTCCTCCCTACCATTTTCTCTTTTCCCCCAGGCTAGAACCAGCCCACTCTCCATTCTCAGCTCTTCTGTGTCATCCAGTAGCATCTGCAGTGTCCAAGAGCAAGAACCTGCTGTCTCTGACCTCCATTTGGCCCAGTGACCCACAAGATGGCTCCCTGCAGTTCCATGGGGACCTCAGACTTTGCCTCCACACCCCCTACTCTCTTCCAAACGAAATGCCCCAGAATTATGCCCAGCTCTGTAGCAGACTACCAACTGTGGCCTCTCTTCACTCTGTGCACCCACATGCAGTGGAACACAGACTTACACCTCCAACTTCACTTAACTCATCACAAGATCCCAGACCTCAATTCCAGTAGACATTTCCATAGAAATTTCCCATAAATTGAAGACAGAGATGCAAAGTACAAAAAGCATACTGTAGTGGCTATTCCTGGTTGTCAACTTAACTATATCTGAAATGAACTATAATCCAGAATTAGAAGGCTCACCTGGCCCTAATCTTGAGGCTGAGAGATACAAGTTTCTGACCCGAATCTTGGCATGGAGATCTTGAGGTATAGTGGCTATGAATCCCAGAGGATTAAGATAGAAAGATCTACGAGTTCAAGCAGGGTCACCTTTAACCTGGGCTACACCTTTTGCTGGAGACCTCTATAAGGAAGAAGGAAAGCTCGCTCTTTTTCATCTGCTTGCCTTGTGGGACTGAGCAACTGCTGGATCCTCGGACTTCCATTCACAGTGAAAGAGTTAAATTTAAAACTTGTGCTGGCTAATGAGAAAATTGCAGGTTTGAGAAAAACACAGTGGACCAAGGTTGAATATGTCCAAATAAGCCTGGGCAAAAATAAGCAAGCTGTTAAGACATTCTGGGAACTAACAGGCTAAAAAGATATAGAAGAGAAAACATGCAAGGACATGTCTGGGCAGACACTGGGTCGTGGGTCCTTTTAGATATGGTTTAAGGTCAGATGCTTTGTTGACTCACACCAACTTTAGGAATTTTCCACTCTGTTCTGCACGTAATAGTTAATATTTGAACTAGCCAATCATGTATGGCCACACTGATCCCTTTGTTCCCCCAGACCTTTTCCCTATATAAACCCCTAACTTTCGAGCCTCGTGGTTGGCTCCACTATCTCCTGCGTGAGATAGGTGTGGTGCCGAACCGGAGCGCCCCGAAATTAAAAACTATCTCTTGTAATTACATCAAGACGGTCTCTCGTGATTCCTTGGGTGCACGGCCTCCCGAGATTTGAGTGGGTGTCTCCCCGTGGGGGTCTTTCAACAGCTGCTGCCAACCATTGTTGGGAATTGATTGTTGGGAGTTGGACTACAGACTGTTAAGTCTGCAATAAATTCCTTTACTACATAGAGACTACCATAACTTCTGTGACTCTAAAGAACCCTGACTAATATAAAATTAGTACCAGGAGTGGCTCTAGAGGAGCAGAAGTATAATGATGGATCTTTAAAAAATCTGGAGATGGTTTGAGAATCCATCAGCTTCTTCAACTACTGAAACCCCTCCAAATTCTCTCCCTCCTGGGAGCTCAGAGAATACTGAAGACCCATGGTCACAACTATTTTTCAAGCTCAAAGAAGCTAATGCCCTTGATTATCTTGATGAATTAGGGGATTCGGTGTACAAAGCTTTTTACAAGATGGGGAAGAAATTGGAAAACTATTTTGTCGGTTGGTTGCTCTTAGCATCTCGAGAAAAAATGATGAAGGAAAATAAGGAGTTTCGAGAAAAAATGATGAAGGAAAATAAGGAGTTGTGTGATAAAATTGAAAGGCTTCAGACAAAGGTAAACTATCTAAAAGTTGCTAAGTGTGTCCTTGAAGAGAATCTTCTCTCCAGCAGCCATAGAGTTCAAGCTGCAGAAAACCAAACTGAAACTCTTATTATAAGGTTGGCTGAATTACAGCAAAAATTCAAGTCTCAGCCTCAGAGGGTGTCAGTGGTTAAAGTAAGGGCATTAGTTGGCAAAGAACGGGATCCTATAACTTGGGATGGGGATGTGTGGGAAGACCCCATTGAAGCTGAGAATTTTGAATCTTCAGATTCTCAAGGATTTGCCTCACCCAAGGAAGTAGTACCCTCAGCCCTACCCCTTGAAATAATGCCTTTCTACACAAGGAAGTTAATCACCCAGAGTCTGATAAACCAGCAGTGACTTTCACTGAAGAAAATACCAGACAAGACAATATTGATGTTTCTCAAGGCCCACCAATAGTTTCTTCTAGACCTATAACCATACTCAAGGCAAAACAGGCCCCTAGAGGGGAGGTAGAAAGTGTAGTCCATGAGGAAATTCGATACACTACTAAGGAGCTTAATGAGTTTACTAATTCATTCAAGCAGAAGTCTGGGGAATATGTGTGGGAATGGATGTTAAGGGTGTGGGATAATGGTGGAAAGAACATAAAACTAGAGCAGGCTGAATTTATTGACATGGGCCCTCTGAGTGGAGATTCTAGGTTTAATATGGAAGCTGGCACAGTTGAAAAAGGTGTCAGAAGTTTGTTTGAATGGTTGGCTGAAACATTTATCAAAAGATGGCCTACCGAAAAGGAGTTAGAGATACCTGATATCCCTTGGTTTAGTGTTGATGAAGGGATTTTAAGGCTTAGGGAGATTGTAATGCTAGAGTGGATACATTGTGTAAAACATAATCCTCCACAGTGGGAAGGTCTAGAAGATATGCCCTTCACTAGTCCTTTAAGATGCAAACTGGTGAGAGGGGCACCAGCACATTTGAAGGGTTTTGTTCTTGCCTTTTTCCTTGTGCCAGACCTTAGGGTTGGAGATGCTGCTGCTCAATTAGATTAATTAAATTCAATGAGTTTAATTGGGCCCCGAGGTAACAAGGGCCAGGTGGCAGCATTGAATCGCCAGAGACAAGATGATCGTAGTTATTATAATGGACAGCGTAGATAAAACAATGTTTATAATGATATAACCTGTAATGGTCAGCACAGGAGAGGTGAAATTTATAATGGCATG
>NC_045030.1:103046489-103047064 GCF_008632895.1 Mastomys coucha | reverse complement strand
GGTAATGGAGATGGTGGTAGTTTTGTTTTGTTTTGTTTTGGGTTCAGGCATTGGCCATTTGTTGTTGAGCCATTGTTGCTAACTGAGGATTCATGGAGCAGCTCCTGGAATACCATCTCCTAAGTCAGAGTGAGGAACTAAGTCAGAGTATCTGAGCCAAGACAGCTCAAACTCAAATTTCTAGGTACAACTAAATCACCACAACCCCTCCAACTTCCTAACTCTCCCCACCTTGTGGTCCATGTCCAGGAAGATAGCTATTTGGCATGTTGCCCTGCTGTTGTGGAGAGGGAGAAACACGAGGAGGCAGGGGAGAGTTTCTCAGAGCCAACAGAGCCTCAGCAGCCTCCAGCTTCCTCTGCCACTCTAAGGCATCAGCAACAGAATCATGCTTGGTGGCCTTAGGGACCTGCAAAGCAAATGACATTAGAGAATGACAACTGGGAAACCACACCCCCTCCCACCTGCACAGGAGCCCCTTCAAGTGCCCAGCTCCTCCCAGCACCCCCCCATGGCTTTCTCTTCTTCCCATCCACTAAACTCATTCCCTCCAGGGGGCCTGGACCCCACTACTT